>NC_057768.1:9612959-10216258 GCF_010389155.1 Erigeron canadensis | reverse complement strand
TGGAACAAACTCAACTGTTTTATCTGGCTTAACCACTCTTTTCTTCGATCTTGGCTCGATCTTAAACTGTGGTTTATCAGAATCTTTCATGTTCTTCCTTAACCAGATATCTTTTCTGAGATTCTTACCAACAACATCAGCTAAGCCATCATCGCTGGATTGATAATCCAGTTATTTCCAAGCTCATGTAAATCTTCTTCACATAAACTTCTGAAATGTCTCTCACACCACGCTAAGTACTGACAACCTTCTGGTCTTTTAAGCACAAACAGCTTCAATTCATCATCATAAAACCAACTCCAGATGATTGTCTTGTACTTTGCAGCATCTTTATCCGAGATATGAATCCAATACAGATTCGGTTTTCACGTTTCCCTATGTACTATCCAATCATTCATTCTTTTCGGGAACACGTCGATCAGTAATATGTAATGAATCATCATCTCTGAGAGGAACTGGAAAATCATTTGAATTGAATGGCCTTGTCACATTAACCTCATAGTCAGATGGAATCGATACATCACCATTCTTAGCATACACAACAAAATGTAAAACTTGAGTTAGGCTGCTGAATGGGACTTGAAACATTCTTTCTCTAACATCTGATCTCTTTGATCCAGCACTCTATTTTCTTCAATCAACGGATCTTCAGGAATTGAGTCCCATACTTCATCAAACCCATAAGGCTTCTTGAATATATCTAGATTTGGTTCAGGGACAAATTTCCTTCCTCGAGCTCATCGCCATCAAAGAATAAATCTGTATAATCTGGATCATCTATTTAAATTTACACAAAATGAACACCAGAATAGAAGGAATAATCATGACAATTATAATAAAGATGAAATGTACTTGTATTGAAATAAGATAAATTACATTTTCATTACACAAAATGTCATAACTTATTACACACAATCAATTATACAGTCTATATAAAAATCTTTATCATAATCAAAATTAGAAACCTGAATCACGAGGAGCACCAGAAGGACCAGCACCAGAACCAGAAGCACCTTGCTGAGAAGTATCACCTCCTGTCTCCCCCTCGATCGCTGCACCCTTTCCTCTATCTTCAACTGGGCGAGAAACATTCCTTTCACCGGCATTATCAACATCATCATCGTCATTCTGACGTCTTGGTTGAACCGCTGACAATCTGCAGACCTCTTCAAGAACTTCTCCCCTTGATTCTTGACCCAGTTGATCAAAAATGTTAAGGCAGCGCGAGTATCAGTGAGATCAGACTCCAAAGTGCGAACTCTGGTCTCCAAAAGATCAACACGACGTCCAAGAACAGGAGCAACAGCAGCAGTCGGTCTTGGAGGATCAGGCATTGCTACAGAAGAAGCTTCAACAACACGTCGACGCTTAATTCTGGTATATTGAAGATCAATACTCCCGTGCCTCTTCGCCGGACTAACCGAACTTGCTCTGTTTACAGGATCTTCCATATCCTCAAAAATCTCACGTAAATCAGAATCATGCTGAGCTGCAACATCAGGATCAATCTCAGCAGCAACAGCAGCAGGAGTAGAGTTAGCTGAGTTTGAAAGAGCAGGAATAGCATGACAAGTCTTGCTTCTACGTTCTCTATGGAACGCAACACCCTCTTGATCAAACGACTGATGTGAATGATCACTTTCAGAAGCATCCGCGACGTCATGAATCATCTTAGTTCGACGTTCAGCAGCAGCAGAATCATCTGTGTCTGTCGCATTTGTAGCCGCAGAACCGTCGGAACTATCAAATCATCTTCATCATGTCCATCATCCGAACCAGCAGACTCATCCCCTGAATCATCATCAGAACCATCAACAGAACTCTCAGAAGAACCAGAATCAGAATCGGCATCAACATCATCCACAAACATATCATTCTCAAGACGAGATTGATAGTTTGGATTAATCAGGTGACCAAAAAGTGGTGGATCATGGAGACCAGCCACATTACTCGTATTGGCCTCAAGATCAGCAAAAAGACGCGAAGGCCAAGCATGAAGAACGTAGCGAGGACCTTGGTCATATTCTAAGTCCGGACAAAAATGTCTAACTATAGCCATCACAAAGCGAGGATACAAAAGAAATCGCTTTCTCCCCCTAGCGTTAATCTAATCAATAAACTCTTGATAAAAATATCGGGAGAAAGGATAAGGCCAATTATATACCAAAGCAACCATCTTCGATGCAATCTGAGCAGACAGTTGATCAAATCCAGCCTTGCGATTGCTCAAACAGACGAGCAATGCATATGCTAGATAATGCCATCGTCCTTGAAACCCACTTTTGTCGAAAGGAAGCTTGACCTGTCCAACAAATCCCATCCTTTGAAAGCAACGAAGAAGAAGGGCGAACTCGTATGTCATCTCAATGTCTTCCTCTTCTTCGACGTCTGGTTCTGCTCCTAGATGTAAAATAGTGCGGAGCGATTCAGCATTGAAATCAAAAGTTGTGCCTGCAACAGTAGCACGTACAAAACTCTGTCCTTCAACCATGACTTCGTGAGCAGTGGACCAGAAAGAATCAATATACTCCCTAACCAGTCTTGGCGAATCACAAAAAGCAAAAAATAATCGCAAGTGAGCAATATAGTTGAACATGTCATGAAAATGCTCGCAATTGTGCTGATCGGGATCTAGATTCAGTGCAAGATTATGCTTTTTCACAAATTGACGTGGAGCAAGAGCCATTTCTGCAAAACCAACCAAAATATCGAAACAAATATAAATAATCATGATAAATGAATTGCAGAATTGAAAAAACCCTAATTTGAAAAACCCTAATCCTTAATTTCTCAAAATAAGACTGAACGAAGATAAACACTAAGTTCATTAAGTATACTGAACGAAGATAAAAGCTAAATTCGTAAGCAATGTCAAACGAAAATAGATTTTAAGTTCGTAAGAATTAAATCTAAATTTACACCTAACGAAGTTTAAGTTCGTAAAGACTAAACTGTACATGCAAGTTCGTAAGTTATAAAGCTTATCTTCTAAGTTCGTAACTTATAAACGAAGTCTAAGTTCGTTTGAATAAACCTAAGGGTGTTAAACTTAGCTAAGTTCGTTCCTTATCAACTTAGGTCTAAGTTCGTAAGGCATCATCTAAAGGTAACTTCGTTTCTACCCAAGTTAAATTCATTCAATTCAAAATCTAAGTCCATGTGCACACATCTAAATTCGTTTTGAACTAAAGTCTAAATTCGTTCACACAAGTCTAAATTCGTTTGAGTAAACCAGGTGAATGATTACAAAAATTTTATAAACATAATCAACACAAATCAAATCGAAGATACATGGAAACCTAAATCGTATTCGTGAATGAAAAGAACATTAAACACTTACTTAGATCTCAGTTTGCACAACGAATCAAGAAAACGAATTAAAGTGAGAGAAAAGAAAAAAGTTTGGGTTTTAGGGTTTTGCTTGAAAATAAAAGTAATTTTCGTTTGATGAAGTAACAACGAAGAAAAACCCCTTTATATATGGAAATAACAATGGGCCAACTATGGGTCGGGCTTAACTTCACAAACGAAGTTAACCAAACGAAGATAAACTTCGTTTGAACAAAATTGTTTCGAACGAAGATAGCAGTTATCTTCGTAAGAACAAATCTGAAAATATTCCATATTTCAGCAAGTTTCTGAAAAATTTTCAGATTTTCATCCAAGCAATCTTCCAAAACACAACCCTTTATCATAATCTGTACATAGCAAAAACTGGTTAGAAAGCAACCTGTTCATGCCTTGTACTAAAAACGTGCTTAGCACTCAAATTCATAGTCATAACGTAAGTAGATAACCGAACATTATAATCTTGAATGAAAACCCATGGTTTAAACGCTATCCATAAACAAACCTAAAAATAATCAATTTAAATATGAACCTCATTACCAATATGATTATGACACCGAGAACCTCCTTGGATCATAGATATGCATGACAGCAAACCATCTTGAAACACTTAAGTCCCATACTAGATGCCGTCTAGAAAACTAACAATGAACAATCCAACACAAATTCACTGAAGAACTTAGAAAAAATATCCAAAAGGTTGTCATAAATCACAACATGAAATTCAATAGAAACTAATGTCAAAGTTGATTATTTTCATTAAATACATGAATCATAAATAAATAACTATTCCAAATACATGAAGTTCATGTATTCAGCCTTCATATGCTCAAATCTGCATCACAAATATTATCACTACACACCAAGGATCTTATCGCAATGATATCATCCGTGTAAATAACAATGTAGTAACAGAAATCAGCATTCCAACGTTATCTTCTTAACCTGAACACTGCACACTTACCACAGAACTCATCAACGCATTGAGAACAAACAGTATAATGCAGAAAATTCAAGTTACAATCACACTCAATCAAGGTTAACAAATATGAAATAACTAAAAATCTAACAAAAGATCAAGGGAGGTCATTTCTTGTCAAACCCTAAAATGTCACCAAGTTATTAATCAAATACTTAACTTGTTACAAAATAACTTTGACATTTCACATAACACTTGAAAGATCATTTTCTAAACTTAAACAAATTAATGTCCATATTAGAAAATCTTCTTTGTAAACAAACTACACATCCTCATTAAAATTCATATGAAGGAATTTAGCAAAACATATACTCAGAATTTGAATAGGATCTCTCGTGCAATAAGAACTTATAAAAATACTATTTTGACTCAATAAAAAGAAAAATAACACAGAATAAAAATTGCAGAATAATAAACTAATCTAGATTCTAATTAACTTGACTTTATACATTATTTACAGTATGCATGATTACTGCTGATTAGATCAGGTTAGCATGTTACATAAGCCTGCGGGTGAGAAATAATTCTCTTATTTTAAGTTCTGAACCGTGACCCAACAGCGATTACCGGTATGTTTGTCCTCTTAAACAATCGGTACGTCCAGTTTCCTTTGTGTTATGACACTTTCGACATACCCTGGCCAAGGACAGTCACCATGTAACCCGAGTAGCCTAATATGCCATTTGAATAGTTTGCGAACTTATGTAACCCACATTCAGATATACCTCCGTAATCGATACAAGCACTAAAATAAAAAGTGTTCAATATATTCAAGAACATCCTTAACCAATCATGAGACACTTTGTGGATAACTGAATTGAATTACATTGTGATTTCACATATTTGCGTCTGCATTCATGATTTATAAGGAACCCGTGATTTTCTATGAGATCCATGTAGCGAACTTTCCGACAACCTATCCCAAGTTGGAAGCTTTAGGTAGGCTAGGTATACAAGGATACCCCGAGGACATACTTGTCCGAATCTCAAAGACCACATTAGCCCCTTAATTTGCATATAATTGATTTGCATAACAATATCACATTTACTTTTATGTTCATGATTGGTAGAGGTTCGTGCCTAATCATTGAACAAATCTTATAGTAATGCTAGATCTTTCACAAAATTTAAGGACTAGATCAATTCATTACTTAAAAGCAAGCAATCTCAGCCATATATCTGAATATGTTTCCCACAAGAACATTATATAATTTAAGTTCAGATTGAAGGAAACCTTGGTACTTTGTGTCTACCGATATATCCCAAATTGTAATCACTGAACTAATCAGTTATATTACGATTAAGCAGGCTTAAAAGCTAAAGTATCGTCACTTCTCATCATTTAGCGCAGTAACCTTACTTTATTCATATTTTTGGATTTTCTATTTTTCAATGTTTTTGTTTTTTTCTGACACTAGATATTTACAAACTTATACTAAGAAAACTCTTTTTGTATTTTTTTTTTATGACTCTATCTATGTACGACTTACACTACAAAGACACACAAAATAATTTTAAGTTCTTTGAGAGAAACTACTCGGCATTCTTCATACCATTGAGTTGAAATAACAACTCAAGACGAGGTCCATCAAAAGCTTTAGTGTATAGATCAGCAAGATTATCATCAGTAATAACCTTTTCTAAATGAATAAGCTTTTTCTCAAAACAGTCACGTATGAAATGATACTTTATATCTATGTGCTTGGTGACTTTAAAGTTTTTCGGATTCTTGGTAACATCTATGGCAGATTTATTATCAATACAAATGGGAGTATTGGAGATATTCATACCATAATCGCGTAGTTGTTGCTGTAGCCAAAGCACCTGAGAACAGCAATATCCAGCAGCAATGTACTCTGCTTCACAGGATGATTGTGCAACGGATGTCTGCTTTTTGCACTGCCATGATACAATTCTCCCCCCTAAAAGCTGACATCCACCTGACGTTGATTTCCTATCCGAGTTGTCACCACCATAATCCGAATCAGTATAAGCTACGAAGTCAAAAGAACCATATATAGGATACCAAAGACCTAGATGAGGCTTGGCTTTCACATAACGAAGGATTCTTTTTGCAGATTTCAAGTGAGACTCTTTCGGATTAGCCTGATATCTAGCACACATAGAAACAACAAAGGTAATATCTGGAAGTGAGGCTGTCAGATACATCAAGGATCCAATGATAGCTCGATATTGAGTGGCATCGACGGATGGATCATTAGGCTTATCAGGACACAACCCATGATTAGTCTTAATGGGAGTAACAGCATCCTTAGCATCAGACATGTAAAACCGAGTAAGCAGATCTTTGACGTACTTGGTCTGATGTATAAATAAGCCATCCTTCAGTTGATCCACCTGTAGTCCAAGAAAGAAGGTTAATTCCCCCATAGCACTCATCTCAAACTTAGCCTTCATGCTCTGTTCAAATTCCTTGCACATTTTGTCATCAGATGAACCAAAAATGATGTCATCGACGTAAACCTGTACAAGCAAGTAGTCCTTCCCTTTCCATTTAATAAACAACGTGTTGTCTATAGAACCTCTGGTAAAACCACTTTCCTTCAAATGTGTTGACAATTTTTCATACCACGATCGAGGAGCCTGATGTAAACCATATAAAGCCTTATCGAGACGATATACTTTATTAGGAAAGTCTGGATCCTCAAACCCGGCAGGTTGTTCTACATACACTTCTTCTTTAATATCGCCATACAAGAAGGCACTCTTTACATCAAGCTGATACACCTTAATACCTTTATAACTAGCATATGCCAGAAATAATCGAATAGCTTCAAGTCTAGCTACAGGTGCAAATGTCTCATCGTAATCAAAACCTTCTTGTTGCTCAAATCCTCGAACCACCAATCGAGCCTTATTTCGAGTGACTACACCTATGTCATCTCGTTTAAAACGAAAAACCCAACGCGTTGTTAAAAGAGATTCACCCGGAGGTAAGTCAACTAACTTCCATACCTCAAGCTTTCGAAACTGAGCCAATTCTTCTTGCATCGCCTCAACCCATGACGGTTCCTTAAGAGCAATTCCAACATTCTTAGGCTCAACCTGAGAGATAAAGCAGTAATACAAGTACCAAGTAATTGCCCCAGTATCCTTAACTTCAGCAAACATACACGACGGTTGCTTAGATTGATTCCTCGTGCGAACAGAGGCAGAAGCATCACCAATGATTTGCTTGACTGGATGATCCTTGTTGACTCTGGTTTGAGGAACCTTATCGACAGAAAGATCATCTCCCAAATTCGTCTGCACATGTTGCTCTGGAGTTTTATAATCTGGAGTGTTAGGCTCCTCCTGAGTTTCACCTTCCGTGTCATCAGTATCATAGAAGGAGAATCAGGTAGAGGTACATGCAAAGGATCAGTAGGAACTATAGGAGCAGGCTCTAAGGGTGAATCTGCTACTTTTGTCCCACTAGATTCTCCAGATTCAAAGGTAGGCGCAACTATTGGTGAGGAAACAGAAGAAGAACCAGAAACCGGTCCACCATCCAGAGGATCATGAAGAGTAACGACATCCTCCACTGTTGGAACACCTGCAAAAGAAACAGGACCACGAAAAGAAGTGAAGACACCATCATAATCAAAATTATTAGCAGGACCAAGGTGTACAGCAGGTTTATGACTGACAATTACGACATTTGTACCAAGATCTACTTTGCCAGTCTTCTGATTGTACACACGCCTAATCGGTGTACTTGGAACATAACCCAAAAAGAAACCCTCCTCAGATTTAGGTTCAAATTTCCCTTGAGGAAGAGTTTTAAGAAAAGTGCACGGAACACCGAACGGCTCAACATTCTGTAAATTGGGCTTTTTGTTGTGCAACGGTTCATAACTAGTCTGTAAATTGGGCTTTTTGTTGTGCAACGGTTCTTAAACCGTTTAACTGTTCTTCCGTTCAGCCACTCCATTCTGTTGTGGCTCATATGGTGCACTGTACTGATGTTGAATTCCTTTGGTCAAGCAAAATACAGTAATAGTATTATTCTTGAACTCAGTACCATTGTCACTCCTGATTCTCTTAACTTTGACTCCATGGACATTTTCAACTTGTTTGACAAAATCCAGAAATCGTTCGGCAGTCTCATCCTTGGTCTTCAGAAAAAATACCCATGAGTACCTCGAGTAATCATCAGTGATCACCAAACAGTAAGACATCCCTCCAATGCTTCTTTTGTTCACAGGACCAAAGAGATCCATATGAAGTAATTCGAATGGTTTGGAAATAGAGTTGAGTACTTTGGATTTATGCGGATTCTTATGTTGCTTCCCTTTCAAACACGGTACACACTTATCTTCCATCCCAAACTTCTTAACAGGCACACCATCAACTAACCCAAGATTGATAAGTACATTCATCTTCCGAAAGTTGATATGTCCCATTCTACGATGCCATAGGAGAGATTCAGACTCATTTGCCTTGCTCAACAAACAAAGGGGCTCCTTTGGATTATCAACACCTAAAAGTAAACCATAGATGTCTCTTTTCCTAGGAGCTTTGAGCATAATCCATTCTGCTGGAATAACAAAACCCGGCTTCAAGATGTATGCCTCCTTTTCTGTGAAATGAACATTGTTGCCCTTATCACAGATCTGTGAGACACTCATTAGATTGTGAGTAAGTTGTTCCACATAGTAGACTCTTTCTAGAGTTAGTTGTCCATTGACGACATCTCCTTGACCGGTGATGTTGCCGCCCTTGGAACCAGCAAAACTAACATATGATCCATTTATACCAGTATAATTGGACAAGAGCTTCTCGTCCCCTGTCATGTGCCTGGAGCATCCACTGTCAAGGTACCACAAATGAATAGGTTTCCTAGGAACTCCCTGCACATAAAATGAAAAATTTTAGTTATTATTGGGGACCCAAACCTTCATAGGTTTGGGTCGTCCCTTCTCATCCTTGAGAATCAGTTCAGTCCAATATCCATTGTTAGAAGCCGTGGGTGTGACTTGATTCTCAACTTGTCTTCTCACTGGAGAAGACGTCTGACCGCTCGTTGGAGAAGGTCTTGGGGAATGAAGGCCAAAAGAGGGTCTAACACTTGAATGAATTCGGTCATAAAATGAATTGCGACTTGAAGGTATTTGTGACCGACTCGAACTCCCACTAGGGGTAGTGAATCTTTGTCCCATAGGGGAAGAACCTTTTGGTGGAGATTCACGTCGTTGAGGTATAGTAAACAGTTTTGAAGAAGATTGAGCTTTAGTTTCATGAACCTGTTTATCATTACCCAACCCCCTTTTTCCTTCCGAGGTGGAAACCTTTGAAGGAGAACCCAATCTCCGAGGTCGATTAGGACATACACTGTAAACATGACCTTTTTCACGACAAGCAAAGCAAGAGAGGACCTTAGTTTTTTTCTTTGTATCTACCTTAGTATTGGTACTTACAGATTCACTATTGTCCACTGATTTACTTGTTTTACTAGGATCCTTATGGTCTCGTTTGGACGGTGATATCCTAGACTTACTTGGGGACTTCTTTCGAGCAGGCATTAAGATATGCTTCAAAGCCTTAGTTGCTTCGACATTAACAACTAATTCATCTTCAGATTGACTATCCCTAGACTGCTTAGGTAAAGGAGTTTGAAGCAACTGACTTAAGCGCTTCATATCCTTAATATCAACATCCCAGACTTTATCAATCCTCTTAGGGTCAATAGATGATAACAGAAATTCTAACTCAGTGTAGACCCTACTACTCTTACGAAGTGTAAAGTGAGTAATACTGTCTTTTTGACCATAAGAAGTGGACGAATCTAGGACGACAACTTTCAATTTCTCTTCCTTGGTAGGTTGAGAAGAAACTCCTTTAGACTCTGCTGTCTCCTCAGTCAAAGTAGGCTTAGGAGACGAGTCTTTTGATTTACCAACATCAACACTAGGTTGAAGTAGGACTTCAGGAATATTAGGTTCTACAGGAGTATAATTATTGTTGAAAGGAGGAGGCATGCTATTGTAAGAAACCTTAGCAGTGTCAGAACTCTTAGATGGAGAGTCCTCAAACTTTTTCATGTGCATCAAAAGCTCATCATGTCTAGCTGAATCAACCTTAGCTTGTAAGTCCACTATTTCTATTCTAGCATCAGCCAGTTCTTTCTCAATAGTAGAACACTTCTTAGCTAATAATGCATAAGCTTCACCACCTACTCTTTCTACAGCCACAACATGTTTAACTTTGTCTTTCATAGCATTAATGTCAGACTCTAAAGATTTAATCCTATCCTTTAAAAATTTTTCTCTATCAGTGACAGTTAAATCTTTTTTAATCAACTTATCTCTTTCTTCATGAGCAGCATTAACAACAGATTCTAAATGCTTAATTAGTTCATTCTTTTGTTCAATTTCATCAAACATTCGATTAACAATTTTGCAAACATGAACAATAGTACGAAGAGAGTAAGATACCTGTTGATCTGCTTCTTTGCAGTCTGCCATGTACGCGACAAAGTCATCCACACTCATGCCTGCTGGAATTTCATATTCCTTCATCTGCTCTTCAATCGTCTTTTCAACCTTTTCAGTAGCAGAATCGTCTTTGTTCTCAGCAGCGTTCACCTCTCCAGAATCTTTCGTATCAGCAACCTCAACCTCTTCATCAGACTCAGAATCAGTGTCATATACCTGAGTAGAAGATTCTAAGTTCGAGCTTTGAGCATTTTCATACAGATGCTCATCACTGTGGTAAACTGAGGTGTCCAAGAAATCCTCAACAGAATCTGCTATTTGAGCCATATCATCAACTATTTCGGCCAAATAAGCATTATTAGTCTCATCCTGTGGAAGATTCAAGACATAAGAACCATCAGGTTGAGCAGCTACGATAGCCTTGTCATTGCTATTTCCAGTAGTATCTTCAGTCAACAAGAGAGCTCTACTTGCATTCGGATTAAAAGGACGATTACCACCTCTATCTTGACGGGTAGGGGTAATGTTGACATCTCTCTTTGGTCGTTGACATTCTTTGGCAAAATGTCCAAAGCCATCGCAATTATAGCACTTAAACTTTGACTTGTCAAAGCCCTGAGTACCCCCAATAAGCTGTCGACCTGTTCGTTGCATAAACCGTTGCACTCTCCCGGTGATCATCGCCAAATTCCATTTCAGATCCATTTCTTCAACATCATCTGGATCTATTTGGTCATAATCTTCATCAATGAGTGTTGGATCCGTGATCCTCCCTGCAACAAAAGCTTCATGTGCAGCACACATTGCGGCAAATACATTCATCCTTCCCTCAGCAGATTTCATATCCATGGGCATAGACTTGTAACCAGCAGAAGTAGATGAAATGTTACCAAACGTCATACTTCCTGGCTTAGCATTCTCATTTGTCTTTCGAGCCTTGAAACCAGCATCAGAAGCCATGAAATCGGCAGAATCATCTCCATCCATAACACAATTAGAACCCTCTTTCGTGCCAGAAGTACCAACCCCAGAAAAGAATGCATTAATATCAGCTGTAGGATTTTTCATAGTGGCATGATAAAGAGATGGATCTTGTGTGAAGTTGTCTTGGAGATCCTTTGCCTTATCCTTCATTTCTCTATTTCTTAATGTGGATATAACACCATCTATACGAAGAGATGCATAATCAGCTCTTTCTTGCAATCCATGACGGATTCTTTATAAGCTTTCGGCAAACCATCCAAGAATTTATCCACTATCTCAGTAGGAGTATACTTAAGATCAAAATAGGCTAACTCAGCAAGAAGATGTTGAAATCTCAAGATAATATCCTCAACTAGTTCGTTCTTGGTAGCATTAAAGCAATCAAATTGTTTCTTAAGCATCTTAACTCTATTTTGCTTCAATAATGGATCACCTTCACAGTGAGCTTCAATAGCATCAAACAATTGCTTTGAAGTCTTGTACTCCTGCTTAGGAAAAAGGTGCACTAATTCTTGAGGAATGCACATCCTAAGAGTAGAAAGAGCCTTAACTTCAACAGCATACAAGGATTTTTCTTCGCCTTTTAACTCTCCTACCTTGTAATTAGTTGTAACACCATTTACAGTAAGAGTTGGCCATTCATATCCTTCAGTGATCATAATCCACATGTTCAAATCTTCTCGTTGAATATAATCTTCAAATCGACCTCTCCAAGCCCAGAAGTCAGCCAATGAAACTAACTTCGGTGGAGAATTAGTACGTCCAACGAGATGATCATGATAGACAAGAGAATTCAGGTATTGAGCAACAGCAGTGTTGGTTGACGAGGAAGCCATTTTGTAAATTTCTACACTGAACGAAGATAGATTTTAAATTCGTTTGAATGAGAGAAACGAAGATAGGATTAACTTGGTTTGCAGGAAGGAAACGAAGATAGAATTATCTTCGTTTGAAGGAAAGAAACGAAGATAAGGCTAAATCCGTAAGGTGAGAGTAAACGAAGATAACTTGAAATTCGTTTGAAGGAACTTAACGAAAATAAAGCTAAAAACGTTGGAAGAATTCGAAACGAAGATGAGGTTAAGTTCGTTTGCTAAATTCGTTTGAGAAAACAAAATTAGCGACAGTAAGGGTATCGGGAGGTTGATTTTCAGAGAAAAGAATCAAACAAAACGATCTCGAACCTTCGATAAGAAATCGATTGGCTCTGATACCACTTATACCACTTGTGAGTCCCTCGATAGCTACAGATCGCTCTCGAGATCGTCTATGATTATGTCGTGAGTGGGGAATCCTCACGAGATAACTAGTTTGATTAGTAAACGGGTATATCGCTAATTATCAAGTAAAGAATCAGCCGTATGATGCTATATTCGTTTCTATAAGCTATAGAACGAACTTAGATGTCTGGAGTACGTATCTGTCGAATGTGATCCTCTATTTTAGGGTATTCATTCGTATATATATGTTTCAGGTCGAACTGGGCTTGCTGGGCTTTGTTCTTACGAACTTAGCTGCCCAGCCCATGTAACGAAATTAATCTTCGTTTGTACCAAACGAAGTTTATCTTCGTTTGCCTCTAACGAAGATATACCTTATCTTCGTTAGATATAAGACTTAGTTATATTCCTAAGTGTTATTAAGGAATCCTAACACATATTATGTTTGTACTTGTATATCACACAACAAACATCATACATAACACATATATATAACACCAAAACATGTAATTGATCATTACCAAAACATAAAGTTCATAATCTATCAATTACATATATAGATACGACATAAATTAACATAATGTCTCAATCTAAACGACATATCAAATCTAAGTTGCTGTTGTCACATCAATGTACATCAACAGTAAATATGACATATAATGAAAAATCCTGTATGATATTCTTTAATAATTGCCAACTAATCAAAATATTATTCTCTCTTAGTTATATAAAGATATATCAAAATATAACGTGTACAAAATTTAAGACTTTATTTTAACATTATGTTCGATTTCATAATAAACTTTATTATTGGGTAAAAGACATTTAATTTTACTTAGTAACCTAGTCACCGACTGGATATTAATTTAGTTACTATTAAAAAAGAAAGTTGTCATCTAAACATGCATTAATATTAATATTAATAATTAATAATTAATATTAATAATTATATATAAAAACTTAACTATTACATCACCCAAATTTTTTTGAAGATTTTGGTTTGACATAACTTATATTTTCCTTGGATATTAAATTCGATCTATGAGTTATTTTACACGTTTTAGTTAGAAAACAACATGATGTTAATAAATTTTAAATACTTATTATTTTAACTCAATATTTGGTACTCTAATAAAATACAATTTAATTATTACATTTATACTATTTAATATAAAAATCGTATTCTTATATGCATTAAAAAAGCTTAACTAATACATCACCCAAATTTTTGAAGATTTTGTTTGATATAGCTTATATATATTTTTCTTTAATATTAAATTCGATCAAATGAATTATTTTACCTATTTCAATATTATTAGAAAAAACCATGATGTTAATAAATTTTAAATATTTATTATTTTAGCTCAACATATGATACTCTAATAAAATACAATTTAATTATTACATATATTATCTTATCTATCGTAATCTTAATCTTAATCATATAATAATTACAGTTGAAATAATAACTTCTTATCCAATCACATCGATGGATTTCATCAAATTAACTATTACTTTTGTCATCATTTAGTTTAATGTAAATCAAAATTTCTAATCATCATTATACAAATGTAACTTCCCAAACGTTTTATGTTTGACTATTTGACTTCCCGTTAGTTTACGTTAGGTCCATTATGTTTATGTGCCCTATATGGGATTATATGAATAAATGCATATGTGTTTATTATGATATGATTAATATGATGATTAATGAACGTAATTGAAGTAAATTTGAGTAGTTAAGTTCTTGTTAGAATGTTAAGACTCCCGATAGAGATTTAAGCTAAGAAAGTTAAGTTTAGAAGTTGAGGGGTCCTAAGTGTAACTTAAAGGGTTGATGGCCAGGGGTTAGAAAGCAATTAGGTTGCCCTAATTGTCTGTTGAAACACGTCGGACCGTTCAAATCGTGACCAATTCGACTATGAAAGTGCGGAATCCATTCATAATCGACTTTGAGGTTTCTGTATAATTAATGGGCATAAAAACACGAATTACATGAAGAATAAGAGATAAGAACAGATGTAAAACTCGTGAATATCATTAATCATAAGATTACAATCACCAAATCAGTATACATCTGACTGGCACAGGGTATAGATCTCTACCCCGTGCGAGATGAATAGTTTCTGTTGCAACTCAAACCATTAACCTTAAATTGTAACCTAAGTCTTGTATATATAGGCTGTAGAAACGGGCTGGACTTCAATCTCGTTTGTGGGCTTTAAGCTCCTTCACACGAACTAGCAACTTCGTGCTGATGTCATCATGAGGTGATGATGACATCATCACGACCTTGAAGACATCTTTTCTTCTTCATAATCAGCCCATAGAATTGCATTGCGATGGACAATAAAAGGTGCTCAGAAATTGCATCTACATTGTCATAAAACTTCTGCTCTTGTGCGTGAGAAATCCCCTAGCCGATCCCCTCCCTCTTCAAAGCAAAGTTTCCTTCAAGATTCAATGGTTTCGTGTCATTTTAATCAAGTGTTGCTTAGATCTTGAATCACCAATGTAAAGGACAGGTAATATAGGTAAATTGTCTTTTAAAATTAGAATGTTAAGTCATAAATGAGTATTCAACCCAGGCCATGGGGTGTGGGTTGGGTTATTTGATTAAACGTTTACCGATTTTACCTTATTCGGGTGATTTAATGAATGATTCATGATGTAAAGGATTAAAGGATTAATTCTGGGATTAAAGTCATTAAAAGTATTGTCAAAGAGGTTAATTTTATGTCTCTAGGTCGAGTTAATGATTGGTGTTCTAATGAATTTCGATTAAAGGTTTAAAAGTTGGGGTTTTAGTCGAACTGGGTTCTATGCAGCGCATGGAGTTTTCATGCGGCGCATAGATGATAATTTTCAGAATTGATTTCAGGTAGGAGCCCGATATGCGGCGCATAGAAATTCTATGTGGCACATAAAATGGTGTCCAGAATGTTGGATACTTTCTATGACAAAATTTGATGATTTATGTTGTGCATACTTATTCCATGCAGTGCATAAATGCCCAGATTTCGTTTTGTACGGCGCATAAGTATTCCATGCGGTGCACAGATAGGTCCAATTTGGTACTTAAGGTCCGTTAAGCTTATAGATCGATCTTGTACTTATTCTAAGTAGTCGAGAGCACTTAGCAAGCATTGTAAGATACTCATAACTGGTTGGTAAGTTGTACCGAGGTAAGATAACATCTTTTTTCACCTGTTGGTACAACAAAACACATTTTCATAAGTTAAACCTTCCAATTGGATACGTAAGCACGTTTTATGTTTATGGGTGACTATGAGAGGTTGCAAAGGGATATTATACTTACCATTTATGATGAAGTACATACTTATGCAGGTTGCAAGCTGTGAGGTAAGTATAAATGATATGAAATGATGTTATGTGTATGCTATGTGAAATGAAATAATGAAATTTTTCTATGAATGTTTGCATGGCTAGAAAACCTAGTCACTAGACATATGAATAGGATTGCCATGTCACGTGCACGTTAAGGGCCCTAAAGTAAAAGATGATATGTGATTAGCTTAGGTGAAAGTGTAACCTAAACTAATATAAAGATTAAAGTCTCGAGCAATATGTAAAGTCTTGTGTTAAGCTTAATCCGTGCTAGCTCCTCGGGGCTGGTGTGTACATGGTCACATGGTTTGGGAATCATAATACCTCCCGTGGCATAGTTACGTTTGAGTATTCTGGGTGGAGTAACTAACCACCATTGCATAAAGGCATATACGGTTTATTCAGTTGGAAATGACTTTCTCAATTCCTTAATGACGCCGATGGACCACCTTATGGTTTACCCATTATGTCAGGTGTGAGGACTTCATGTATGGTCTATGACCGCTTACACACAACCCCACATCCCTATGTAAGTGACATAAGTCACTTAGTCTATGTCTTGGCAAAGAAATAAAGAAAGAAAGATAAAGAAAGAAAGTGTAGGCACATTTTAGGACATGATGAACCTACCTTTCGAACCTGGTCTTGGTTACCGCTTTTTGTGTCGTGTTGGTTCAACTGGAAAATTTTTGTTAGATTTTCTATGTATAAATCATCTTCATTTTTTGGAGAATTTTTTGTGTAGTGTTGGTTCACCACCACCACCTTCTTCATCTTTCTTTTTTTGGAGAATTTTTGTATAAATAACTGAAGAACTATTTTTTGTTGGATTTTCTATGTATAAATCATCTAAAGTATCTTTCAAGGTAAAAAATCTTCTAAATGGATTTAGTAGAAAAGGTTTAGTGTTCTTTATAAATAATACAATAAAATATAAGAAATATTAAAACTTAAATTAATAAACCCAAATGTCAAGTGTCCTATTATTAAAATATGTTATAATACGACTTTATTAAATTATGGTTCTCTAAAACTATTGTTTTATGACTTAAATATCAAATGTCTAATTATGTTGCATTATAATAATACTATAAAAAATAAGCGTCCTATAAAAGTTTAACTAATAAAACTCAAATGTCAAGTGTCCTATTAAGTTATGTTATAATAAGACTTTATTAAATAATGGTTTTTCAAAGCTATTGTTTTATGACTTTAATCTCAAGTGTCCTATATTATAGTGCATGATAATAATACCATAAAAAACAAGCGTCTTTTAAAAGTTAAACTACTAAATTCCAAATGTCAAATGTCTTATTAAGTTATGTTATAATAGGACACTATTAAATTATGGTTCTTTAGAACTATTGTTTTATGACTTAAATATCAAGTGTCCTATTATGTTGCATAATAATAATACCATAAAAAATAAAGCGTCCTATAAAAGTTAAACTAATAAAACCCAAACGTTAAGTGTCCTATTAAGTTATGTTATAATAAGACTCTATCAAATAATGGTTTTTTAAAGCTATTGTTTTATGACTTAAATATCAAGTGTCCTATATTGTGATATATGATAATAATACCGCAACAAGTAAGCGTCCTATAAAAGTTAAACTAATAAAACCCAAACGTCTAGTGTCCTATTAAGTTATGTTATAATATGACTATATCAAATAATGGTTCTTTAAAGCTATTATTTTATGACTTAAATATCAAGTGTCCTATATCATGATGTATGATAATAAGACCGCAACAAATAAGCGTCCTATAAAAGTTAAACTAATGAAACTCATATGTCAAGTGTCCTATTAAGTTATGTTATAATAGAACTCTATCAAATAATGGTTCTTTAAAACTATTGCTTTATGACTTAAATATCAAGTGTCCTATTACGGTGGATGATAATAATACAACAAAAGTTAAGCGTCCTCTAAAAGTTAGACTAATAAAACCCAAATGTCAAGTGTCCTATTAAGTTATGTTATAATAAGACTCCATCAAATAATGGTTTTCTAAAACTATTGTTTTATGACTTAAATATCAAGTATCCTATTATGATGTATGATAATAATACAACAAAAAATAAGCGTCCTATAAAAGTTAAATTAATAAAACCCAAATGTCAAGCGTCCCATCAAGTTATATTATAATAGGACTCTGTCAAATAATGGTTCTTTAAACCTATTGTTTTATGACTTAAATATTAAGTGTCCTTTCATGGTGTGTTATAATAATATCATAAAAAATAAGCGTCTTATAAAATTAGACTAATAAAACTCAAGTTTGAAGTGTCCTATTAGGTTATGTTATAATAGGACTGTGTGAGATAAATGTCTCATAATCCTCATCTATTATGACTTATTTACCAAGTGTCTTATTAATAAGACCCCTGATTATCAAATGTCATATTAAATAACTTCGTAGGACACCGTTTAATTAACTAGTATTATAAAAGGACCTTAAATGTAATTTTGTCCTAATAAAGTGTTTTTTAAGACACTGTTTTAAAAGTGTCCTACACAAAAGGTCCTAAAAGGCCATATTTCTTGTAGTGACATGCTATTATAATTATTCAAAAAAAAGTTGCCATCTACCATGTTATTATATGCATTCAAAATTGTATAAAAAATTCAGAACCACCCTAATATTTCTATGATTTTGTTTGACATAGTTTATATTTTTCTTAAATATTAAATATGTGATCCCATATGTTCGATCAATTTTGAGAACCGAAGAAGAATTGTGATTAGTTAATAAATGGATTAGATAAGTTGTCATTTAATATATATAAAACTTTTTCATGAATATTAAATTTGATCACATGAGTTATTTTACCTGTTTCAATATTATTAGAAAACTGCTTGTTGCTAGAATTTTAAAATGTATTTGAAACCTTTTATTTGTATACAATACATTCTTGAAGATGCATTCGATCGACTATGTTTGCTATAAGTATTATGTTAGTAAAAGGAATTTGGAATTTAGTAATAACTAGTATTATTATCTGTGCTTTCCAAGCGCGGGGCGTAAGTAAGATATAGATTTTTAAAAGAAGTTATAGTTCAACTTGAGCCGTATTTACTTTTACATAACTCCTATTAGCTCTAAAGTGACATAAATATTTACATCATGCACTTCTGCAAATTGTGACTTCTTACTCTTGCTAGGTCTACATATAAAAATTTTATTAGGTCCAGTTTTGGCTAAAACTGGAGCCTCTCCAGTTGCAACTGGAGACTAGAAGAATTGTCCGGAAATATTACAAGTCCAGTTGCAATGTACAGTTACGCAACTGATGACTTCCTCCAGTTGAAGATCTGAAGAAGATACATGAAGTCATTCTAGTTGAAGTCGAAAACATCACGTGGAAGAAAGAGAATGACAATGGCAGCGAAGCCCAATTGACATTCTACCAGATCAATGGACTGGAGACCATCAGTGTAAATGCACTTACAAAGTTTTACACTGATTACGAGAATGGCCTTTTACTTTACATCCGTTTACCCAGACAATAAACTTATCTGTGGATAAAAGTACATAGATGTAAAGTGGTTAAATAAAGTAACACTTTGTCTTACTTTATTAAGTATACACAAGAATTAAATACAATTCTTTGTGTGATGTCAACCATATTTGTACGTCGAAGTTGGGATCCCAATACCCAACCTTCGACTATAAATAAAGGTCCTTACACAACTAAGAATAGATCTTTTTGTATACCTGACTTTGGAATATTCTTGATGACTTGTGCAATATTCTCTCAATAGCTAAAAGGAACATTTCACAACTCTAAGTAATTCGATTATTAAGGAGAATTTCCAAGTATAGATCAATTGTATTTCATAGGTTGTTAGGATATTTACATTCGTGTATTATCTTCGTTCCGCGACAACCTTGTATTTTATTTAAAGTTTAAATAAAATACACTTGAAAATACATATTGTCTCACCAATTTACATTACAAGTTATTTACATTATTGCATTGTATTTACTTATTTACTTGTCATCTTAATAAGTAAACTTCCAGTTAACCTGGTACACTGTTCACTGCAACTGGTCACGTCTAGATTCAGTGAACATGTTGCAAAGTAATCTCACCATCGACATAGAGGTGTCTTCAGTACTCATCTATTATATAGTTGGGACTTACAAGTGGTATCAGAGCAGAAGGCTAATATACTTGCCTAGATCTGCTTAGATGTCTACTGAAGGTGAGAATGGTTCTAGTCCTCAAAATGAAACTAATCCTAATGTTATACCTGTTAATACTAATCCTCCTCCCCCTCTTCCTACTCCAGCCCCTAACCACGTCCATGTACATTACTGTAACAACTGTTCCCAAATTCGATGGTAACAGTGAGACCTTTGGTACATGGAAGGCCATAATGCTTTTGCATTTTGGAGGGATAGAGTTAAGGATGGTCCATATATACCCATGTCCAGTGGGGTGAGTCATCTTCTTGACCCAACTGGGATAAGAGGTACTAGGGAAAAAGCTGAAGACCATTGGTCTGATGATGATCGCAGACTGGTTGACCTTGATACCAGACTGAAAAACATGATCTTTGGTGCTGTCCCTGAAGAGCTAATTCCAACACTTGTGTTGTTTCCTAGTGCCAAGTCTATGTGGGATGAATTAGTTCTCCAGTATGAAGGAGGAAATGACACCGTTGCCACCCGTAAAGTTTCTTTGAACAAGAAGTATGAGTCCTTCTTGTCCTTGCCAAATGAAAGCCTAACTGAGTTTGATTAATCAACTGAGAGGCTTGGGCGTTGAGAAGGATAAAGACATTCTTCTTGAAAAATTCTGTGATATTCTTCCATCCAAATAGGCTCACATGGTTCTTGTCCTAAGACAAGGAAAGACCTTGCACAGTCACACTCTTGCATCCCTCTATGGAGCCTTCAGATTCATTGAAGATAATAATGCTGCAAGATTGGTGGCTGAGCAAGATGCTATCTTCACTGGGTAATCTTGTGCTGCTTTAATGTCTACTTAGAATGTCCAGTCACATTCTATGAAGGAGAAGTTAAACAACTTTCTGAACTCTGGCCTGACCACTGAAATCAGTGATGGTTGTGATGGAAATGACGAACATGATCTGGTCGCCATGATTGCTAAAACCTTCAACAGGTTTAAGCATAAATCTAATAGATTTAATGAGTCCAATAATGCTTCCAGCTCCTACTCTCAGGATAAAGTCAATCTTATATGCTATAAGTGTGGTAAGAAAGGTCATTTTATGAAGGAATGCAGATCTAGTCAAATGAACAACCAAACTGGTCCCTCTGTCCCAAATTTTGTTAAATCTGATGATTAAAAGGTTAAATATAAAAAGCTTAAGGCCCAGATTGCCCTCATGTCTCTTGAATAAGAAAAAGAAAAAGATAAAATCAAGTACATGATGGCCCAAACTAAAGGGAAATGGGAACTCTCTGATGACTCATCTGATGATGATGAAGAGATAAGGGATGTGTGTTTTATGGCATTAGAAGATCAACAACATATGGTGAAAGATGATGTTGTTTCTGGAAGATGGGTGGATATTATCTTGAAGAAGGTACGTGATTATGATTGTGAAGTTGATATCGAACTGAAACTGGATATTGCAAAATCACTTAATGATGATTTATTATTTGTTGAAACTGTTAGAAACGATTGTGAAAGATATTTAGAAACTGTTTTAACCGAGCTTAATAATTTGAAACCTCAATTGAATGATTTACAAAGTGTCCAGTTTGCTCTCAAAGAGTCAGTTTTGAAAATTGAGGCATTGCAAACTGATAACCAAAAATTGAAATTTGATCTGGAAAAGGAACATATGGTAATCAATTCATGGGTAAAGGCATCTGGTAAATATTATGACGCTTTTTCAAAAACCATTGATGCCCAGAAAACTGTATGAAAATCTGGTATCCATGAATTGCCCCAATCTGTTAGAATTGAGACCCCTTATGATCCTTCTAGCAATGAAAAAACTAAATCTGATGAGACCACCCCTGTTAAACAGGAAACTAGTGATGAACCTTTGCCTCAAAAGTCTAAGGAGCCCAAGAATCCTAAGAACAAAAACTCCGCTGAACCCAAGTCCAAGGGTCAGTAGCCTGATGAAAACAATTTCTTTTAAAACTGGAGAGTCAAATCCAACTTTTGTCAAGGCAGGTTCAAAGTTGTACTGCCAGAATAAAAAATCTGAAAGGAGCTTCGACTTCTTCAGTTGAAAAAACAAATTGTTAAAACTCCTCCTCCAAAACCAAAACAAAAACAATCTGCTCAAAAAGGAGCCAAATCTGGTAAGAAAAAGCAGGATGTCCCTATCAAACCAATTGTTTTTACCCCTGGAACTGGAATTGATGAAAATGCTCCAAATTCAACCTCCAGTTCAACCCCAAAACAATCAACTAAGACTTATCAGGTGAAGTCCAGTGAACCCATCAAGAAAAGATGGGTTCACAAAACTAACTAATGATTTATTTGGGTGTGTAGTGCGATCGTAAGAAAAATATTTGGTATGTGGACAACGCAGATGGCCAGACTATGACCGGATGTAAGCCCCTGCTGGAAGAGTTCACTGTCCAAGATGGACCGCCAGTGACTTTTGGTAATGATGGAAGTGAGAAAACTGAAGGATATGGTATTATTAACAATAGACAGATCAAGTTCACCAAAGTTGCGTTTGTTAATGGTTTGAAATATAACCTGATAAGTGTCAATCAACTTTGTGATGATGGATATAAGGTACTGTTCGATATTGCTCAAAGTACCATATCTAACAAGGATTGGAAAGTGGTGATGATTGCTCCAAGAAAGGTAAATGTGTATGTGATGGACATGGAACCAGCTCCAAAAGAGCATTGTTTCTATGTCAAAGCTGATGAGGACACCAACTGGTTATGGCACAAGAGATTATCCCATCTTAATTTCAAAAATATCAACAAGTTGTCTAGAAAACAACTAGCAGATGGGATACCTCCAATTTCCTTCAAAAAGGAAAAGCCATGTTCAAGGTGTGAGATGGGTAAGCAGAAAAGGGCCAGTTTCAAAACAAGGCAAAATTCTAGTATCACTGAACCTCTTCACATACTTCATATGTATCTCTTTGGTCCAGTGAATGTTCAAACTAGAGCTGGTAAGCGATACACTCTAGTTGTTGATGAATACACCAGATTTTGTTGGGTGGTATTCCTCAGATCAAAAAGTGATGCTCCTGCTGAAATCATCTCACTCATCAAGAAAATTGAACTCAAATATACTCGAAAAGTGTGTCAGATGCGAAGTGATAATGGTACAGAATTTTAAAATAAGAAACTTGAGACATTTTGCACTGACACTGGCATCTCTCAGAACTTTTCTTCAGTTCGTTCTCCAGAGCAAAATGGTGTTGTAGAAAGAAAGAATCGTACACTGATAGAAGCCGCCAGAAGTATGTTATTTGAATCAGGTCTTCTAACCAGTTTTTGGGCTGAAGTTGTGGCTATTGCATGCCATACCCAAAACTGGTCAGTTTATGTCAACAGACATAGGAAAACTGCTTATGAAGTCCTCAGGAATCGTAAACCAAATATAGGATATTTCCATGTATTTGGTTGTCCAGTTTATATTCTAAACGATTCCAGTCAGCTTAGGAAATTTGATGCAAAGGCTGATGAGGGTGTTTTTGTGGGATATTCATATATTAGAAAGGCCTACAGAGTTTATAATTATAGACTTCAAAAGATTCATGAGTCAATTCATGTCACATTTGATGAATCAAATGAAGCAATCAATAAAAGACCAAGCCTTGATTTATCTCCAGTTGTTCCATTTGATTTTGGTATTTCTGACCTTGTTCATCAGTTAGTTACTACACCAAAAGATGTTTCCAGCCACAAAGATTTGGAACCAGTTGTTCAGAAAACCACCAGTGACACTTCATTTTATCCATCCATCAGTTTTAATTTACCACAAAAACGGGTGATTGGATCTTATGTTCGTGCCACTCCAGTATCAGAACCAGTTCAGACTCCAAGTTCTCCAATTGTTCAAGAAATGCCTTCAACTGAAGAATTCCATGATGCAAATCATGACCTCATCGACTATGATGAGGATGTTGAAGAAGTCTAGACTGATCCTCCTCCAGTTGCAACAACTGTGGAGGTTCCTCGGGTTACTTGCACTTATATTGTTATACATCAACCTAGTCAATACACTAAATGGACTGATGCACATCCAATTCAGCAGATTATTGGAGATCCAAGTAGTAGGGTTCAGACTAGAAGAGTCATAAGTGAACAATGCTTGAACGTCACCTTCTTATCACTGATTGAACCGAAGAAGATTGACGAGGCTATGGCAGACCCAAGCTGGGTAGAAGCAATGCAAGAAGAGCTTATCCAGTTCGAAAGGAACAATGTTTGGGAACTTGTTCCTTGTCCACCAGGGTTGAAGAAAGAACCCATTGATACAAGATGGGTCTACCGAAATAAGATGGATGAAGATGGCAATGTTGTTAGAAACGAAGCCAGATTGGTAGCCAGGGGTTATTGTCAAGTAGAGGGTGTTGATTTTGATGAGACTTTTGCTCCAGTTGCTAGACTTAAAGCCATAAGAATCTTCTTGGCTTATGCAGCCCATCTGCAGTTCAAGGTCTACCAGATAGATGTCAAAAGTGCTTTCCTAAATGGAACATTAGAAGAAGAAGTGTATGTTAAGCAAGCTCCAGGCTTCATCAATGAGAAACATCCTCACTGGGTATATAGACTGAACAACGCTTTGTATGGTCTTAGACAAGCCCCAAGAGCATGGTATGACACTTTAACTAAACATCTTCTTAAACATGGCTTTCAAAGAGGTGCAATAGCTAATACCTTATTCATTTTGAAAGAAAAAAAGTAATATCTTATTGGTACAAATTTATGTTGATGACATTATATTTGAATCAACTAATGATACAATGTGTAAAAAGTTTTCAAAAATCATGTCAACTGAGTATGAAATGAGTTTAATAGGTAAATTAACATTTTTCTTGGGTCTTTAAATTTAACAAACCAAAGATAGTATTTTTATTAACCAAGAGAAATATGTCAGAGATTTCTTAAGAAAATGCAAATATGATTCAATCCCTTCGAAAACTACACCAATTGCAGTACCATTGAATTTGGACTCTAACCCGAATGACAAACCAATGGACCAAAAAGAAAATCGTGGAATGGTTGGTTCACTGATGTATTTAACTGCCAGTCGACCAGATATAATGTTTGCAACATGTCTATGTGCTAGATTTCAGGCTAACCCAAAAGAATCACATTTGCATGCTGTTAAGCGCATCTTCAGATACCTGAAAGGGTGTCCTAGCCTTGGTCTTTGGTATCCCAAAGGCTCAGGGTTAGATCTAATGGGTTATTCAGATTCAGATAATGCAGGTTGTAAGATTGATAGAAAATCAACTACTGGTGGTTGTCATTTCCTTGGAGGAAAACTTGTGAGTTGGACCAGGAAGAAGCAGACTTCAGTCTCTATGTCCACTGCTGAAGCAGAGTACATTTCTACGGCCAGTTGTTGTGCCCAGATTCTCTGGATCAAGAACCAGTTATTAGATTATGATCTAAAATACACAAGGACCCCAATCGTTTGTGACAACACCAGTGCAATTGGTATATCTCAACCCAGTGATGCACTTGAAGACAAAGCATATTGACATCAGGTATCATTTTATAAGAGATCATGTTATCAAAGGAGATATTGAAATACATTTCATCCCCACTGATAAACAATTGGCTGATGTTTTTACAAAACCTCTTGATGAAAAGAGTTTTAAACATCTCATCAGTGAATTGGGAATGCTAAATCCTTGAAACTGGAGACTTTGTTATGAACGCGTCAGTGACACTGATGAAGCTCTCCAGTTGAGGAGGTCCAGATTATCCTTGCTCGCCAGGCTATCGAACGCCTTTGTGATACTATCTTGGCACTAATTGATATATGGATCATCATTCTAAGGGAAAAGACTCAAAACAATTTTCTGACTAAAATTTATTTTTTGTTGGAAAACTACAACTGGAGAGCCCTTCAGTTTAAACTGGCACTAGATAACCCCTAGTGTACATGTTTGGTCTTGTCTCAAACTAGCGGTCAACCAGATTTTCATAACGGTAAGAATACTTGGTCAATATTTGTGACACGTGAAGGTACTCGAGTATTTTAACCCACTCACAACTGTCACATGACGTGTCAAAACCATTCTGATGAAAAGATGAACTTTTTACGGGGATTGTTGAAGTTAGTGGACGAGTGGGAATACCAGCCGTCGTAGCATTAAATGCTTGATAAGTTGGTATTAAATATTTTTGAATTTCAAATTTTCTAAAAATAAAAAATTCAAAGGTTTTTCGAAAATTTGGGGATAAAATTATATTTTCGTATATATGTGGAATATTTTATTTCCTATATATACCCCCCACTTAAACATTTCCTCATTTACTTCATTCCACATTCTCTTTGTTTACTTCCCAATCATCAAAATCGCTTCTTTTTTCTCTCTTCTCAATAAATCAAAAACCCTAATTCCAAAACACTCAGTTTCAGTTTCCAATCGTTTACAAATGGCTCCTAAAGTTTCTTCCTCTTGTACCCGCGATGTGAATTTGTCACCGTCGAGTACAATCCCTCTGTAAATGTTAAACACGTCGTGGGTGCCCCCATTAATTCCAAATTAATCAAATTAAATCCAAATAACCCCATGGCCTGAGAAAAAAATTATGGGTTAGAGATATATTTTATAGCAAATAGTAGAAATAATACCATTTTCACAAAAAAATAATATTAATTACAAAGTACGATCACATTTAAAAATGACACCTTGACTGAATATCGGAATTTGTCATGGCCCTTGAACGCCTTAACATTTCACTTAATTGATATCAAAGATTTGGCCTGTTGGACGTCATTGATGACTACCTATGTATATCAAACACATTTAAACACTATCATTATCCGTAATATATGAGTTAAATATGCAAATCATAATAATTTCAACATGACTAGTTATACAATCTATTAGAGGTCTTAGTTATTTCATTCCTGCATATATTGATCACCTCATTAATGTGACAAATTTTTAATCTTATCCCCTTTTTCACACTATATATAAATATATTTCAAACATCGATAGATAAAAACTCTTGTACCAATTTTACTAAGGTCTTTTGCTGTTTTTTTTTAATATACTTTGTAACCAATTTACCCGGTACAATGTATATAAAAGAGAAAATATACAAAAGCTAACAAAACTTGTGCTTGATGAAACAGGCGGTCAGTCAAAAGACGCAACTAACTCAGCTGAGTATAAAAATATAGTAGTCAATATAAGAACACATGAGGTTTTCAGATGTACATTTCATTACATTCTAAGCCAACACTTTCAGGGCGTTTGGTTCACATTACGTTTTTGAATAAATTGGATTTTGTTAAAGGAATTGTAATTTGAAGGAATTAGAATTGAAAAATTTTAAAATAAATGAAGCGTTTGGTTGATTGAATTCGATGAAATGATGTAATAGAATAAAAAACATATCCTAATTAAATGACAAAATAACCCTTGGTGGATTCAAGTATCCATGTCAATAAATCATTTTTCAATAAACTTCAAAATCATCCCGTGTTCATGAAACACTACGTATCCTTTATATTAGATAAAAAAAAACTAAAAATAAATAAGAGAATGAAAAAACTATAGCACAAACTATACTGGGTTTGCTGGTTGGTGGCGGCGGTCGTTGGTGGCGTAGTCTAACAATATATATTTAGTCAATAAACGGTGGTGGTCAGTAGATTGGGTGATGTGTCTAGTCCAACAGAGATGATGGTCAGAGGCCGGTTTTAATCGGCGGCTGTGGTTGGTGGCGGTGGCTGCCTTGGCGGTGGTTGGTGGCGGTGGCGGTGGTGGCAGGGCAGTTGACGTTGTCAGAATTATGAAGCTGAAGAAAGATAGGTTTGTATATTTTGTGGGGCTTTTTTTTCAAATTGACTGAATTCCATTGGAATATGAAACTTTCCATGGCTTTAGTGAAGGAATTGCAAATTCTTTGTTTTAAGGAATTTGAAGGAAAGTTTTGTATTCCAATTCCTTATTTCTTTCCAACCAATTAAACAAAGTAAAGCATGAAATTTAGATTCCAACTCCATAGAATTCTTTGGAATTCGATGAACCAAACACCCCTTTAGGGTAACAAATTAAATTACGAAGATATTAAGCGTATATACAGATACACAATCATGATTGTTGTTAGAAAACCATACGTTACATTCCCATCATAAATTACTCAAAGGGAAAAGTAAATTAAATGTGTTAATTTCATTACATGCCCTGAAGTATATCATATTATCAAGTTTCGCTCCATACTTCTTTTTATTAAAATTACATTTACATCACCCTGTGGTGACTTTTTACTTCATTAGAAATCCCTCAGTCCAACGACCGTTAATGTGGCTCCATTAACTTTCTCATGTGCATACCATGTGAGGGTATTTTAATCCATTCCCAGCTAACTTGATCCTTATGACATGTTTTATCCACCTATTTTAAACATAAAAGATGAAAATACTCTTTTCACCCAAATTTCTCTTTCTTCCTCCTCACATAAAATTGGGATTTTACTAATAAAACAAAAAAATTCTATCCTTTTCCACACCAAGAACTCATTATTATACCTTTTTTTTTATAAAATCTTAGACATATGAGGGAAGGGTTTGTTAGGCATCTAAGTTGGGTGAAAAACCCCTTACATACATTTTTTTTAAACCATAAAAATCATGGGGGGCCAAGCATTTATTCAAAATATTAAAATATTGATATGTGAGGGGTTTTTCATCCAAGTTGAGTACATAACAGTCCCTTACTCACTTTTCTCTCTCCCCCTCTCTCTCTCTCTCTATATATATATAAAAGTTAATTTAGAAACACTTTTAAATTAGAGACACTATGGACACTTCTCAATCATTCATTTTTTACCATCTCTGACCACCACCACCACCACCATCATCTCCGACCACCACCATGATCCTCCGGCGACGGCGACCACCACCACCATGAGTTACACATGTGTAAGTTACAACTTACACATGTGTAAGTTACATGTCCTTAATGGTCCTTAAATTAAGATGTCCCTAAATATATATATAGGTTCTATGTAAAATAAAACAAGTATTAAAGTAAAACATATTAAACAATATGCTTTTCTTAACTATGAATCATCGTGCATCATTTTAACTGAGAGTCCACGAATGCACAACTTGTATTTTAATTAACTAGGCAAGAAAATAAGGAACAGAAAGTAAATAACAAGTACAATAACAATTTCAAATGCAAAAGATCTAAGCAAGTCTAATCAGATGTATAATTGATTAAACGATGAATACATGATCGATATTACAACTTGACTTACAATAATACAAATGAACTAAGTAATTGCTAAGTCTAGACACACTAAAAACTCAAACAATTACAAGATATAAAGTAACACACACTTTGTAGTGACCAACACAAAGTATTAATTGTGCGGTTGTGTTTCCTTTTATAGAGGGGAAATTAGGGCAACACAACCTTACAATGATTGTGATAGAATGGTGGTTGTCAACGTTCCATTGGCTCGAAGTACTTCCATGCAGGAGACTTTGTCTTCTTTACAAAAACCGGTATGAGAGAGAAAACCCTTGTGTTGGTCCCAACTATACCTTTCCCATACAAGGTAAAATACAGTTGGAAGAACCACCATGTGACTTCTTGTCTTTTTCTTGTTTGAAATCTTCCCACCTTGACTTATAGTTTGGAAACAAACCACCCGCTGAAGAGAGTCATTGGACTCGCTGATGACTCGCTGACGATCTACGTCAGCGACAAGTCTGGCCAGTGAATCCTTGACTCAACAATCTCTCCCTATTCGTTGAGAAGACTTGCTGTGTAGATAAGACTTAACGGAATAAAGAAATGGTAGAAAGATGTCTTGTATATATATATCATTTAAGCACATTACAAGATGAAGCACAAAGCTTTTACAGTTTTAAGACATCTAAAGGTTGGCAACTTCAATCTCCCAAGCATCCTCTTGCGTTGCAATCCTCAGCATTGGATCATCTCTTCTATGAGGCTTCATCAGCTCTTCATCAATCTTGCTGATGAGCCATTTGGCACTTGTCAATTTGACGAATCTCTTTCTCATGCTGATGAGAAACCCAGTGGAAGCTTTTTCCATTTCTGCCAGACGGAAGAAGAGTTGCTCATTCCTAAAATTGCAGAAGAAGACGCCAGCAGGTGTCTCTAATACTCTCCCTTCTTCAAAGTAACTTCTGGGAGGTAGTCTGAGATTGAGAGCTGCATCACCGGAGATGGGAGGAAGGTTAGCAGACAAAGGTTGATACACTTCTTTCCTCTTTCTTTGCATCCTTCTGCCTGCTGATGAGGTAATAGATGCTGGAGTACCAAGTACTTGCCTCAGCATGGGCAAGTCTGCCTTGAAATTTGTCTCGTACTCCCGAGCCTTCTTAAAATACTCCCTCAACATCTTTTGGAGAGGAGCATAGCTTGGAGCAGTTTTGTCCTTTACCAACATATACACTTCAAACCATTCAGAAGCACCAATAGTGGTCTTCTTTATTCCTTCTAGAGTGATTGGTTTGTCAGCGCCCTCTCTTAGGATCTTCAAATTTGTCTTCAATCCCATGTTAGCAAGGAAGGCTTGAGCAGCAATAATCTTTTGTGGTCTCTTCCTGTCCTCCATGTACTTCAGCCATTTTACCTTTTCAGCCTCAAACTTGGTCCTCTTCTCGCTGAGCTGTAACTCGACATCAGCATGCTTCTGCCTATAAAGAGCTTCAACCCCACCAGTTTGCAACAACATTTTATGTTCAGCATCCAGTTGATCTTTTTCAAGAAGAGGCAGCTGCTGGATATATTCTTTCATTTTCTTGATTTGCCTCTTGAATAGCCTCTTCCCTCTTCTTGAATCTTTCCCTCAGCAGTCATGGACAAAATATCAATCACTTGATGCTGATGACCTACTGAGGAGGTGATAGAGAGAGTTTTAGCAGAAAGAGACGCAAAAGAAGAGGGTCTCTTATGCTGGATGCTGGAAAGATATCGCTTTTGAGCCTCAGTCATTGAAGTAAAGACAGCATTTCCAAGGAAGCGTGGATGAAAGATTGAGAGAACTTCCTTGGATATGTCAGTGCCGATTTCTTCAGCGAACCTGGCCTCGACTTCAGCTCTATGTACTTTGGGGTCAAATTCTTCCCCAATATCTTCGAACCTTTCAATTTGGGGAGCATTTGCAACCATAATTTGTTGCTCCCTTCCATTATTCCCTTTTATTTCAATCTCCCCCTCAGTACCAGCAGTGGGAGCTTCAACAGTTTCTTTCTTTTCAGCCTCCCCCTCAGTACCAGCAGGGGGAACAACACTCTCATCAATTTCAACTTCATTTGTCTCCTCCTCAGCACCAGCAGGGGGAACTTCACTTTCTTTGTTTTCCTCACTGACAGCCACAATTGCCATTTTAGCATTTGAAGTGTCAGTGGCATCATCTTCATCCAACACCTTCTCAGCAGTTTCATCATACAGTTCATCTAGTTCTTTATTCACTGCTGCAGTGACCGCATCTAAGACCTCAACATCAATCTTTTACCCCTTGGAAGTGGCATTGTTAATGACCACTTCCACAGTCACTGCAGGTTTAGATTGCTGGTCAACCAACTTGGATAGCAGCCCCTTGATTTCACTCAGCAACCACGTATTTTTCCAAGGCATGAATTGCCTTGGTATTCTTTTCTACTTGAGTGGCCAGAGGGGAGATGAGGTCAACCAGCTTCTTTATTTCAACAGTATTAGTGTGGCTGGTCGAAGCTGCCTTCTTGGCAGAGTAGCTGGTGGCATTTCCATGCTTAAACAAGGAGCGAGTGCTACTCTTGATGGCCAGCTGATCCTTTTTGATATTTGTAGAGATACGAAGTTTTTCTTGATTAGCGTCCAGAGAGACAGATTTTTCTTTTATTGTCTCAATGTTAGTAGTGTTCTCAGACTGGTTGTTGTACCAGCTGGTTAAAGTCTGTACCAAGCTATCGGATTCAACATCTCTTAATTCAATAGCAATGTTGGCAGCATTGGTGAGATCATTTAATTGATTTTCCACCCTTGCCAACCTATCAGCAGAGTAAGTGGACTGAGAGATACCCATACACTTAGCACTTAAACCTTCAACATTTTTTTCCATCACCAACACCTTCAATATTTTTTTCGAACACTTCCCTTTCGTCAAAATGTGCAACATCCTCAGCACTCAAACCCAATTCAACATTTCCAGCTTCACTAGCATCAACCTACCTTTTCCTCTAGAGAAAAATTTAAAGCGTTTGGGGAATTTGGTGCCTCTGTCTCAGTGTGTTGTAGCACTGAAACATCATCAGCCGTAGAATGTGTTGTCTCTAGCATCACCTGTGATCTGGCTGCTGACAACGAATCAGAGGGTTGAGAAGAAGAAGAGGGAATTCTTTCAGTGGTTGACTCAACTCTAATGGGCTAGGGTGGCCCTTGTTCTACACCAACCTCTCCTACAGAAGATTGAGGTGGTTGCTCGTTGTTTCCCTTTTTCTCGTCAGCAGCCTTTTTGAGGCTGCTGATGGGCTGGCTGGGTTTCTAATGTCCTTGGGCTGTTAGGACGTCCTAACCTTAGTGGTTAAGCCCTTTGGTACTCGGTGCTTCAGCAGGAGGTGAAGTGGAAGAAGATGTAGTTTATGTTTTCTTGCTCTTTTTGGGAGCTTTGGAGGTTGGTGGGGGATTATCAACATGCCAGCTCTAGAAGGTTGCTTTTTATATACATCAGGGTAAGAGGTGTATAGTACCTATTTCATGGGTAAGACATGTTGCAAACATTATATCTGGTCAACTGACAGTTAAATACATCAGTGAACCAACCATTCTACAATATTCTTTTAGGTCTACTGGTTTGCCATTTGGGCCAGAGACCAAATTCAATGGTGTTGCAACTGGCGTAGTTTCCGAAGGGATTGAATCATATTTTTATTTTCTTAACAAATCTCTGACATATTTCTCTTGGTTAATAAAAAAACCATCTTTGGTTTGTTTAATTTGAAGACCCAAGAAAAATGTTAATTCACCCATTAAACTCATTTCATACTCAGTTGACATGATTTTTAAAAACTTTTTATATACCATCTTTGGGATACCAGAGACCTAAGGAGGAAGTTCCTTTAAGGTACTTAAAGATTCTCTTTACAGCGAGAAGATGAGATTCCCTATGAGAAACTTGATATCTTACACAAAGGCAAGTAGCAAACATGATATCAGGACGACTTGCTGTGAGATACATCAGCGAGCCAATTATAACCCGATGGTGAGTAGGGTTCACATGCTTCCCATCAGGATCAGCATGGAGATTATTTGTTGGAGACATGGGAGTGGGATTTGGCGTGATATTTGTCATATCAAACTTGGCTAGCATGTCTCTTATGTACTTTTCCTGATTGATAAAGATGCCATCAGGAAGTTGGTGAATTTGCAACCCAAGGAAGAAAGTTAGCTTACCCATTATGCTCATCTCAAAGTGAGAGGACATTAGTGAGCTAAACTTGGTGCAAAGTTTCTTGCTCGAGGATCCAAAGATGATGTCATCTACATTTATTTGAACATATAGGACATGAGCACCCTTTCAAAAGATAAAGAGGGTGCTGTCAATAGATCCTCGCTGAAAGTTATTAGATAGAAGGAATTCAGAGAGTGTGTCATACCAAGCTCTAGGAGCTTGTTTAAGGCCATATAGTGTCTTGTATAGACGATAAACATTGTGAGGCTTGGCTGGATCTTCAAAGCCAGGTGGCTGCTCAACATAAACCTCCTCTTCGAGTTTTCCATTTAGGAAAGCACTTTTTACATCCATTTGATATACTGTGAAGTTTTTGTAAGCAGCATGTGCCAGGAATAAGCGTATAGCTTCCAATCGGGCCACTGGAGCTAAGGTTTTATCATAATCAACACCTTCTTCCTGAAGGTAACCTTGTGCAACCAGCCTAGCCTTGTTACGAATAACAATACCATCTTCGTCCATTTTGTTTCGATAAACCCATTTAGTTCCAATGGGTTCCTTGCCAGGAGGTAGAGGAACTAAAAACCAGACATGCTGTCTTTGAAATTGAGTAAGTTCCTCTTGCATGGCAGCAACCCATGATGGGTCAACCATTGCTTCTCCAATGTTCTTGGGAGTGATCATAGACAAGAAGTTAACATAAAGATATTTGTTTCTTGTCACTGATCGAGTGGTAATACCCTGCAGAGGGTCACCAATGACTTGGTGAGCTGGATGACTCGATGTGCATTTGAGTGCAGGAACAGTTGATGAACCTAGAATAGTGTCAGCGGAAGTTTGAGTGATGGGAGCAGCAAGAGTATTACAAGAGGAGAGATTAATGGTAAAAATGGTTTCAGAAATTTTATCAGTAGAGCCATTCGACTGAATTAAGTTATCATTGATGTTGGAGTCATCAGCAGACTCCATTTCTTCAGCATTAGCTGAAGCATCATGAAACTCTTCTTCAGCAGAGTCATCAGCATGCAAATCATCAGCCAGTGATCTAGGTTTGGCTGATGTATCATGGATTGATCTTAAGATAGGCTGAACTGGCTCAATCTAGTTTAGTGTCAGCTGAACTATCCTGCGAGTGATGCTGATTACTTTCACACAGCGAGCAAGAAGTATTATAAATCCAAAAATAGTGATAAACTGTAATTTAAGTTAGTAGACTTTATTGTTGTTAAGACATGGAGAAATGATTTCTAATGTTGAGGGGTTAGATATGACGATAAGGATATTTGTAGAGTTAGAGTATAAATACCCTCAACTCATTAGAAATCATAAGCCTTAATTCTATTTTTACACACACTTAATACTACAACTCGTTCCAATCTCTCTCTCTCTCTCTCTGGAAATCACACACACTAAACACACCAAGAACACACACACTTGATCCACCATTGTTGAGATCGAATCCAGAGCAGAAATCGTGTTATAACATGTGGTATCAGAGAAAAACATCACTTTGATATCGATCCATAACTGATTTTGATCTCAATTTTCATCCAAAATCATATCAAAAACTGTTTTTCACAAACCGTCCCTGTTTCATCATCAATGATCGTTCAAATCACATGAAATCATCAATTTTTGTTCACCAATAGATTCCTTATAGGTCAAAACATAGTTCTGTCAAGTTTTAAGTTCCAATTCAATCGAATTCTCGAGATTGAATTTTTGGTTTTTGGCGCTCAAAATTTGGATTTTGATTCTGTTGTGTTATTAGCTGAATTTTGTTCAAGGATTTGTTGCGGACATAATTACAAACGTTTTGCAAGTGATTTCAAGTTCTAACTCCAACTAAATCGAAAGATATTGAAGTTTTAAAAGTCATCAATGGAGTTTGTTAAGACTGGTATGATGAAGAAGACGACCACAGAACGATCTTCACTAGGACGATCTTCTCTAGATCGTCTCAGTAGTAGTCTTACTATGAACATTGTTGTAGACACAAAACTTTGTGTTTCTAAAAATCTTGTTCACTTTTAGACTCTCAAATTTTTTTTATAAATATATCACAACAAAGATTTTACTCTTTTTGACTTCACAAAAACCAATTTTTGCTCTACCTTTCTATGAAAACTTTTAAGATCTACCTTTGCATAGATTAAGGGGGAGTTTGTGATTTCAAAATTTTCAAAACTTCAAATGTGTTTTCAAATCATTTTCTTACACATATTTGATGATTTTCAAATGATTTTCATCAATTGAAGTTCGATGTTTAGTTTGCACTTGAGCGATTCGTTCACTCCATGAACTTCATCATCACCGATAAGTTCTAACCCCAGAGTATTCAATTGTAAGGGTATTTTGAGTGATGATGGTTTCGTGCAAATAGGATGGAGGGAGTAAAGTCGAAAAGGGAGAGGTTATGGTGATATGTTGTGAGAAAAGGGTTAAAAGAAATGATACCCTTCCCTAAAACTCTCAAATCGCCGAGTACAACACATTTCTATCTGATGTCATTTGTTGATATCTTGATAAAGACTTCATGGACCCAGTGAAGCGATGCACATCTTTACCTAACCACTTAAGTGTTTCTTAACAAATACTTGTTTCATTTCTCACGGAGATTTTCACATTTCTATTGACTCTTCATTTGGAAGATGTTGATATTGAATAAGGGCGACACTCTGCTCCGGTCCCCAACTTCAATTAATCACGTTGTGCCTAGAGCTATCTTGCTTGATCATTAATTTGATCCTTATTCATTTTCTTAAGACACAGTTGAGTCATATCTTTGTGATATTATTGCATATCTATGTGATATAGCCGGAACATTTGTAGTGATATCTCAATTGATATTCCACGATGATCAAATGGAAATCCTACCAATACTAACATATTTTCCAACGTTGAACGTAGGTCTAATAATTGCATTTGTGTGATTATTGAGTAAACGATAAGTCTATTAGTGACCTCGGATTTTACCTCAAAGTCTTTAAGGATGATAGATTGTGGTTATCGAACGCCTTAGGTGACACTGACCATGATTTATATGCTTTGAAGCAATCTCATAGTTGAAACGCTACAAGACCGAACTATGTTAGAAATTTTGCTTTGTGCATATTTCAATGATACATAGGAAATCTGAAAAATGTCATACATTTCTATCTGTCATTTCATTAATCCTTTTGATTTTTGAACATGTTAACAGATCATCCTTATCCGGTTTTTTCATTTCTCATCTCACAAACACAAAAACCACCAACACCATTCTATAACATTTGTACCAACAACTTCAACCTTACATTTTAGTTACCCTTAGGATTCTTTGGGTTGGGACTATTGAATTAGGTTGATGTGTTGATGTTTGATATTTCTCCATGCAAATCTAGTTTTAACTTGTGACATTTCTTTTCGTATTTTATCAATCAATGTTTGCATAATGACATTGGTTCCCAACTTTGTCATTATGAGGGGGAGAAAAAGATTATGATTGATTGAGAAAGAAAATTTTGAGCTTGATTTGTGCAATCATGGAGTTAGTGAGAAAAAGGGTTGTAGTGGGTGTATGTAGGTTGGAGATGAAGTTAAGAGATAATAAGTAACTTAGAGTGAAGGATGTATGAGATTTATGGAAAAACTTCCAATTAATGGAATTTCAGTCAATTGAGCTCAAATTTTCAGATTTGAGTTGTTCATTTTCATAATTGAGTTCTTGACTTGAAAAAGATAATTACAAAGATAAGGATATGATGTCCAAAAATGCTTCAAAATGCTTACACTCATGAATTGAGGGGGAGTATGATTTTTCATAAGAGATTTATTCAAGTTTTGTTCAAAAGTTTACTCTCCAAAGTGTTTAAGTCAAAATGACAAAGATCAAAGCTACAAAAGTTGAAAGATTGATTGGAAGATTCAAGACAAAGAAGTAAAGCTTCAAAAGAGTCTTCATCAACAAATTTCATTCATAATGTTCAAAGTCATATGATAATACTTGATCTAGAAGCTCCAAAGCATACATCAAGGAGGAGAGTACAAATTTTTGATACTTCATTTCAAGAAAACAAATTTTCATTCGAGAATCGAAGATTGAAAAACCAAAGCCAAGTTTATACCTTCCGCACTTCAAAAGACAACTCTGATTCATGGTTCAACAATTTTCAAAGATTCTAGACTCATTCATTTTATTCTCTGTTCAAAAAGAACATTGAGAATTTCATCATGTTTTAACTTCGAGAAGTCCAAGACCAAGATTGATTCAAGTTCTCCAAAGACGATGAGAAAGCTTTGAAGACTTGTTTCATCACACCAATTGTCTTCACCATCGGGCTCATCAACTTAATTCCTACAAGACAATATAACACGTACTTCATTCATTACAATATATCACTAAGGGGGAGAATGTTAGAAATCCAAAAATAGTGATAAATTGTAATTTAAGTTAGTGGACTTTATTGTTATTAAGACATGGTGAAATAATTTCTAATGTTGAGGGGTTAGATATGACAATAAGGATAATTGTAGAATTAGAGTATAAATACCCTCAACTCATTAGAAATCATAAGCCTTAATTCCATTTTTACACACACTTAATACTACAACTCGTTCCAATCTCTCTCTCTCTCTAGAAATCACACATACTAAACACACCAAGAACACACACACTTGATCCGCCATTGTTGAGATCGAATCCAGAGCAGAAATCATGTTATAACAAGAAGCTTCAACAAATGAGTCAACTTTCACAGTAAGAGGATCAGCGAGCTCATTGAAAATGATCTCAGAGGAAGATGATTGGATATCTTTTAGTGTTGATGAACTTTCATCGAAAGTTACATGGATAGATTCATCAACCTTCTGAAGGCGAGTATTGAATACTCTAAAGGCCTTGTTGATGGATGAATATCCAAGTAAATATCCATCATCAGCTTTTGGATCAAATTTACCTTGGTGATCCTTGTTATTACTAAGGAAGACAAGACATCCAAATACATGAAAGTATTTAATTTTAGGTTTCTTGCCTCTCAATACTTCATATGCTGTTTTGTCATGTCTTTTGACAATCAGACAGCGATTCTGAGTATGGCAAGCAGTGCTAACAGCTTCTGTCCAAAACCTGCTGGGCAGAGAAGACTCACTGAGCATGGTACGTACTGCTTCAATAAGAGTTCTGTTTCTTCTTTCAATAAGAGTTCTGTTTCTTCTAGGCAGAGAAGAGAAATTTTGTGAGATCCCTTGATCAACACAAAATGTTTCAAGAGTGTGGTTTCTAAACTCAGTGCCATGGTCGCTCCTAAGTTCTTTAACCCGTATGCTGTTAAGATTTTTCATTTTCTTGATGAACTTGATAATCTCATCAGTAGCATCACTCTTGGAATGAAGAAAGAGAGTCCAAGTATATCGTGACTACTTATCCAAAATTACTAAGTTGTATCTGTTACCATTTAAACTTTGAACATTCACTCGACCAAAAAGGTCCATGTGAAGAAGATGAAACCAGCCTTTGATAGAATTGGCTTGCTTTGTTTTAAATGTAGACCTATGGCTTTTCCCTTTCTCACAAGCACCACAGAGTCTATCTTCTTCGAAGGAGAGATGAGGAGGGCCACGAACTAGGTTCTTTTTGGCCAAAGAATTGATGGTTTTAAAATTCACATGCGACATACGCTTGTGCCATAACCAAATAACTTCAGCTGCTGACTTAGCAAAGAAACAAGTCTCACTGTCAGTTTTAACAGGAGTGAAGTCAACAAGATACACATCTCGTTTTCTTGGAGCAACCAAGACGACTTCCTTGTTAACATTTACAATGGTGCCTTGATGTTTATCAATAATCACTTTCTAGTCAGCATCACAAAGTTGACTTATGCAGATGAGATTGTGTTTCAACCTATTTACATAAGCGACTTTGGTGAACTTGATAAGACCATTAGAAAGAAGACCATATCCTTCAGTCTGTCCAGTGGAGTTGTTACCAAACACTACAGTAGGTCCAGGAGCTTCTATGTAGTTATCCAGCAAGGACTTAGAGCAAGTCATGTGTTTTGAACATCCGCTGTCCAAATACCACACTCCTTTTCCCAGTGAGCACTGCATGGATACAACAGAAGGATTTAGAGAGATTCACTGTTATACTCTCTAACAGCCATGTCAGCAGGATTAAAAGTGGATGCATCAGAATTGATGGCAGCGAATTCAGAGTGTTCCTCTGTAGAAAGAGCAGATTCAAGTGTGGGATAGTTTCCCATATCGACAAATCCATAAGATTTGTCATTCTCATCAAAAGGCATTATGTTGCCACCATTGCTATGAAGGAAACCATAGCTGCTGACCACGTCAGTATCACTTTATTCCACCAGCATGGTAGGTTCACCAAAACCATTGGTGATTACCCTTTGTGAGTGAGGAAAAGAGATGTGCTGAGAAGAAATGTACTTAGCGACATTTTCCTCAGTGATAGCAGTGGCGTCACTTCACTCAGGTTCAGGAGAAGGGTTCTCACTGATCCTGGTAGAGGAAGAAGAAGCTCCAGCAGAGAAGGAAGAATTTGGTTAAATGACAACCTCAGGAGCTTCTTTGGAGCTAACGCTTTCACATTCAGAAGCAACATGTCCTCTGCTGCTACATAAGTAGCACTTTTTGTCAGAGGGGTCACTTTTCTGACTTTGAATGAGAAACTCTCTCAGTTGAGATGAGAGATCATTAACTCGCAAGGTTAGCTCATTAATATGAGGGTCAGTGGATGATGATGCCTTACCTTTTTGTTTAGTTTTAGACTTATTCCTTTGCTTAAGTATGGGTTGATGCATCATAGGAATCGGACCAAGAATGGACTTTTCATTTGGATCATTAGAAGAAGAAGGATTTTGTAATCCCCTGATCATTATCCAAGCTTGTCTTCCAGCAGGGTGAGAAGAAGAGGGACCCTGCTGATGCGATTGATGCACTCTGCTGGGAGTGATAGGCCTAGATTGGTGATGGGGAGTAGCTGACCTCACTTTCCTATGAGGCAGATACTCTCTGTTAGGGGTAGAGAATTGTACTTGCTAATTTGGCAAGTGTCCTCCTTGAGGGGTAATTGGTCTCACTTGCTGGTGTGGCAAGTGTTCTCTCTAAGGAGTAGTGGATCTTACTTGCTGACGTGGCAAGAATGCTCTCTGTGGGGTGATAGGTCTAATCTGCTGATGTGGCAAGTGTCCTCGGTGAGGAGTGATGGACCTGTTCTGAGAAGGCATCCTTCCTCGCTGAGGAGTGTTATGCCTTGGAGTTGAGTGAACAGACACAGACTGAGGTGTTTGTTGATGGATTAGCCCATCAACAGGTATTTCCTGTGAGGAACGTACATGCTAATGACTGGCATCAGCGAACCTAACGCGTCTTTTTATAAGACTCTCATGCTGGTCATCTTTGTTCCCAGCATGGGTAGGAGCTTGCTGAATAGAGGAAAAAGCTTGAGAAGAAATAGAATGGGATTGCTGACAGACAGGATTAGCTCTCTGAAGAGTGCTATAGTCATAGGGGACAGGAATTTTGCTTCGTTTGAAAGGTTCAGCAGCTCCTATGGTGAGCTGCTGAGGAGCAATATGTTTAAAACCATCGCTACTGATGTCACCTTCAAACCATTCCCCAAAGGAGTATTGAACTCTTCCTTCATTTGGCATCATGCCAACAATGGGAAGATTAGAGAAGAGGCTGCTGGTGCTAGCTGAAGAGCTTGCACAATTTGCCTCAACAGAGGTAGAAGGGTCACTGGTTGAAGAAGAGGTAGCACCAGCTTTCATTTCATTATGGTAGTCACTTTGTCCCCTAACAAAGTACCATTTCTACATCTCTTCAGGCGAGATTACAGCAGATGGAGGAATAGAGATTTCAGGTTTCACTTCATCATTGAACGAGTCAGCTAGAGAGGCAGCAATGTTATAATCGCCACTTATCACTTCCTTAACTTGGGCAGGGACATGTTCACTTAAGCATTTATGGTGAAACTTGGAAGCTTTTGACCAAGAGGTCACAATCTTCTTAAGATTTGCAACTTCAAGCTTGAGTTTTTCATTCTCAAGCTGGACCTTTTGAGTCAACAACTCATGAGATTGAAGTTCGACATGAACGTTCTTCAATTTCATGAGTTTTATTGATTTTTCACTCAACTCTGAACTGACAGAGTTAAGCTTTGATTGAAGTTTAGCACGTAAAGATTCTACGAACTAAAGATCACAGGACAAGGACTCAATAATTTTTGTCTTATCCTTATCAGAAGCTAAAGGAAGAACATGTACCTTTTTAATGGTGACATTCACCCACTGACTGGAGGAGACTTGGTCTTTTGTCAGTCCATCACCATCAGCAAGTGCCATTAAACACATGGCATCAACATATTCTTCATCATCTGACTCATCAGAGTTGGCCCAATCATGCTCTTCAGCAACCAACCCTTTAGCTGGTGTTTTGGCCTCCTCTGTTTCAGCAACTTTTGCTTTTAGCTGATAGTATTTGTTCCTGTACTCATTAGCAGATTTAGAGGGGTTAGATTTAGGAGCAGCAGGGGTAGGCATAGAAACCTTGCATTCCTTTTGGTAATGGACTTTTTCTGCCACACCTCCAGCTTTCCTCCTGTGATTTATCAACAGGTGGCATATATGGTGCAACCGACTTACGGTTGTTCCATTTTCGAGAGTACCTCTTCCCAGCGATCAAGGCAAAATCCGTGAAGTCGCTGAACATATCTTGTTTCTCTTCAGCATCCAGATCATCAACAAGAGATTTGATAGAGAGAGGAAGAGTGGTAGAGTTGCTGACGCCCACATTGAGATTTATGGGTTTAGCAGAAACGAGGGCAAGAGGGTCAGAAACTGAGTAAGCAGACATGCTGGGAGAAGAAGAAGAAGGACCAACATGTCTACCAGCATCAGCAGCAGCTCGCATATTTTGAGCCAAAGCCTTTTCTTCAAATTGAAGAACACCAAAGATTTCCTCAAGATCATACTCTTGGATCTGCTTTGTGGTACGAAGGATTTGCCTCAAATTTTGCCATTTAAGAGGAAGACTATCGATGAATTTATGACATAATTTAAAATTATCATGAACGATGCCAACATTAGTCATATCATTCAGCAACCCTTTGAAACGGGTATATGTGCTGTCAAGACTTTCATCAGGAAGAGAAAAGAAGTTTTCATAAGCCCGTTTCAAATCTATTTTCTTGGTCTTGATTGTGTCAGCAGATCCTTCATACATGCTGCACAATCTATCCCAGACTTCTTTGGAAGTGGGATATTTAATGATGAGCTTCATGATTTCAGTAGGAAGAGTGGTGACAATCATGTTTTTGAGTCTGGAATCAAGAATTACCAATCTCCGCTCATCATCAGTCCATTGAACCTCTGGCTTTACCAGGTCAGTTACAATCTCTGGAGCATAAAGCAGTGGCTCCTGGAGTTCTTTGGACATAAGTGGGTATGTAGGGACCAACAGTTTGAATGGTCATTAGGTAAAGGTTTCACCCCTACAATGTGAAGAAGCATTCTTTTCTTCCAAGACCCAAAATCTTTCGGCTCAAATTTTGGAGGAATAGACAAATAACCAAAGTCAAGTGTATTCACAAGGGTAGGAACAGTAGATATGTGCTTATTTAAAGAAAGAAGGATTTTTCAGAAGAAAAGAAGTACATAAAAAATTTATGTAAATACAAGAAGGCAAACAAATCTTGTTCCAATGATTTAGGAACGGTGGCTCTGATACCACTTGACAGTCCACGAATGCACAACTTGTATTTTAATTAACTAGGCAAGATAGTAAATAACAGAAAGTAAATAACAAGAACAACAACAAGTTCAAATGCAAAGGATCTAAGCATGTGTAATCATATGTATCATTGATTAAACAATGAATACATGATCGATATTACAACTTGACTTACAATAATACAAATGAATTAAGTAATTGCTAAGTCTAGACACACTAAAAACTCGAACAATTACAAGATATAAATTGACAGACACTTTGTGGTGATAAACACAAAGTATTAATGGTGCGGTTGTGTTTCCTTTTATAGAGGGGAAATTAGGGCAACACAGTCTTACAATGATTGTGATAGAATGGTGGTTGTCGACGTTACATTGGCTCGAAGAACTTCCATGCAGGAGCCTTTGTCTTCTTTACCAAAACGGGTATGAAAGAGAAAACATTTGTTTTGGTCCCAACTGTACCTTTGCCATACAAGGTAAAATATAGTTGGAAGAACCACACCATGTGACTTCTTGTCTTCTTCTTGTTTGAAATCTTCCCGCCTTGACTTACAGTTTCGAAAGAAACCACCCGCTGAAGAGAGTCACTGGACTCGCTAATGACTCGCTGACGATCTATGTCAACGACCAAGTCTGGCCAGTGAATCTTTGACTCAATATTAACCATGATCTAAGGGTCAAGATCTTGTCTTATTTGTTTTACTTTAATATTTGTTTTACAATACCCAACCTCTCTCTCTCTATATATATATATATATGATAATCACTAAATAATCTAAATCATAACCTGCCCTCGGCGGTTTTCTTAACTGCAACATCACCACCATCATCTAAGTTTTCCAGCAACCGAAAGGTGACTGGCGGTGGATTATTTTCCGCGGCAACCCTTTTAGGTGTTTCTTTTAGATTTTAAGCGAAAAACGAGGTTGTGTAATCTTCTTTGATCGAATCAGACCCAGTGGGGGTTGGGTGGTCTTAGTCGCATCATTGGGGATACCCCCATCACTAGTCAACTACATAGTAGCGACCGACGGTGGTTGTGTTTTCAGTAGTTCATCCCTAAGATCATAATCCACCACCACAGGGAATTTGTTGTTTTCGAGCCAGGGTTTGTGAGCCTTCGTCACTGAGTGAATCTGAATGTTTGTGTGTATGTGATGGTGTGTAAGAAAGTGAATCTAGTGATGATGATGTTTTGGGGATTATGTGAATGCATATAAAGCAAATATTTGTTGTTATGACTATTTAAGGATTGTGATTATTTGAAAATTAAACTTTTTGTGAAGAATAAAAAACTGGCCAAAACACATTGTGATTTGAATTTAGCACAATATGTTTTTAATTTTTTTAGGAAACACATTGTGTTAAGTTCATATCATAGTGTGTTTAAACAATTTTCTAATTTTTAAGCGCTATCAAAAACACAATGTGATTTAAAAATTAACACAATGTGTTTTTAGATTTAACAATAAAAACACATTGTGTTTTCTAAAAAATATTAAAAACACATTGTGTTAAATTCGATCACAGTGTGTTTTGGTTAACTTTCTAATTTTTACATAAATTTTAGTTTTCAAATGAACATTTTACACTACAAATAACATAACTATATAAACTTGTGATTAGCTAAATAGATTTAATAAAAATGGTTTTCTTTTTCTTTTTTGATTTATAGATTGAATTTAAGCCGATTGATTTTGTTGTTGCTGGGAATGAATATATATGTATATATGTGAATGAAATGGGCAAAAAGATAGCTAAAAAGACTAATATACCTTTATGTGCATTGCATATATGTGGAGGTTAACAGAGCCACATTAACGATCGTTAAGGTGAAGGGTTTATAATGAAGCAAAAAGATACCACAAGGTGTTGTAATAATAAAAACAAAGTACTGGGACAAAACTTGATAATATGACATACCCAGGGGCATATAATTAAATTAACTCAAATTAAATTTAGTAGTGATATAAACAATACTCATGAGCACAATCGATATAGAAGAGAAAACAGATCGATGTACTCTTAAATTTGATATAACTTATACGTGCGTATCATAATAGATAGATATGTTTTCATATTTGGAAAAGAAAGAGTTTTGATGAAAAGATCTAAAATGATTTTTTATGATTGTGTTTTAGAATTCTAGATGAAATTAATCTGAAGGGAAGTGATATTCGTATCACCCAATTTGATTAATTTATCACATAATACAAATATTACAGCATACTATACAAACAGTGAACACATAATTGTAGTAAATTAATCAAGTTGTATGGTACTAATATCACTTCCTAATCTGAAAGTCCAATGCATATCAAAATTATATCACGTGCATTATTGTTGTGAAAGATAGTATTTGTATCTTATGCATATGTGGTTGTAAGATATAAGTTGGTTTTTAATATGCAGGTAAAACACATACACTTCGATTATTCAATTCCTAACTAAAGCACATACACTTCAAATCTTCTCTTTTTTACTTCTCTAATCATTTCATCAAAAACATAGAAACACAAACATCATACTTTAACTTCGATTTTCATTCCTCAATGAATTTTCACTTGTAGAAAGTTTGTGTTGTTATGAAATTATGATCATAATTTCATAAGGGACTTTGTATATATTGTTTTTTTGCATGATCTATAAGGGGCTTTGTTTTCCATAATATATTGAAGTTGGTTAATTAAGCAGTGAAGATACATATGAAGATCATAGTAAGAGAATCTACGATGGTGAAACCCGCGAAGGTGACACCAAGGATAAAGCTATGGAGTTCTAACCTTGACCTGTTTGTACCAAATATACACACACGAAGGGTGTTTTTCTACCGGTCCAATGGTGATGCCAATTTCTTTGATACAAAAGTTATGAAAGATGCATTGAGTAGGGCTTTGGTTGCCTTCTACCCTTTGGGTGGGCGATTGAAGGAAGATGAAACGGGTAGGCTTGAGGTTGATTGTCAGGAACAAGGCGCCTTGTTCGTGGAAGCGGAATCTGATGTCGTGATTGATTATTTTGGTGAATTTGCACCTACCATGGAGCTTCAAATGCTCATCCCGGCTGTTGATTACTCTCTACCAATCGAATCCAATCCTGTACTCGTGTTGCAGGTGAGTATCATATCGGGTGAAGTGTGTCATAAGCATGTGCAGTATACATAACATCTACTAATAAAACATAAAATATTAAATATAGAGCACATGAAAGTACCAACAAAAACATCATATATATTGTGCTATACGAGTACCTATCATCATATATATTGCTTTCGCATGGCCTATTCAAAAGTAGGGGTTGGAGGTTAAATGTGTGGAACCATCTCGTCTCTTATACCGTTTTGGTACTGAAATCACACACTGCATAGAAGTCATATATGGTGAAATATCATCCTCACAAATAAATCATAAACAAATAGTTTTTCTACTTAGCTTTGGTTAGTTTCGAATATGTGATCAGCAAACTTATTTTGTAGGTAATTAAATTCTTTTGTGGGTCATGTCACATGCTGGTTGGGTTTCACCTCATTAGTAAAAATATATATATATGTTGCATTAAGCATATATCTTTAATACCGACTTAATTAAACATATTGATTAAGATCTAATCTACAACCTAATTTCATATCTTTAAGAAATTAAAAAATACATATAAAACATTGGTATTTAATTTGTTGATTTGATTACTCTACCCGACACGCTTTAACACCGACATAAAAAATAATGGTAAAGCTAAGTTGAACTAATTGACACATTTGATTTTGTATGTCTCTTGATTCTTAATTATGTGAAAAGTTAACATATTAAATTTGTTCATTTCTAACATACACGCAATTCTGCTTTCCATGAATTACCAAGTTGATATATTAGTTTGAGTAGGTAACCCACTTTAAATGTGGGGGAGTTGCCGTTGGAGTGGGGATACATCATTACGTCGTGGATGGAACATCCGCGACGCACTTCATCAACACATGGTCAGATATAGCTCGTGGATTTGATGTCACTATACCTCCTTTCATAGACCGGACCCTCCTTCGTGCCCGCAACCCACCACGCCCTCTCTTTAAACACGTGGAATACACGCCCTCTACAAAACCTGAATCATCGCTTAGAGCACCATCAAATGAATCTGTGCCCTCGATATTCAAGTTATCACGAGACCAGCTGGATTTGCTGAAAGTCAAATCAAAGGAATATGGTAACACAATCAGATTCAGCACTTTTGAGTTGCTCGCGGGCCATATTTGGAAGTGCATTACTAAAGCCCGTGGGCTTTTAGATGATCAGGAAACTAAGCTCTACATTGCTACTAATGGGCGGACCCGCTTTCAACCCAACTTGCCTAAAGGTTATTTTGGGAATGCTGTTGTTATCACAAGTGTTATATCTCTAGCATGTGAAATTCAATCGAATCCTAGTTCGTATGCTGCTAGTAAAATCCACAATGCAATAAGTATGAGGGACGACGACTATCTGAGGTCAACACTCGACTATTTGGAACTACAACCCGACTTGAAGACTCTAATTGGTGGTATGTTTCAGAGTAATTACTCCTCCAGTCTTGCAATAACGAGCTGGGCTAAACTCCCACTGTATGAGGCTAACTTCGGATGGGGTCCACCTATATTTTCAGGGCCTGGTGGGCTTCAAGCGGAAGGTTTGGGTTTTGTGTTACCAAGCCCGATTAATGATGGAAGCTTGTCATTTTTCATTCGGCTGCAAGTCGAACACCATAAGCTTTTCAGCCAGTTTCTCTATAATATATGATAATATGTATGTTATATCCGTTCCTTGTGTATATTCGTAGTCGCCATCATTGTGATCATCGGTTTGAATTATGTTATCATTAAATAGTGTTTTTATAATAAATTGAACTTCGTTTATCATCAACTCTGTTTATCAAAGAGTGGAATTCGTCTATCTCTATGTTACCTTACTCCTATGTATGTTGTTGGTTTGTAAATTTCTCCAAAACCTTATGTTATTCGGAAATGTTTTATTAATTAAGAACAGAAAGTATATAAAGAACAAATAGACAGTAAGTTGTGAAATTTTATGATACACTCTTTTGTATATGCAAAGGAGATTTACAACGTTAAAGATAGATACACTAACTTGAAAACAATGGAATCTAGACTAACTAAGATTTAACAACTAATTATGTAAAATGCAAAACAGAAAATTACACTTATTAATCTCGGACCAACTAGAAGAATTGTTCTATAAGTGTTACCTTATACAGAGGAAGTAGTGAGGCAACACCTTGGAGCGAGACTTGGGTATTGATATAGTGTTAGAATATGACATATATAAACACATATAATCACGAGCATGCACAACGAAACAATCGAAACATATATCCAATCAAACCCCTCTAAATAATAATTATGATGAATTAGGGTTTAAAGTAAAACCCCTCTAGGATCGCAATATAAATTCATTGGAGTGTTATTTGATGGCATCACATCAAGTCCAGAAATAAACTTTCTGATCCAGACAGCTTCCATGGCCGCATCCGAAGCAGTTATATACTCAGACTCTGTAGCAGACATAGCAACTGTAGATTGTTTCTTGCTCTTCCAATCTACTGCACCTCCATTTAAAACGAAGACATATCCTGACTAAGATTTTGTATCATCTTTATAAGTTTGAAATCCAGCATCACAGTATCCGGTGACTTTAAGCTCAGCATCGGGATTTCCTCCATACACCAAAAACAATTCTTTAGTAGCATGCATGTACTTAAGAATGTTCTTTACAACAATCCAATGATCCTCTCCAAGATTTTGCTGATAGCGGCTAACTATATTTTGCACGAACGCAACATCAGGTCTAGTGCATCTTACCGCATACATGATAGAACCCACTATCGAAGCATAAGGAATTCTTCCCATACGCTCCACCTCTTCAGGTGTAGAAGCACCGTTTTTGCTAGATAAATTAAGTCCTTCTTGCATAGGCGAATTCCCGCGCTTAGAGTTCTCCATCTTGAATCTCTTCAAGATCTTATCTATATAAGCATTTTGACTTAATCCAATCAACATTTTACTTCTATCTCTATAGATCTTGATTCCAAGTTTAAATGCCACTTCACCCAAGTCTTTCATAGCCAAACACTTTCCAAGATAAGATTTAACGTCTTTCAACATTGGAATGTGATTTCCTATTATCAATATCTCATCGACATACAAGACAAGGAAAGTAACATTACTCCCACTAGCTTTGTGATACACACATGGCTCATCAAGATTTTGAGTAAAACCAAACTTTTTGATCTCCTCATCAAACCTTTTATTCCAACTCCTTGATGCTTGCTTCAATCCATAAATGGACCGTTGAAGTCTGCATACTTTGTAGGGATGTTCTGGATTGACAAAACCTTCCGATTGTACCATATAGACTTCCTCGTCTAGAAAACCATTCGCGAAAATGGTTTTGACATCCATTTGCCATATCTCATAGTCATAGTACGCTGCTATGGCTAAGATGATCCTAATAGCTCTAATATCCGCAATGGGAGAAAAGGTTTCCTCATAATCAACTCCATAAAGTTGAGTATAACCTTTTGCCACAAGACGAGCTTTATAGGTGTGTACATTTCCATCCATGTCGGTCTTCTTCTTGAAGATCCATTTACACCCAACGGTTCTACCATTTGGTGGAAGATCAACCAAGCTCCAGACGTGATTATCTTTCATGGATTTCGTTTCCGCATTCGCAGCTTCAAGCCATTTGTCAGATTCCGGATCCGATAATGCAGCCCTGAAGTTATGAGGTTCATTCAAATCTCCCACTAGATGTTCTTCACATTCAATCATAAATTTTTCACGAGCAAGTATTGTCCTTGGGACCTACGAAGTGGAATCGCTTCATCTTCAACTTAAACTTCATCTAGAGATTCATCTCTTAGAACATCCCCCCCCCCAAGTTGAAGGTGCTAGTATTTTCAGAAGTTGACACGTCTTCTTGACTCTCAGCAAGTTCAACAATCCTCCCATTGTCTTCTTGAGATATGAGTTTCTGTTCAAAAAACTCAGCAAATCGATGTACCTTGACAGTGTCTTCCGTAGGAAAGTGGAAGTACTAACCCATTGTTTCCTTTGGGTATCTTACAAAGATGCACTTAACAGATCTAGATTCAAGTTTGTCAGGCGTATCTCGTTTGACGAGTGCCTCACATCCCCAGACCTTCAAGTAAGACAATTTGGGAACACTCCCATGCCACAATTCATGCGGTGTCTTGTCAACCTTCTTGGTTGGAACCATATTGAGAATGCGAACAGCAGTCTCAAGGGCATAATCCCAAAACGAAAAAGGATGAGTTGTATGATTCCTCATTGATCGGACCATTTCTAAAGAGGTTTGATTCCTCCACTCCGAAACACCATTATGTTGAGTATATGGAGGAGTAAGCTGTTGAACTATTCCACAAGCTTTAAGATAATCTTTAAACTCTTGACTTAAGTATTCCCCACCTCGATTCGAATGAAAAATCTTGATGGTTTTACTGAGTTGATTCTGAATGTTTCGAAAACTTCATGTTTATGCTTAATCAAATAAACATAACCATAACGACTGAAATCATCAGTAAAAGTGACGAAGTAGTTAGCACCTCTCCTTGACACAGGTCTAAATAGGCCACATACATCCGTATGTATTAGTCCAAGTAGCTCTTTAGCCCTTTCCGGTTTATTTGTGTAAGGTGCCCTGTTGTTGCGTGGATCGTAATAAGATGTGATTCGTTATGTCAAGAGTGTGGAATCCTCTTGAGATAACTAGATTGCTATTGCCTTTTGTTAATTAATAAGTAATTAATCAGCCCAAGGAGATGGCAATCTAGTTATCTCAAGAGGATTGCGCACTCTTGACATAATGAATCACATCTTATTACGATCCACACAATAATAGGGCACCTTACAAGTGGTATCAGAGCCCTAAGGTTGATTACCAGAAGGTTTAAGATCGTTTGATTAGCTATTGATTTCAATTTTCGTTCGAAATTCGTGTTAATTTGAAAATTCGTGCTCTTCTTTGTGTTACTTCGTGCATACGTCAGCACGAAGTGAACTTCGTGTTCGTGATAACGTCATCAGTTAACTTCGTGTTAACTTCGTGCCACGTCAGCGTGAACAACTCTTTGTGCCACGTGTACTTCGTGCCACGTGTCCTTCGTGCTATACGAACTAAATAGTTTTTCGTTTTACTTAAATTCAAAAGATTCGAAATGACGACTTTACCAGCTGCCGCAAACTCACCTAATGCCTTACTTATCAGCCAGATGATCATGCACGATCATGAGGTTGGTCGGGGTAATACACCTCCAAAGCTTTTCCGTATGGAAAATTATTGGATGTGGAAGAGACGTTTTGAAGACTACATTCGTCTCACTGACATGGAAATGTGGCTAGTGATAACTCAAGGTTTTGATTGGCCTTCATATGAGAAGAACGGAGTGATCAATAGGTATACTTATGCTGATATGCCTATTGAAGAACGTAAAAGATACGCTGTTGAGGGAAAGGCATTGTCTACTCTTACTATGGCCTTGCCTCAAGATAGTGTACATTTGTTTAAAAAGTACACTACTTCAAAGGATTTATGGGATGCTCTCGAAAGATATTGTGAGGGCGATGTAACTTTGAACAAGAACCGTATCAAGTTTCTCAAGCGCCAGTATGAAGCCTTTAATGGACTGAAAGGGGAATCTCTTGACGAGATTATTATTCGATTCAGTCATTTGACCACTGAGTTGTCATACTTTGAAGTTGTTTATCCTCAAACTGAGCTAGTTGATAAGTTTTTTGATTCACTGCCTATGACATGGACTGGTTATGTTCATCAACTTCAACATGATCAGGAATACAGTACATGGGATTTTGAAAAGGTAGTCTCCAAGCTGAAGAACAGAGACATGAAGAGAAGGATTAAAGATACTCACTCGGATTTTACACAAGATCCATCCTTTTATCATGATAAATCTGTTCATTTAGCAAGTTCTAGCTCAGGAAACAATGCATTTCTAAGTGGTGCAGAAGCTACACCAATAGTTGATGCTGAAGGTATTGCTGGATATGTTGCTTATGACAATACACATTCAAATGTCAAGAGCAATGTACAATCTTTTCATTCTACGCCAATGAGTATGAGTTATGCAGAAGGAAGAATGAGTGTTTACTCAGCCTTTTGTAATGCTCATAAAGCATTTATTAGAGGAAAGGTTACTGATCCTGCAGTAATTGATGAGGATTACAATCAAATAGATCCTGATGATTTGGAAGAAATGGATCTACAATGGCAGCTTGCTATGCTTACTATTAACGTCAGAAGATTCACTCAGAGAACTGGGAGACCTATAGGTAATGGCACTAAAGGTTTTGACAAATCCAAGGTGAAATGTTATATCTGCGATGGATTTGGTCATTTTGCAAGAGAGTGTCAACGACCTAAGAGGATTGATAATACCGTTGCTGGTCGTCAAAATTACAATCAAGGCGGTATTACTCCGAATAATCATAAGACGCAAGCAATGATTACATATCCTGCTACTCCATAACAGCCAGTTTCGTCACCATTTTCGGAGTCAAAGGCTGTTGTTGTTAAAAATCCAGATGGTACTTATCAATGGGATACACAATCTGATGATACCTCGAATCATGCCTACATGGTAGAATTATATGATGAGGTAGGTGCAACAATTGATTATGTTGTGTACTCAAGTGAAGAAAGTGCATCTGAGATAGTACAGAAGAATATGTGTAATGTTGCTGACACAGTAAGGTCTGAGAGTGAACAAATGACTACAGTAAAAGCATCTGAAGAAAAGGAAGAGTCATCAAATCCTGTTGATGACATTTCCATGAAGAGCATTGAAGAGCAGATGAAGAACTTCGTGATACCTGAAGGTTTGACAACTGAAGACTTTGTTGCATACATGGCAGATTGCAAGGCTGCAGATCAGAAGGTATCTTGTTCTTTATCTTCTATAATTGACGTGTGTAGAATGGTGTCAGATTTAAAACAAGAAATATTGAAACTAAAAGAAAATTCAACTAGTTTAACTGCTGAAAATGTTATCCTTAAAAAGGAAAGTAATGTGTCTAAAGATTCCGATTTACTTCTACAAGGTCACCAACAAACTGAATTAGATTTTAATGCAGATGAGGTAGTATACTACACATTGAAAGACTGTGATACAGTTTTCTATGATAAAGAAGTATCTATAAATAGGATTGAACCTAAATCAAGAATTGACAAAGTTTGGTGTGTGGAAAATAAAGAAGAATGGTTAGCTGAACAAATTCCATATAAGGATAGACATTATGCTCCTTTTAGACCAATAACAAATATGGAAGAAGCAATATAGACGCTTGATACCATAAATGAAATGAAGGAGTATGGTATACCAATCTCAGAAATAGAGAATGGTCAATCTAGAAAACAACAAGTAAAGAAGTGCTATACTTGTCGTGAGAAAGGCCATATAGCAATTGAATGTCCAAATAGGAAGGACAAGAATCCTAAGAATGACAGTCAAGTCAAGTCAAAGGATGTTAGTGATATTCCTAATCCTAAAGGGAAGGGTAAACTAGTTGAACAAGTAGCTTTACCAAAATTTATGAGTGCATATAAAAGGGATTATTATGAGGAGTATGCAAAAAGACATCCGGATAATAAAAATGCACAGAATTATGTTAAATTACTTAGAAATGTGTCATATGGAGAGTCTATTGTTACAGATCAAAGGATTAGTGTCAATAGATCTAAGACTCCAAACCGACAGGGACCTTCACAGAATACTACTTCTAGCAGTGTAAGTCTGAGTCGTTCTCGTACACCTCAAAGGAGTAATTCACCTATGAAGATGACTCAACAAAATCGATCTCCTCCTTTTAGAATTAATAGTTCTTCTAAATTCTATGATCGATTAGGGAGTCAACCTAGATTTGGTACTCACTCACCAAGGAATTCATCTCCTAAGACTCGTTTCACTTCACCTAAGAAACAGTCTGTGACACCATCTTCATCCAAGGCTCTATTACAGAGCGATGGATATTGGACCGAATTGATCATTAGAGATGAATTCGGCAAACCTAAACGTCAAAAGGTTTGGGTTCCCTTCAGAAACTAACCATCTTATCGTCTAATGTGCAGGGAGCACCAAGGAAGCCTATAAGTCTTTGGTATGTTGACAGTGGATGCTCTCGGCACATGACAGAGGACAAGAAAGTTTTGTCCAATTATGAAGATGTAAATGGTTCGTATGTTAGTTTCGCAGGTCCCAAGGGCGGCAACATCTCAGGCCAAGGTGATGTTGTCAATGGGAAGATTACGTTGGACAAAGTCAATTATGTGTAACAGTTATCACATAATTTATTAAGTGTTTCTCAGATTTGTCACAAGGGTAATACTGTCCATTTTAATGAGAAAGAAGCACTTATATTAAAATCGGGATATGTTATTCCTGAAGACTGGATCCTGCTGAAAGCTCCTAGGAAGAGAGACATCTATGACCTTGTGTTAGGTGTTGACAATCCAGAGGAGTCTGTTTGCTTGTTATCAAAAGCAAATGAATCTGAATCGTTACTATCAATTTCCGAAAGATGAATGACATTGTCAAACATGGTTTGGTTGAAGGCGTTCCCATGAAGCGGTTTGGAATGGAAGACAAATGTGTACCTTGTCTAAAAGGTAAACAGCAAAAGTCTGCACATAAACCGAAACAAGAAAATTCTATTGCCAATCCTTTTGAGTTACTTCACATGGATTTATTTTGTCCAGTAAATGTAAGAAGTATCGGTGGGATGTATTATTGTTTGGTGGTTACTGATGATTACTCGAGATTCTCATGGGTTTTCTTTCTTAAATCGAAAGACGAAACTCCACAGATTTTGATAAATTTCTTTGTCGAAACTGAAAACATTTATGGAGTTCGTGTTAAGAGAATCAGGAGTGACAATGGAACTGAATTCAAGAATAATGTGATGGATGTCTTTTGTTTGTCAAAGGGAATCCAACATCAATACAGTTCTCTGTATGAACCACAACAGAATGGAGTTGCTGAAAGGAAGAATAGGACTCTAATCGAGACAGCCAGAACTATGCTTGCAGATTCAGGGCTTCCTACTATGTTTTGGGGGGAAGCGATGAATACAGCTTGTCATATTTTAAATAGGGTTACTGTAGTTAAGCGTCATAATAAGACATGTTATGAGCTTCTACATAAGAAGAAACCAAATTTACAGAATGTTGAACCATTTGGTATACCGTGTACTTTCTTGAAGTATCTACCTCAGTCAAAGTTTGATTCAAAGGTTGAAGAGAGATTTCTCATGGGTTATAAACCGGGAACATCAATTCGACGGGTTTACAACAAACAAACCGGCAAAGTTGATTTGGGAACGAATGTCAAAATTGTCAGTCATAAGCCCGCTATTCATTCTGGAAGTGGCAAAAACTTCAATTACGATAGTGTGTTTAGTTCACTACATGGTCCTAATTCTTATTCAGATCTTGAGACAATTGACGATGTGATTTTTTTAAGAGATCACATGGATAATACTCCTATATCTCCGCCTACTCGGATTGTCGATACTACTCCAACCAACGTTCAGTCTACTAATGATGTTGATGAAAGTGGTAAGGACAAGGATAAGACACTAGATTCAGAAAATAATGAACCCGCAAACACTACACCACTTACTCCATCGAAGGTTACACTGCCTGATGATGATCCTATTTCCGAAGAATCGGAAGACGATTTCAGCTCTCCTGAGTTTCAGATTAGAACAAATTTAGGAGAAAGTTTGAATGTTGATTCGGTTCCTCAATATCGAATTAATAAGGATCACCCAGTTGAAAATATTCTTGGAAATGCTACAGAACCTGTTCGAACTAGAAATCAGTTGAATAAGGATTTAACTAGTTTGTTTTGTGATGTGAAAAACACTGGATTGATAACTGAGTGTTTGTATTCTGGTTTCATTTCACAAGTAGAACCTAAGAATGTTAAGGCAGCACTTCAAGATCCATGTTGGGTTGAAGCTATGCAAGAAGAATTAGCTCAATAGCTCAATTTGAAAAACTTGGAGTTTGGGAGTTAGTAGATGTGCCTAGAGGTAAAGAACCGATTGGAACTTGTTGGGTATATAAATGCAAACGAGATGACAAAGGGATCGTTACTAGAAATAAAGCACGTTTGGTTGTTCAGGGGTTTGCACAACGAGAAGGATATGACTATATCGAAACTTTTGCACCAGTTGCTAGGATTGAAGCTATAAGGTTATTTTTAGCTTTTGCAAGTTTCAAAGGTATAAAGGTGTATCAGTTAGACGTTAAGAGTGCCTTCTTGTACGGTGAAGTTAAAGAAGAAGTGTATGTTCATCAACCACCGGGGTTTGAAGATCCGAATTATCCAAGAAGAGCATATCGTTTGGATAAGGCTCTTTATGGATTGCATCAAGCACCCAGAGTGTGGTATGAAAAGTTGTCGACGCATTTGTTGACAAATGGTTTTACAAGAGGATCGATAGACAACACATTGTTTATCAAGTGGAAGAAGCGAGAATATCTAATTGTACAAGTTTACGTGGATGATATCATTTTTGGTTCATCTAATATAAAGATGTGCAAAGAGTTTGAAATGAGCATGAAAAATGTATTTGAAATGAGTGCTATGGGGGAATTACAATTTTTCCTCGGACTACAAGTAGATCAAAAGAAAGATGGATTCTTTATTCACCAGTCTAAGTATGTCGATGACATCTTGGAGAGGTTTCAAATGTTAGAATCCAAGACATATGGTACTCCTACTCAACAAAATCATGGTTTAGGAGTTCTTGATCTGAAAGATGAACTTGTGGATGCAACTTATTATCGTGCTATTATTGGCTCATTGATGTATCTGACTGCTTCTCGTCCAGATATTATGTTCGCTGTTTGTCTTTGCGCTAGATTTCAAGCTAGTCCGAAAGAGTAACATTTGACTGCAGCAAAACGTATTCTACGTTATCTTAAGGGAAATCAAGGGCTTGGTCTATGGTATCCAATGGGAGGAACGTTTGATTTTGTTGCATATACTGATTCGGACTTTGGCGGTTGTAACAATGACAGAAAGTCTACGACTGGGGTTGTCAGTTGTTAGGAGGAAGATTAGTATCGTGGCAATGCAAGAAGCAGACATGTGTTGCTCAGTCTTCATGTGAGGCAGAGTATATGGCTGCTGGTAGCTATTGTTCCCAGGTATTGTGGATTCAGCAACAACTTCGTGACTACGGTATGGATTTTCTTGATACTCCTATTAGAATAGACAATAAGTCAGCTATAGACATTACAAATAACCCTGTCATGCATAAGGTCACCAAGCATATTGATATTAGACATCATTTCTTGCGTGATTGTGCCCAAAAGAAGTTAATTCATTTGGAAAAGGTTTTAACCGATGATAATTTAGCTGATCTGTATACCAAAGCATTTGATAAGACTCGATTTGAGAAGTTAATTCTTCTTAATGGGATGAAGAATGCTGCTTCATATTAAAGAACTAATTTTGTAAGTTTGTGTCTGTAAATAGCTAGAGTCATAAAAATACAAAAAGAGTTCTTAGTGTCATAAAAACCATAAAAATATGAAAAATGATAAAATGACAAAAATATGGAGAGATTTAAGTTAATGCTGTTAGATGATTAGAAGTGAGGATACTTAGCTTTTAAGTCTGCTTAATCGTAATATAACTGCTTAGTTCAGTGATTACAATTTGGGATATATTGGTAGACACAAAGTAGCAAGGTTTCCTTAATCTGAACTTAAATTAAACAATGTTTTTGTGGGAAACATATTCAGATATATGGCTGAGAATGCTTGCTTTTCAGTAATGAATTGATCCAGTCCTTAAATTTTGTGAAAGATCTAGCATTACTGTAAGATTTGTTCAATGTATAGGCAAAAACCTCTACCAATCATGACCATGAAAGCTAAATGTGATATTGTTTATGCAAATGTAATGAATGTTACTAAAGGGGCTAATGTGGTCTTTGAGATTCGGACAAGTATGTCCTCGGGGTGTCTTTGTATGCCTAGCCTACCTAAAGCTTCCACCTTGGGATAGGTTGTCAGAAAGTTCGCTACATGGGTCTCATAGAAAATCACGGGTTCCTTATAAATAATGAAATGCAAAAGCAAGTACGTTAAATCACAAAGTAATTGAATTATGTTATCTAAAAAGTGTCTCATCATTTGTTAAGGATGTTTTTGAATATATATTGAATATTTGTTATCTTAGTGCTTGTATCGATTACGGAAGTATATCTGAATGTGGGTCACATAAGTTCACAAACTATTCAATGGCATATTAGGCTACTCGGGTTACATGGTGACTGTCCTTGGTCAGGGTATGTCGAAAGTGTCATAATTCAAAGGAAACTGGAAGTACCGAGTGTTTAAGAGGAAAAATATACCGGTAATCGTGGTTGGATCACTGTTCATAACTAATAATAAGAGAATTATTTCTCACTTGCAGACTTATGTAAATGCTAATCTGATCTAGTCTGCAGAAACTTAGAATTTCTTTTAAATAAATAAAGTAGCTTAGTTTATTTTTATTTTTATTTTTAATTTTACTTTTATTTTGTTTCTTTTTATTTTTATTCTTGTAATAAGTGTCAGTTTGTGTGTCAAACTAGTTCTTATTGCATGAGAGATTTGATAAACTTTAAAAGTTATAATTCTTAGTGAATTATATAAGTCTTGTTGCTTACGGTATAAATGTTTAAAAGATGGATTTTCTAATTAATACATAAGTTGTTTAATTTAGAAAATGAAATGTTTTGAAAATTGAAAAGTCAAAATATTTTTGAATGTGTTTCAAGTAAATTTTTGAAATTTCAATTATTTGTGGTTGATAAGTATGCCTGACAAAGATTGGACTTGCCTTAGATCTTGTAATGATTATTAGGTTAAGTTTTTGGTTGTTTTGCATATTTATGATATTTGTATTGTTGTTTTTGATGCATTGATGAAGTTTATTAAGTGTGCAGGTTACAGATAATAAACTCATTTTAAATGTAGTTGGCATCAAAAATTTCAGATTGTGATTGAAGGCAAAATTGTTTTCGCTTGCTTATTGGAATTGCATTGCGACAGATAATAAAAGCCTCTCAGAAATTGCTTCTACAGACTGTGTTACAAGGATGGTTTGTCTTGTATTTAACCTAAGACTTAGAGTGATAGGTTACCATTGTATTATCAAGATCACAACCTAAGATGTAATGTGATAGGTTGTTGATATGATATTTTGCTATATTGTAATGCAAACTTACATTAAAATGATTTGCATTATTGAGTTACACATCAATGAACAAATGATCGATTTTATGTCAAGATAATAATGTAAGATTTATTTGATACATTATTGTGATGACAAGTTAGTACAGATGATTTACGATAGCATATTCGAGTAGATACAGGTTCTTAGTAACGAGTATCTACAGGTTTATGTTTCTGGAAATTCTAGAATTTTTCCTTGTTTAAATTTCCAGAAAATTCGCGAAATTTGCGAAATTTGGCTAAGGAATGAAGCTTATGTGGTTTAAAAACTAAAAATTTCGAAATCACCTCGTGCTGACGTCAGCATGCCTCGCGCTGACGTCATCACAAAGCCCACGAAGTTAGTCTTCGGCCCGGCCCATAGTGATTCGAATATAAATAAGGGTTTAACATTAATTAATTACTTTTATCTGAAATTAAATCCTAAATTACCACGCGAACTTCCTCTCCTTCGTGCTACTATTCATTCGTATCTCTGTTCGATTGATTTCATCCTCGTTTCGTGTTTGTTACTTAGATTTGTTGGTACTTTGACGATCTATTATTAATTATTAATGTTTTGACTATAAGAATTAACGATTTCATGTCGTTATAATGCCCAAGAATTAGATCTATTTGAATCCTCTTCGCGTGAACAGTAACTAGGACAAACCAAGAATTAGATCTTTGATTTTTGATGATTTGGACTTAATTTGGACTTAAAATTAGATAAATTGATGTTTAAACATGTTAAATCTAACAAAACTTTAAGTAAACAAGTGTTAAATCAAGATTAATCAAAGAAATTTGTGTTTCGGTCACTATTCACACGAAGAACACAAACCAACTTCGTATTCATCGAATTAGTTTCGATTTTGTTTTCTGGGCATCCACGAACAATAAACAAGTCCACGATGATTTCTTTTAACATTATATGGAGATGTTTTTACTTCGTGTTTCTGGGTTTCATGCTTGGCTCTTGCTGATGTCACGACGAAGGAAATCCTCCTCGTGATGACGTCATCATGAAGCAGATGAGTCAAAACCCTAATTTTTAGTTTCATTTATTCTAACTTTTGTTTTTCTTGTCGTTCTTGTCTGTTTTGTGCAGGTATGGCAGGACAAGGTAATAATGCTCGTGTGTTCGTTAAGGAGCACAATGCTGCACTCGATCTTAGCATTACACAGACGGGGTGCACTTCAGAGTTTCACGGTGTCCTACAATTTCTTGCACGTTCTCGTGTTCAGTTTGCAGTAACAGAGAACCCTCCATTGGTGATATTACACTTGGGTGATGTCGAGATAGAGCAAGGTCCGACTGAGATTTTGAGGAATTCTGCGACGGTGCTCTACGTCGTATGGGGTATACTGGAGCTATTTTTCACCTATACTTCAAGAATCATCTTCATGGCAAATGGAAGCTTCTTGCTTACTATTTGTTGAGGGCCATTAGTCATTGGAGTACAGGCTATGACCAGATGAATATTCAGAATGCTTCTCAGATGGTTGCCTTGGTGCTGAACAAGCCATATAGCTTCTCTCAGTACATTTTTGATAATTTGGAGAAGTAGTTGAGGTCATATGGTTGCCTTGCCTTGGTACATTTTGATAATTTGTCGAGATAGAGCAAGAAATTCTTTTTGTTTCCAAGATTTGTGATGATCATAATTCGTCACTTTGCAGCTGATTTGCCATTTGACGGTCCTACGTTCAATTTAGGTTGTCTTACTTATAAGGCATTTGTTGAAAGTTTGAAGCACTTGTCGGGTGGAAATGTTCCGATTGAGGTTGATAATCCACCTTTGTTCGGACATTGAAGAAGATTAAGAATCCAGATGGCACATTTCGGTTTGTCCAGAAAAGAATTAAATGTGTTAAGAAGGTTCCCGCTATCAGATGGGATCAAGATATGCTGACGGAGATGACATTTTGGCAGATAGATATCAAGTCAGGCGAAACACAGATGTTTGTTGATGATTCACAAAAACAAATGTTGCTACGCATGTATGATCCGATGCAGGTTGTCAATTTGTCAAGAGGTGATCAGAGAAGACTTTTGGATACACCTTGCTCAGCAGTGGATTTTTGGAGAGTTGAAGAAAGGCGCTATCGTAACATTCTTGCACATTGTTTGCAAGAGAGAATTCATGCGAATAGCACAAGACTTTTATTTAACGGATAGCTTTGAAGTTCAAGTTTTGAAGACTTTAAAGAGATCTAGTTGCAATCGTCAAGGGGGAGTCTGTAGATGCAGATTCGTTGTGACAATCGCAACATAGATTTGATTATCGTTTATGTTTTTAGGAACTTGTGTGTAATCATTTAAATAAGAACTTGTGTTGATATTTAATGATTACAATTGAACTTCAATATTATATCTGTTTATGTTTTGTATTGTGTTTGTGTGTTATATATTGTTTTGCAGGTACAAGAACATAGAATCAAGGTTTATAAGTGTCGTAGAACACTTAAACGATGATTGGATGTTATGTACGAGCAAAACGAAGCTAAACAAAGAGTCAAAGGTCGTCCCTCGTGCTGACGTCATCAGCATGTAAGAACAACCTCATGCTGACGTCTGCACGAGGTTAGTCGATTGACTTATTGATTCGGGCCTAAATTGCGATTAAGGCCTAAGCCCACACGATCCAATACTTAACTAGTATAAATATAAGACCTAATCTACGAAATTAGGTTAATGATTTTCGAATCCTTGATAGTTATTCACGAATTTACGAGCTAAGGTTAATTGTTCCTTCGTGTGTTCTTCTACACGAACCACAAGCCTTGTGCATCTCCTTGGGTTGATTAATTACTTATTAATTAACAAAAGGCAATAGCAATCTAGTTATCTCAAGAGGATTCCGCACTCTTGACATAACGAATCACATCTTATTACGATCTACGCAACAATAGGGCACCTTACAAGTGAATAAGAGTGGTTGTAAGGATGATGAACTAGCAAGTAAGTCAAGAGATGATGATCATGAAGATCAAGATCCAGCTCAAGGTCCTAATCAAGCACAACCAGATGTTGGTGAGCCAGAGAATAGAGATCAAGGTCAAGGTCAAGATGCTACTGATGATGCTATGGATATAGAGACCGCAGATATTCAGGGGGAATCATCAAGACAAAGAAAGTCAGAGATTGCTGGTACAGCTGGTGCTAGTACTTCTAGGACTCAAGATAAAGGCAAAGCTGTGATGACCGCTCCAGATGCAGATCCTGATGATCCAGATAACAATAATGATTTTCGAATCATTGATAGTTATTCACGAATTTACGAGCTAAGGTTAATTGTTCCTTCGTGTGTTCTTCTACACGAACCACAAGCCTTGTGCATCTCCTTGGGTTGATTAATTAGTTATTAATTAACAAAAGGCAATACCAATCTAGTTATCTTAAGAGGATTCCGCACTCTTGACATAACGAATCACATCTTATTACGATCCACGCAACAATAGGGCACCTTACAAGTTTTATCAGAGCCCTAAGGTTGATTACCAGAAGGTTTAAGATCGTTTGATTAGCTATTGATTGCATTTTCGTTCGAAATTCGTGTTAATTTGAAAATTTGTGCTCTTCTTCGTGTTACTTCGTGCATACGTCAGCACGAAGTGAACTTCGTGTTCGTGATAACGTCATCAGTTAACTTCGTGTTAACTTCGTGCCACGTCAGCGCGAACCACTCTTCGTGACTTAGGTCGTGACTTGTGTTTCGTACTTCGTGGAACGTGTACTTCATGGAAGTCATACAGCTTCGTGCCACGTGACTTCTTGCTTCGTGCTACGTGTTTCGTATTTCGTGCGACGTGTACTTCGTCGAAGTCATACAGCTTCGTGCCACGTGACTTCTTGCTTCATGCCACATGACTTCGTGCTTTGTGCCACGTGTACTTCGTGCCATGTGTCCTTCGTGCTATACGAACTAAATAGTTTTTCGTTTTACTTGAATTCAAAAGATTCGAAATGACGACTTTACCAGCTGCCGCAAACTCACCCAATGCCTTACTTATCAGCCAGATGATCATGCACGATCATGAGGTTGGTCAGGGTATACTTATGTTGATATGCCTATTGAAGTACGTAGAAGATACGCTGTTGAGGGAAAGGCATTGTCTACTCTTACTATGGCCTTGCCTCAAGATAGTGTACATTTGTTTAAAAAGTACACTACTTCAAAGGATTTATGGGATGCTCTCGAAAGATATTGTGAGGGCAATGTAACTTTGAAGAAGAACCGTATCAAGCTTCTCAAGCGCCAGTATGAAGCCTTTAATGGACTGAAAGGGGAATCTCTTGACGAGATTATTATTCAATTCAGTCATTTGACCACTGAGTTGTCATAGTTTGAAGTTGTTTATCCTCAAACTGAGCTAGTTGATAAGTTTTTGGATTCACTGCCTAAGACATGGACTGATTATGTTCATCAACTTCAACATGATCAGGAATACAGTACATGGGATTTTGAAAATGTTAGGTCAAAAATCGACTAAGTATAATTTGTTCAAAATAGTTGAAGCTCAGTGAAGAAAGCTTGCTCAGGATTCTGAAGTCATTCAGAATCAACCAATACTGAAGACGTTCAGACGGAAGTCAAAGACTGAAGAATGAGGAAGAAGATCATCTCATAAGCAGAACTCAGAGAAGATCTTACCTGAAGTTGAATCTGAAGAGGCTCAGTGAAAAAGTACTTACAACACTTTTTCACTGATTACGAGGAAAGTCTTTTTGCAGCTTTAACTACCTTTACCCGGTTAATTTCTATCAACCTGGGATTGGGAAAGTTTTAGCAAAAGGTTGGGAATAAAGTATGTCAAGTCACATCAAGAAACTTACATACTTTACCTTAAACAAGCATGTTATGGATTTGTCCCACGAATCCATCCAACCATATTTAGTACGGCATATTGCCATGTCATCAGGACATGTTTGCCTATAAATATAAGACTTCTCACACTTGCAAATATTGCTTGGAACTATGGCAATTGCAACGTGTGATATTACTCTAAGTATTCTTACGAGTAATTCCTCGTCGCATAGATCATTTGTATTTCTGGGTTGTTTAGATACTTTCACAAGTGTGATTATCTTTGTTCCGCAAGAACTCTTGTATTTTGTTTATAAGCAATAAATAAAATACATTGAAAAGTACATCTCGACTCATTGCCATAATACTTGATTATATTTAGTAATTTATATAGTTTCAAGTAATTATACCTTATTACTCTTATCCATTATCTGGATCGTAATTCTAACTAGTCATATCTAGTTTCGATTTACTTGTCAGTCGGGTTACTTGATATAACTTGTGATAACTATTGTCTAACCTTATATCTTGTTATATCTTGATCTCGTGTACATCTTGTTAGGTGGACTTACATTTGGTATCAGAGCTTCCCAGGTTAAATCATTAAGTTGTTATACCTGTTTTGATCCTACAAGATGTCTGGAACCGAACAACCAAACCCTAACCCAAATGCCAATATGAACCAAAATCCACCACCTCCACCACCAGCTCAACCCAGTGTTCATTTTCACTTTCCAAACAATCCGGTACCTAAATTTAATGGAAATAGTGACACATTCATTACTTGGAAGGCATGTATGCTCAAGTACATCGCTGGTGTTGAAAGACACTTAACCACCATTCTTGTTGAAGGTCCTTATGTTCCCATGAATGCATCAACTGTTGTCTTTAATCAAGATGGGACCCCTAGGTTAACACCCAAAGAGAAAGATCATTGGTCAAAAGAAGATCATCGTTTGGCTGACCTAAACTCTAAATTACAAAACATGATTCTCTTTGTTGTCCCAGAAAATTTGAAACCCACTCTTGTTTTACTTGATAATTCTAAGTTGATGTGGGAAGAATTGCTAACACAATTTAAAGGAACAAAGGAAACTGTCACCACAAGAAAAGTTTCTTTGAATAAAAAATATGAAGCATTTTTTGCATTACCAAATGAGTCTTTAACTGAAACATATCTTAGGTTTACGAATTTGGTCAATCAATTAAAAGCTCTTGGTGTCACAAAAGACAAAGAAATTTTGCTTGAAAAATTTTGTGATATTTTGCCTTCAAAATGGGAAAACTTGATCATGGTGTTAAGACAAGGCAACACCCTTCACAGCCACACTTTGGCCTCTGGTTCATTATTCTGAACCTCAAGATATTGCCCTACTATCTTCTGAGAGTGATCAGTCTGACTCTGTGAAGAAGATAGTAGCTGAACTAATGAAAGTTGGTATTTCTGATTATGCATCACATGAATGTGATGAGGATGATGATGATGATCTGATTGCTATGATTGCCAAAACCTTTAATCGCTTTAAATTTAAAACCAAAAGAAATGGCAAACAATTTTCTTCAAACAACACTGTTGATAAGTCCAATCTTGAATGTTTTAAATGTGGAAAGAAAGGACATTTTATAAGGGAATGCAGATCATCACAACCTTCCTCATCACACACTGCCCCTAACCACTCTATCTTTCAGAAGCCAGATGATGGGTACAAAGCTAAGTACAAGAAGTTGAAAGCCCACATGGCAATAATGGCATAAGAAGAATCCAACAAGAATAGCTGCATGGTAGCTGACACTGAAAAATGGGAGGATTCTGACGAGTCATCTGATGATGAAGAAGAAGTAAGGGATATGTGTTTCATGGCTCGTGAAGATCAAAGTCATGTTGTTAAGTCTGATGTGGAATCTGGTCGTTGGGTGGATATTATCATGAAAAAGGTTAGTGAATTTGGTTTTGAGAATGATGAAGGATTAAAAATGGATCTTTTAGTTCGAATTGAGGCCGACATATCATATGTTGAGACTGTGCGTTCAGAAAGTATTAAAAATTTTGAAATAATTTCTTTTGAACTGAACGCCAGTCAGGCCAGATTGAAAGAACCGAAAGATGTTCAGTTGACCTTGAAAAGCTATCAATCAATGGTTTCAAAATTAGAATTGGAAAAGGAAGAACTAAAAATCATTTTGGAAAAAGAACAAAAAATAATAAAATCTTGGATGAAATCACCTTTTCAAGAAGCTGCCATAAAGAAAACTTTTGAAAACCAAAGAATCGCCTATGGCACTGGTGATCTTCATCTTGCTTCTGTAATAACTGATCTTGATGCTCTTCCAAAAGAAATGAGACCAGAAATTGTTTTTAAAGATCTTGGAAAATCAAAACTGATAACTGATCAAGCCCAGGAACAACCTGAGGGCAAATCTGAAGCAAGTCAGATCACTGCTTCAGAAAAGAAGGCTAAATCCAAAAAGCCTTCCCCTCAATCTTCAAATCAGGTTTCCAAAAATCAGAAAAAGAAGAAGAATGTCATCCCTGCTGAGCCTTCTACCTCAGATTCTGGTAGAGCTCAGGTGTCTGATCAAGAATCTATTTTGTTAAGGATTGAAAGTCAATTTCAAAATTTGGCTAGGCAAGTGCAAAGCTGTAATGCACGATTAAAAAATGTTGAAAGCACTCCCCAAAATCCCAAACAAAACCCAAAACCTTTTTCAAAGAAAATTAAACAAGAAAAGAAAAAATCTGAGAAGAAAAAGGTTTCTGAGGTCATTAAACCAACTGTTTTTGTGTCATCAGAAATTATGACTGAAATTCCTTTTGATCCATCTGTTCCCCTCATACCAAAGAAATCTGAGACTGTTCAGGGAAAGAATACTTGGTTTCTTGACCGCAAAAAGAATACTTGGTTTCTTGACAGTGCTGCTGGCAGAACCATGACTGGTCACAAATCCCTGCTGGAGGAATATAGGGTGCGAGAGGGGCCCTCAATAACTTTTGGTAATGATGATCATGGACAAACTGAAGGATATGGTATTGTGAATAACGGTCAGGTCAAATTCACAAAAGTTGCATATGTGAATGGTTTGAAATATAACCTAATCAGTGTCAGCCAACTTTGTGATGATGGCTTTAAGGTTTTATTTGATATTTCACAAGGTACCATATTCAACAGAGATTGGAAGGTAGTGATGATTGCTCCCAGAAAAGGAAACATTTATGTAGTAGACATGAACAGTGCTACTTCTGAACAATGTTTCTATACAAAGGCTGATGAGGACACCAATTGGTTGTGGCACAAAAGGTTATCCCATCTCAATTTCAAAAATATAAATAAATTGTCAAGAAAACAACTTGCTGATGGGATACCAGCCATGTCTTTCAATAAAGACAAGCCATGTCCAGGGTGTGAAATGGGAAAGAAGAAAAGAGCATCTTTCAAAACGAAGCAAAATTTCACCATCACTGAACCATTTCATATGTTACACATGGATCTCTTTGGTCCTGTGAATGTTCAGACAAGAGCCGGGAAGAAGTACACTCTGGTTGTAGTTGATGAATATTCAAGATATTGTTGGGTAATCTTCCTCAGAAATAAAAGTGAAGCTGCTGCTGAAATTATTGCCCTCATCAAACAAATTGAACTTAAGCACAAGCGAAAAGTACGTCAGCTCAGAAGTGACAATGGCACTGAATTCAGAAATTCCACTCTGGAAACCTTCTGCACTGACACTGGCATATCTCAGAACTTCTCCTCAGTACATACTCTAGAGCAAAATGGTGTTGTAGAAAGAAAGAATCGAACACTGATTGAAGCTGCCAGAAGTATGTTGAATGAGTCAGGTCTTCCAAAATGTTTTTGGGCTGAAGCTGTTGCAACTGCTTGCTACACTCAGAATCGTTCCATTTATGTCAAAAGACATAAGAAGACTGCCTATGAAGTACTCAGAAATAGAAAGCCTAATATTGGACATTTTCATGTTTTTGGATGTCCAGTATACATTCTGAATGATTCCAGCAAATTGGGCAAATTTGACGCCAAAGCTGATGAAGGGTACTTCCTAGGTTATTCAACAATTCGCAAGGCCTTTAGAGTCTATAACAAAAGACTTGAAAAGGTTGATGAGTCAGTTCATGTTACCTTTGATGAATCAAATTCTGCAATCTTTGATAAACCAGTCTCTAAACCACCTTCAGAAAGTCCTCTCAGTTTCGGTGATTCTGATCAAAATGACAAATCAGATCAGTCACCTGAACATGTTTCTGTTCAATCTAGCTCAGAACCAACTTCAAATCAGCAAAGTAGCATTCCTTTCTATCCTTCAGTCACATTCAAACTACCTACTGAATTGAGTATTGGATCAGACGTGCGTGTTACTCCTCAGATATCAGTTTCCCCTGAAATACCTCAGAACGAAGAATTTCATGATGCAAATCGTGATCTACAAGATGATGAAGATGATGAAACTGAAATAGTTTATTCTGATCCATCTTCTGAAGTAGGACAGAGGAGTTCTTGCACTGATATCATTGTTCATCCTGGTCATTACTCTAAATGTACTCGCTCACATCCAATTGATCAAGTGATTGGCAATCCAAGTAGAGGGGTTCAGACCATAAGAGCCACAAGCGATCAATGCTTATACGTCAGCTTCTTGTCACTGATAGAACCGAAGAAGATTGACGAGGCTTTAAAAGATCCAAGTTGGGTTGAAGCCATGCAAGAAGAGCTCAACCAATTTGAAAGGAACAATGTTTGGGAGCTTGTTCCATGTCCCCCCAATCTGAAGAAAAAACCTATTGGGACAAGATGGGTCTTTCGAAACAAGGTAGATGAAGATGGCCATGAAATCAGAAACAAGGCCAGACTTGTTGCAAAGGGTCATGTACAAGAAGAAGGAATTGATTTTGATGAGACTTTTGCACCAGTGGCAAGACTAGAAGCTATCAGAATATTCTTAGCATTTGCAGCTCATCATGAGTTCAAGGTCTACCAAATGGATGTCAAAAGTGCATTCCTGAATGGAGAGCTAGAAGAAGTTGTGTATGTGTATCAACCTCCAGGGTTTGAAAGCAAAGAAAAACCTCACTGGGTGTATCGATTAAACAAAGCATTGTATGGTCTGAGACAAGCACCTAGAGCCTGGTATGATACTCTAACTCGACATCTTTTAGATAATGGTTTTCGTAGAGGTGCTATAGATAACACTTTATTCATCTTGCATGAGAAAAGTGATATCTTACTTGTACAAGTATATGTTGATGATATTGTGTTTGGGTCTACAAATGAAAAATTGTGTGACAAGTTTTCAAAAATTATGTCTTCTGAGTATGAAATGAGTATGATGGGTGAATTCACATATTTTCTAGGTCTTCAAGTAAAACAAACCAGTGATGGTATTTTTATTAATCAAGAAAAATATGTCAAAGATTTATTAAAGAAATATCAATTTGATTCAGTCTCATCTAAAGATACTCCAATTTCTGCACCATTAACTTTGGACTCAGATCCTAATGGAAAACCTGTCGACCCCACAAAGTATCGTGGTATGGTGGGATCACTAATGTACTTAACTGCAAGTAGACCAGACATAATGTTTCCAACATGTCTTTGTGCACGATTTCAATCTGATCCCAGAGAAGCACACCAGAATGCAGTAAAAAGAATTTTTCGATACCTGAAAGGTGTCCCCAGACTAGGTCTTTGGTATCCCAAAGGCTCAAGTCTAGATCTCATGGGCTATTCAGATTCTGATCATGCAGATTGTAAGATAGATAGGAAAAGTACCACAGGTGGATGTCAGTTTCTTGGTGGCAAATTAGTTAGTTGGACAAGTAAGAAGCAGACTGCAGTATCATTATCAACTGCTGAGGCTGAGTACATTTCTGCTGCAAGTTGTTGTGCTCAGATTTTATGGATGAAAAATCAACTAACTGATTATGGTGTTAAGTACACAAGAACGCCAATATTTTGTGATAACACAAGTGCCATTGCAATATCTCACAATCCTGTCATGCACTCTAAAACCAAGCATATTGATCTCAGGTACCATTTCATTCGTGATCATATTTTAAAAGGTGACATTGAAATTCATTTCATTCCCACTGATAAACAACTGGCTGATGTGTTTACAAAACCTTTAGATGTCAAAACTTTTAAACATCTCATCAGTGAGTTTGGAATGCTAAATCCTGTGTAGCATTTCAGGGGGAATAGACAAAAAATGTTTTTACAAGAAAAAGAAATTTTTTTTTTTGAGGGGGAATTTTTGCCTCAGAAAACACTCTGTTTGAAATGTCTCAGGAACTGAGGGACTTCAGAATTTCTATAATATGTGAAGGTTCAGATTGCACTTCCTTAATCTCTCTCAGAACTTTAAATTATTCAATCTGAAGTCCATCAAAACCTTTTATTACACAATGGATACCTAGTTGGCAAGTGGACACGTGATTTTTACTATTCCAGGATACCTTTTTGATGACGTGTCATACTATTTGCGCCGTAAAGGAAAATGATAATTGCCTTTGCATTTAAAATGGTTGAATTTTTCTTGAAAAAGTGGGGTCATGGCCGTTGTTGCATTTAATGCGGACGTGTCGCCGAAAATTATTTCGGACTTCAAACCCGATCAAAATTACCATCAATAAAATATCATTATATTTTATTGGGTTTGAATTCCAAAATCTTTTTATTTATTTTCAACGGAAAATCCTTTGAATTTCTTTAAAAATATATATATCTTTTTCCAAGATCATTCCTTCATTTACTTCATTTTTCATTTACTCCCAATCATATCTCTCTCTCATTCTCTCAAATATTCAACATTCATTTCATCTTCTTTCATAACTTCAAACCCTAAAGTTTCTTAACACATTTTCATCTCCTTTCTTTTATTTCATTCTATCTCCTTTTAAAATGGCTTCCTCATCATCCGTTAAAGAACCCAAAACACTCATCGCTTTTGAATATTCTCCACCCAAATCTGCTGTTAAGCCCAACTCTCAATGGCCAAAAGACTTTTGAGTCTAAAACCATTCGTTTCAATATGAACAATTTTAAAGCAGCCCTGAATGCCAAATCTGAAGGGCTTATGGGCAGATTAAATGCGTTTCTTCAACGCTGTCCCATTTCATACGCTCTTACTGCTGACCCAGAGCGTTTATACCATCGATACTTGCTGGAATTTTGGTATACGGCCGAAGTTGCCAAAGATGAGAAGTCAATAGCCTTCACGCTGAAGGAGGGTACGGTGAAGTGCGTATTGACGCTTGACGGTTTCAGGGAGGCGCTCAGGCTGAACTATTTGCCTCCCAACACCCCGTACACGAAAAGACAAAAAGGGGTGAACTTCAGGGAAGTTTTGCTAGTTACTGGCCATAACCAGATCGTTGATGATGATGGCAATTTGAAGACGTCGGGCCACATCTTCATTGCTGGTTTCAAGGGGTGTTGGAGATACTTTTGGACATAGATTGTAGAGTGTCTCGGAGGGAATAGTGGAGGACTGGATCAAATCTCTTTGATTCAAGTCGAGATGGGCTACTATTTGTGGCACGGGATGAAGGTAGACTCTGCTGAGATGCTGTTTGCTCAGCTGTTGACTAAGTTGAAGGGGAAGAGGAGCATCCATATTGCCTTCCCCAGATTTTTAAGTATTTGTTTTTTGGCGATTCTTGGAGAAGGATACATTGACGTTCTTCAGGAGAGCTCTCAGACCGAATTTTGCAAGGACCTCTCCAAGATGACCGAGTCTGAGGACGAACCTGAATTGTCTCCTGCTATGCTTCAGGTACTTAGTAACAACATTAAAACTGACACAGCACGACCGGCTGGCTCAGAAAGATCACTGAGCAGGTCACAAAAGAATGTGAGACCCACCAGTCGATCTAGTGGCAATACGCTACACTTGTTTAAACCCAAAACAAGTTCTACCCTGCCACCTTCATCTTCCACTGACCAACCTGAGGATCTCTCAAAAGACTCCTCAGGATTTCCAAAGGGTTTATTAACACTGCGTCCTTTTAGGCCATCCTTACAACCCAAGGATATTAGTACCCAAGCTCAGCCTTCTGAAACCTCAAAACAGGTTTCAGAAAAAGGTCAAATGGGAAACCTACAAGCAGCCATCTCCAAAACTTCTTTAGGAGGAGATGGTGAAGATATTGGTGTGTCAGCCCAACACACATTAGAAGTTGTGTCTGCACATGCACTCCCTGTAACTTCATAAATCTTACACTCTTTGCTTGCACAAACTTTTGATGTTTCTCAGGTGATACCCAGAGGAATGGAGGTTTATAAGTCTACGGCCGATGATGAGACTCTTGGATCCAGCACAAGAGTTACTGAGGCACAACTGGTATCGTATGAATCAGTCCCATCTCTGACCAGTAACGATGCACCTGCTGAAGCAGCTGCTGAACTGGGTGTTGGTTTGGATTCTGGAATCTAGACCAGAGCATATCTGACTAGAATGTAAATGTCTGGGATGAAGATGAGCTACCTGAGGGAAACCTCGAAGACTTTGTTTTTGATGAAGAGTTATTGAGGGAGAATCTTTCAGATTCTGAGCCAACCCTCACTCATTTTGAAGAACCAAATTCACCACCTCTTTCACAACAACAACAACAACAACAACAACAACAACACAATCTCATTGATCTCGATCCACCTTATCAACCACCACCAATTTCTCATCAACACCCTCTATTTCCACAAGGCACAACTCCGGCCTATGTCACTTCTGCTGTCTTTCAACCACCTCTTCAATTCCTTCACCCACAAATCCATGAGGTTCCACCAAGGAGGATGTATGATCTGCCAGGAGAGCAAGAGAAAGAGCTGGATTCTGAGACCGAGTCTGATGGTCCTTCAGAAAGAATCCTAGAGAAATCTCTGGCGAGCATCAGGACTACTCCTTTTGTTGCTTCAGCTTCCACTTTGACTGCTGCACCACTAAGCATGGAAGCTCAGCTAAAGAAATCGCAAACTGCAGTCCAAAACCTTCTCATTCAGGTTGAGGGCTTATCAAAATCTCTGGCTGCCAACACCAAGTCTCTATCCGATCTGAAGGATGCCCAAGGTGTTATGGGTACTGAATTTACAAGAATTGCAGTGAATGAGAGCTTGGTGGTTGGGAAGTTGCATGAATTGGTGTCATCTTGCAATGGTTTAAGTAGGGCGATTGGTGAAGCCTTCAAGTTGACCAAGAGGGATGTGCAGAGTTCAGTAGTTGCGAATCTGCAATCCTGGTTATTAATGATACAAAAGTCTTTCTTGGCACTTGAAAAGGAAGTCGTTGAGTTGGTTAAGAAGCCGGATGTTGATGCAGAGTCTCTTGGTGCCTTAGTTGGTGAAAAAGTTTCTGCGACACTGAAATCTATTTTTCTGAAGATCTCATTTCTCAGATTTCAGTGTCGGTGGCTGACAAAGTTGAAGAGAGGGTCAGGGTGCTGGTTTCTGAAGTCTCTAAAGCAACAAATGACAAGGTTGACAAAGCTGTAACTGAAATGAAAAACTCTGTGTCAACTCTTGATAAATAAGTTCAGAACCAGTCAAAGCAACTGGATGAAATCCTGGCCCTGCTCAAGAAAACTCCTGAAGTTGTTACTCCTCCTCCCTCTGGTGCGTTATCTGATGAAGAAAAGGGGTTACTGAACGAAGTCCTGGAGCATGAAAAGCTAAATCTGAACTCTACATTCAGATTAAGAGCTCAGTTTGCAACTATGTCGAAGGGAATTTCTGATAGTATTTCCCAGCAGGATTGGGAACCTCTGCAGGGCATGCAGAAGGTAATTGAATTATATGCAAGGATGCCTGTGGAAATTCCCAAAGGGGGAAGTGATGTGCCAATTGGTCTGCTGGCCAGCTCTCAAGAATTAATCGAAGCAACCAAGAGGCCATCTGGATCTGAGGGGGAATGACCAAGGAAACAATCTGAACCCCAACTATCTGAACAAGCAAGAAAAGATAAAGGCAAAGCTAAGATGGTTGAGGAGCCAAAGAAAAAGGGGGCCAAGGACTCTGGCTTTGTGGTTGGTGAGAATGTGGATGAGCATGGTTATCCATTGCCAGACTTAGAAGCTGATCAGAAGAAGTTGGAAGCCCTTCAGAGACAAGTCTCCAATCAGTTCATAATGTGGAGAGAGACTCAAGAAAGAGATAGGGCCCAACACTTGGCAATGGGTACCATTGATTTGGTGGATGCTGCAGCTCTTGGTCTTACAAAAGAAAGATATCAGAAAATCAAGCATGACGCAAGAGTGCAGAAGGCATTGGTGGATATGGCAGAATATGAGTATGGGATGAAGTATTCTCCCTTAGAACAGAAACTGGACCATCTCACTTTCAAGATATCTATTGAAGATTTGATAAAGAATAGAAAGAAAGAGATGGAGATTAAAAAGAAAGAAATAATGTCCAGTGTTCTGAAAGCTGAAAAAGAAATCTGCAGGCCACCCCAGAAGCCCAAACTTACTGGCCTAAGGACTTCAAGGAAAAATGCTCGAGATGCTGACCTCTCTACATTCATACCCGTTTCCAAAGAAGTTGCTCAGGTAAAGGATAAACATGAGAAGGATCAGTATGATTACTACATGAAACACAGGTGTCATCCTGCAAAGATCCTGGACGTGCAAATTCTGAAGGAAGATGGTCTGAAGCTGTTTAATCTGACTGTAAAAAGAGAAGGTAGAGCTGAAGAAGAGTATGAGCAAGTATCGGTGCATAAGTTTGGGTATTCTGAGCATAAGGAGATGATCAATGCGCTGAAGGGAAAACCGAAGTCTCATCTGAATGGCGCCTGGATGCTGAAGATCCAACAGAAAATGAAGGCAAAGGTTGAGATGGAGGAAAGACTATTTGGAAAGATCAGCTCTCCTAAGAGAAAAGCTACTGAAGGACCTTCTGGCTCAAGGCCTGCGAAGAAGTAGTGTATCTCTTTGTAAATATTTGTACTTGTAAATATTTTTCATTTCATTTCATTTCTGTACTTGTAACTGAACAATCATCTCAGTATCTTCTATATAGTTTCGAGTTACATCATATTATTAGAAAATAGTTTAAGTTAGAAAACAAACTAGAAAATTTTTCTTAAGGCATCGTGATCTATGAGATGTCCTTAGAAATATTTTTACAAACTTAAACAAAAACCTGTATTTTTAGACTTACAAACTTGTATAGATAGAAGTCTAAAATACATGAACTATTTTAGAACAAATAGGGGGAATTTGTTAGGTCAAAAGTCGACTAAGTATAATTTGTTCAAAATAGTTGAAGCTCAGTGAAGAAAGCTTGCTCAGGATTCTGAAGTCATTCAGAATATAGCTCACTGAAGCTTCACTTCAGATTCAAAATCAACCAACACTGAAGACGTTCAGACGGAAGTCAAAGACTGAAGACTGAGGAAGAAGATCATCTCAGAAGCAGAGCTTAGAGAAGATCTTACCTGAAGTTGAATCTGAAGAGGCTCAGTGAAAAAGTACTTACAACACTTTTTCACTGATTACGAGGAAAGTCTTTCTGCAGCTTTAACTACCTTTACCCGGTTAATTTCTATCAACCTGGGATTGGGAAAGTTTTAGCAAAAGGTTGGGAATAAAGTATGTCAAGTCACATCAAGAAACTTACATACTTTACCTTAAACAAGCATGTTATGGATTTGTCCCACGAATCCATCCAACCATATTTAGTACGGCATATTGCCATGTCATCAGGACATGTTTGCCTATAAATATAAGACTTCTCACACTTGCAAATATTGCTTGGAACTTTGGCAATTGCAACGTGTGATATTACTCTAAGTATTCTTACGAGTAATTCCTCGTCGCATAGATCATTTGTATTTCTGGGTTGTTTAGATACTTTCACAAGTGTGATTATCTTTGTTCCGCAAGAACTCTTGTATTTTGTTTATAAGCAATAAATAAAATACATTGAAAAGTACATCTCGACTCATTGCCATAATACTTGATTATATTTAGTAATTTATATAGTTTCAAGCAATTATACCTTATTACTCTTATCCAATTATCTGGATCGTAATTCTAACTAGTCATATCTAGTTTCGATTTACTTGCCAGTCGGGTTACTTGATATAACTTGTGATTACTATTGTCTAACCTTATATCTTGTTATATCTTGATCTCGTGTACATCTTGTTAGGTGGACTTACAGAAAAGGTAGTCTCCAAGCTGAAGAACAGAGACATGAAGAGAAGGATTAAAGATACTCACTCAGATTTTACACAAGATCCATCCTTATATCATGCTAAGTCTGTTCATTTAGCAAGTACCAGCTCAGGAAACAATGCATTTCTAAGTGGTGCAGAAGCTACACCAATAGTTGATGCTGAAGGTATTGCTGGATATGTTGCTTATGATAATACACATTCAAATGTCAAGAGCAATGTACAATCTTTTCATTCTATGCCAATGAGTATGAGTTTTGCAGAAGGAAGAATGAGTGTTTACTCAGCCTTTTGTAATGCTCATGAAGCATTTATTGGAGGAAAGGTTACTGATCCTGTAGTAAGTGATGAGGATTACAATCAAATAGATCCTGATATGTCATATTTTATGCCCATTTCCCATAGCTTAAAGTGGTGGTTTAGTGAGGTTTACGAGTCGTTTTCGTATACAGTTGGTGCGTTTATGGTATTTGTTAGTGTTTCAGGTGGAAAACAGGTATGTAAGCGATACTTGAAGAAAACAAAGTTTCTGGAGCAAAACGAGTGCTTACGAATGTTTTACGGAGCACATAATTGAAGATTAGAGGAAAGTCAAAGCTGGTCAAGGTGGTCAATGCAAGTCAACAAGAAACTGTGTCGCAGTATGGGTATGCGTCGCAGTAATTTAAGTCGAGGTTGAAACTGCTTCGCAGTATAGGGAAACTGCGACACATTTTGTGTATATACGACAGAAGGCCAGTCAATGAAAGTCAAAGTCAATAGAAAAGTCAAAGAAGGAACTGCGACGCAATTTGGGACTGCGACGCAGTTTAACGCTGAATCTGCTGAATTTAGTCAGTATATAAATAGCTGCAATAAACATTCCAAAAACCTATCTTTCACTTTCCAGACGATTTTAAGAGCTTTTTCTAGAGTTTATCTTATTTTTCATCATTTTGAAGGATCAAAGACTCGTTCAGAATCATTTCGTTATTCGTTTTCAATCCTTTGTATTCGGTAACAATGAATTCTTTCGTTTTGATTTGTTGTTTTATATTTAATATGAGTGGCTAATCGCCTTTTCATCCATCTTGATGGAGTGAGACATTATGTAGGGATTGCACAATATTTAGTAATTCAAGTGATTTGATTTAACGTTTTGTCGAAATCTCAATCTATTAATTCTTTGGTATTCGATTATTGATTGCGGATAATTTGTGCTCATGGCTTAGTGACAACTAGGATTTGGGTATAAGTTATTTTGATTGCTTAGTTAGAAGCAATTGGTTCTATGACGGGTACGGTAGAGGGTAATCAGTATTTGATAAGAATTAACGGGTTGACGGTTGGGTACAATCGATAGGCAAAATTGTTATCTGAAATGACCAAAACAATTGTTTAACTAGGGAGGTTATAAAAAGGCGTCTCGGGGTACCTGTCTTAATAATGAAACTAGTTTATACAAGAGAGTCGAATAAGTAGTTAACTTGACGGGTACGGGGTTGACGATTAATTTGAGTCTCGGTCATTTAATCATTAAATTGAACTTCAACTTCATCAAATGTGCAATCCCAACATTCTGTTGAGCGAAATCAAGATGGGTGACTTTTAAATTATTGTTTTCAACAACAAACTTCTCTTTCGATTAATCCTTTGGGATTACTGACTTTTCAAACTAACTACTTGCAACGTGGCAACTCGGCCACAAAACCCCCATTTTTACTTGAATCATTTAACGTTTTACAAATGCTTGTTTAAGTCCTTGCAAACAATCTCGGCTTACCAGTTGTTAACTATACTGCATGCGATCAGGTACACTGCCTGTGAGTGTGTAGTAATCAGTATTTTCGATAAATCGTGTTTATAAATTTAAAGCTAGATTTCGCACATCAAGTTTTTGGCGCCGCTGCCGGGGAGAGATCGATCTTTGACCATAGTTGAATTTGGAATTGCTACCGGGATGTACACTAGGGAGTTGGTAGATAATAATCAATTGCTTAGGAAGGTCTTGAGAATGGGAGCTCGTACCGGGTTCAGATTCCCGGAGGGTAGTCAGAAGTCATACTATGCGCAGATTTCTGGGGAGACTTGGAGTTTTAAGTCGAGGGTGAACTCTATTAAGTCACCTGTTTTGAGGCTGTTTTTAAAAATGATTACATACTTGGTTGTCCAGCGATCCAATCAGCGGGACAAGGTGTATTTGGAGGATATGTGGTTGTTGAGACTTTTTCATGAGGGTGCCCCGTATAGATTAGCTTGTGCTCCTTACGTGGTAGCAAAACATATGGGTACTCGAGGCATGGGGGTTAGGAAGCTTGTGTGTGGTCATTATGTTACAAAATTGGTGAAATTCTTTGGTTGTGAAGGGGATCGAGCAAATATGGTGTTTAACTTGAATTGGAAACCTATGAAACCATTTGAGTATCCAGATTTGAAGCGGTTTGGGTTACTTAAACCTCAAACCAATATTGGTTTTTACTCTTTGATTGACTTTGGTGATGCCGCCCCTGAGGGCGATGAAGGTGATGATGGTGAAGATACTGATGAAGAGATGGAGGAGGCAGCGGAGGAAGAACTAGTTAGACGCCCTAAGTGTCGTGCCACTTCCACTGCGGGAGCTTCTTCTTCTTCTTCTGTTGTTCTTGCAGGTTTTGATTTCACCTCGCTTCAGTCTGTTGTTGATTGGATGTTCGAATCTCAGCAATTATTTCACATACGCATGGATAGTTTCAGAGAGTGGTCTATGACTCGCGTCGTTACCACCCGTTGATCTTCCCCACTACCATCCACCTGCTATGTTTATCCCGCATCAGAGAGTCGGTGGAGGTTTTTACTTTCCTCCCGAGCATGTGGTTGAGGAGCCTCCCCGTCACGATCCAGGGGCGTTAGGACAGGATATGCCGGTCCGATTTGGTTCTTATACAGGTACTTATGCTGGCATGGACGTGACTCAGGCAGGAGCTTCTGAGCAGACTTATGCAGAACAGGTGTTTGGTTCTTTCTTTGACTATGGTAACCTTCCTGGTTACAAACACTACCCACCTCACCCTCCACCACAGTGAGTTTTTATGCAGGTTGATGAATGAGAAGTCGTCAGTTCGCTGTTTTTGATGGCTTGTATGAATTGTTTGAACAATTTCATTTTTCGTACTTTTAATTTCGATTTGGTTGTTTTGTATCCACCCTACGGGGTGATGAGACATCATATTTTCTTTCCATTTCCGTAGAATACCTAGGTTTCAATGTTGCATACTTAACAATTATATTATTATGTTGGCTCTGCTGTGTTCATGTGTGATAGCAAGGTTGTCATATGTAGATGCTGGCAGTAAGTTCAGCGCGCATTATTCTTGTTGGCATCATTCGCGCATGGAACACCACATGTACCCGACAAGTTTTTCTTGTTCTTATTTTGCTTTTTAGTTTACTTTTCCCTATTTTCCTTATTTGGCTTAGTTTCTTGGACATTGAGGATATTGTCCAACTCAAGTGTGGGGGGGGGGGGGGGGGGGGGGGAGGTAAATAGGAAAAAGTCGGGTAATTTGTGAAGATTTTTGCATGTTTGTCCTCATAGTTAATTGCTTTTGTCACCTAATTATAGATATAAATGAGTGATGTAACTACACCTTGGTAAAGTCTTTAATATGTGGAATGTGTTTTGACTGATTAACGTGGCAATCCTTTCTGGGTTAATAACATTGCTAGCATGCTTATAGCACCAAAACACCAAATTTGTGAGATATTATTGATTCATCGCTAGTATGATAGGTGTTACGGTATTGGAACTATCAACCTTGTAAATTTGTCCCTCTCTTAGGCTTTCGGATTTATCCGGGAGTAAGAGTCTCTTTTGAGCTCCGAACTAGGATGTGCAAGTTTGAGGTTGATTTTGCATTTCTGGAAATTTGAATTTGCTATGAGTGTGCCGGTTATTGCGTTGATTCTAGAACTTGTCCTTGTTGATCGTTTCGTTATTTTGCTATATGATGAAGAGGCAAATTTAGGATAAAACCTTTATTCTTTGTTTATTCACCCTTTGTTTCATAAAAATCTGTTATGTGCATGTTTTGTAATGTGCTTAGTAGCTAACTACACCGGTTAGTGAACCACCCGTTGGAAACCCGTATGTTGCACTCCCTTTTAGTGCATGAAACAGTATAAAACATGTTGTCACTAGCATGTTCTTGGTTATTAAATCCACCTAAATATAAACCATTCCTCACCATATTGTTAGTCGACGTTGTAACACCCTGCTAAAGCGGAGTATACGGGATGCACAGATAAGCACAATTGCACATAGTAGAAGTTCCAACACAGCCATTAAAATTAATCAAAGAACAGAAGTACGATAGTTATTACAGAACATAAGAAGGACTCAAACTCAATCAATGAACAAAGACAGAACAATTGTCTTTAAGAACCAGTACTTGAAATGAACAGCAAAGGAAAGATCTTCACAACTCCCGATCTTGGATGCTTGAACAATCGCCAAAGGATGAGCTTAAGAGAGGAAGGTTCCTATGCTACAAGATCTACTTTAACCTAGCCTGAAAAGCACGTAAGTTCAAAAGGTCAACTACAAAAGTAGTTAGTGAGATTCACATAATGTACTTTTAGTTTACATATACGTATATATGTATAGTAAGAACAAGATCATAAGTTTTGTACGTCGAACCAATGTACTTTGTAATAATTAGAACTAGATCAAGAACTGAACTTTGAACATAAGTACTTTATAATAATCAGAACTAGGTCAAGAACTGCATTTTGGACATAAGTTCTTTATAATAATCAGAACTAGGTCAAGAACTGCACTTTGGACATAAGTACTTTATAATAGCATGAACTGAACAAGAACATATAATGAACTTTAGGTATAAGTTGTCACTGCTAAACCGATTGGTCAGAACTGAACTTTAATGTGATAGTATGCTCATATAGCTCGAGTACTTCAAATAAGATCTATGTCAGAACAGATGACATGTATAAGAACAAGTAATATGCATCCTCCTGAACTGTGGAGAATGAGGGTGGCCCTACCCTAAACAGCGCTGTCCATAATTACTTACGGTTCATTCCCTGAACTGTGGGATATGAATTGATAGCGGTGAACAAGAACTGAACAAGTACATGTACGAACTAGAACATAATAAAGATCAAGTATAGTAGTATAGATGTATTTAAGATCCTGCCCATTCAAGACTTAAATACTCCTTCAAACAGTTTAAGAATAATTTCATAAGTAGTTCAAGATCAAGCTCATAATATAGTACGTAAAATAGTTCACGAACATATGTACAAGTACGAAAATAGTTTTCATGCTTTTCAGTCCCTGATAAAGAACTTTGAACAAATGTACGAAAGGGGGATTAGTGAACTCACAGTGATCCGGTAAAAGCACAGAGAACTAGCACAGAGAACAAATACAGAGATAGATAAGTATATCTATCGAAATCCAAGCACGTCTTGATGGATTTCTAAGCACATAATGATCATAAAGAAGTACATATATTAGTTCATGTGATCATTCAATCACAGTAATGTCCTTGATGAACTGATGATTTGGTCCTTTGAAGATCTTTGAACGTTTTGACTCAAAAGAGTTTTAAATGAACTTTAAGTACATGAACTGGACTCGAACTGAACGTCTTTGAACTCACAAATAAGTACTTATCGTGTTAATGAGTTGAACATGCCTTTAATGATGAACTCTTAGTCTTTAGAACTCATTTTAATTGATCATAGAACTCATACTTTGATAATCAAGATAGAACATGTTTTATTTGCACTTAATTAGGGTTTGCACTTTGTACGTTGTCTTAGATCGAACCATGATCTAGCTTTGGTGTTAATGGACAACCTTTGAGATGTTTAATCAAGTAGTGATGTTGTTATGAACTGATTAGATGATTAAGGATCAAGTGTTGTATGATATAGAACAAGTACATGTTGTTTTAAGATAAGCACAAGACCGTCTTAGGGTTTAGTCATCAAGATCGTCTCACTGGTCAAGCCAAGATCGTCCTATTTTCTAGCCAGGATCGTTTCACAAGATCGTCCCATTGCCAAGGGACAAAGATCGTTTCAAGTTCATAGGTTAAGATCGTTTTAATAGTTAAGTACATCAAGATCGTTTCAAAGTTAACTCAAAATCGTCTTAGTGTCCTAGTTAGCCAAGATCGTTTTAAGGGAGGAATGGCTCAAGATCGTTCCTCAGGACATGAAGAAGATCATCCCAAGTGTTCAAGGACAAGAACAAGTGTTTGAGCAAAACCAATCCAAAGGATCGGTTACCCAATATCGCACAAACAACACCACAACACCACACAAGATCCAACGAACAAGAACAATGAACAAAGGAGGCTGGCCAGGACAATCTTGAGCTCAAGATCATCCCACCAAGACCGTTTTAAATGCCCACGAGTTGAAACAAGCACAAGATCACTACAAAAGGATCTAGATCGAATCCGGGACAGGTTAGAACATAGAACTTGTACATATATGCACATAAACACTGACCTTTAACACTTTTAATGATTTCAAGATCATCTATAACATGAAATAAGTGTTGCATATCAAGAACAAGTTTCCCTTCTTTTTCAAAAATGGGTTTTAGAGATTCAAGGATGTTATGACCCAAATTTGTTCACATATATGTTATCAAACACATTTAGACACAAACCCATTAAACATTAACACGATTTCATATCAAAATTGGACCAAATCATCAAGGACATAAAGTTGGAAAAGTTCATTTTTAATTTGATCAAAAACTCATAATTTGTTGTTGTTACCTGAGATTTGATTCCAGAAACACATTTAGATTATCACAAGGATGCTAAAAGTACAAGTGATTTTGATTTAACAATCCAAAATCAAAGGATGAATTTTGTGTGTGAAAATGTGGCTGCACTATGTGTTTTAGTGTGAGAAAGTAGAGAGAAGAAGAAAATGAATAGTGTTGTGACTTTTTCTCTCTAAGTTTCCATCTTTTTCTATATATACATTTCCATATTTAATGAACCCAATAAATGTAAGGACCATTTGCGAACGTTTTGAACTAGAACTTTAATGAACATGAACGTTTATGAACCGAACTTTATTATCTCATTGTACACAATCATAAACCCGTCATATAAATCAAGATTGTAGATCAAATTGACCTTCATATAAGCACATAATGGAGGTCTAAAGTACGTCAAGAACTTAGATAAATTGAACTGTCTGGCCGTTCTAATGGCAAATGTACGTTTTTAAGAACTTAATAAGAACATTTCTAAGACGGTTGTTACGGACGTCCTGGTGGGTCATTGGTTGCCTTTGCTAGATTGGATGGTTTGGGTTTTACCTTATTATGTCGGGACGGGATATTCTCATCTTATGGGGGTAGTTTGATTACGTCATGGTTCTTGGATAAAGTCTAAATCGTTCATCTTAGCATCTTTTGAGATGATTTGTCACTGTTTCTTAAATTATGTAAGAGAATACCAATTAGTGAGAGTAAAAGTAGCTCACAAAAAATGAATAAAAAGAATAAAAGAATTGAAAATAAAATAAAATAAAATAAATAATAAAAAAAAAAATTGAGCTTGGGCTGTCAGTTGGTATTTCTCCTTTTTGTCAAATCATTTTCATGTAAGTTGGTCGTCATTATAACCAACAAAGTGTGCTGAAGTTTAATACGTATATGGTTAGAATGTTTGAAGTTGGCAAGTTTGTTTGAAGTCAACATTGGTTAGAATTGGTTGATAAGTTGTTTGATGGATAACTTTTTGGGATGTGGACCGTTGGCAACTAATGACATGGGTTTCTTTGGACTAGACTATATGTGAAAATTTGTCAAGTGTTGTGTTAGTTCTTTGTTAACACAAAATGTTTCCCAAATTCCTATGCCTTATTTAAATGACCTGTTTATCCTTGTTACCTCCCTTAAAGTCCTCTTCTGATAGACGTTATAGGGCGCATGCGCCTTGGCGACTTAGCAACGATCCTTGTACAAGCCTATGGTTAAAAGATTATGCATCACGACTTGGCTATTGAGTGATTAGTCAAATATTCAACCCCAAAAGAAAGTTAGTTGGAGTAGGATAGGCGAGATATCACTTGTTCGTTTCATTTGTGCTTAGTCGTGTTATTGAGGCTTGTATATCAGTCAAATATTGTCAAACATTCGGGTTTTCATTTAAGATTAAAACTGCCTAACCATTTATTCTTATTCTTGATTATGGTTGAGCTTCTTTTTGATAACTGAAATGTGGTTCCATAAAATACCAAGGTTTGATTTGTTTTCAGCCTGGATTTGCTTGAGGACAAGCAAAGCTTAAGTGTAGGGGGATTTGATATGTCGTATTTTATGCCCATTTCCCATAGCTTAAAGTGGTTGTTTAGTGAGGTTTACGAGTCATTTTCGTATACAGTTGGTGCGTTTATGGTATTTGTCAGTGTTTCAGGTGGAAAACAAGTACCTAAGCGATAACTTGAAGAAAACGAAGTTTCTGGAGCAAAACGAGTGCTTACGAATGATTTACGGAGCACATAATTGAGGATTAGAAGAAAGTCAAAGCTGGTCAAGGTGGTCAACGCAAGTCAACAAGAAACTGCGACGCAGTATGGGTATGCGTCGCAGTAATTTAAGTCGAGGTGGAAACTGCTTCGCAGTATAGGGAAACTGCGACGCATTTTGTGTATATACGACAGAAGGCCAGTCAATGAAAGTCAAAGTTAATAGAAAAGTCAAGGAACTGCGACGCAGTTTGGGACTGCGACACAGTTTAACGCCGAATCTGCTGAATTTAGTCAGCATATAAATAGCTGCAATAAACATTCCAAAAACCTATCTATCACTTTCCAGACGATTTTAAGAGCTTTTTCTAGGGTTTATCTTATTTTTCATCATTTTGAAGGATCAAAGACTCGTTCAGAATCATTTCGTTATTCGTTTTCAATCCTTTGTATTCGGTAACAATGAATTCTTTCGTTTTGATTTGTTATTTCATATTTAATATGAGTGGCTAATCGCCTTTTCATCCATCTTGATGGAGTGAGACATTATGTAGGGATTGCATAATATTTAGTAATTCAAGTGATTTGATTTAACGTTTTGTCGAAATCTCAATCTATTTATTCTTTGCTATTCGATTATTGATTGCGGATAATTTGTGCTCATGGCTTAGTGACCACTAGGATTTGGGTATAAGTTATTTTGATTGCTTACTGAGAGACCTATAGGTAATGGCACTAAAGGCTTTGACAAATCCAAGGTGAAATGTTATAACTGCGATGGATTTGGTCATTTTGCAAGAGAGTGTCAACGACCTAAGAAGATTGATAATACCGTTGCTGGTCGTCAAAATTACAATCAAGGCAGTATTACTCCGAATAATCATAAGACGCAAGCAATGATTACATATCCTGCTACTCCACAACAGCCAATTTCGTCACCATTTTCGGAGTCAACGGCTGTTGTTGTTCAAAATCCAGATGGTACTTATCAATGGGATACACAATCTGATGATACCTCGAATCATGCCTACATGGTAGAATTATATGATGAGGTAGCTGCAACAATTGATTATGTTGTGTACTCAAGTGAAGATAGTGCATCTGAGATAGTACAGAAGAATACGTGTAATGTTGCTGAGACAGTAAGGTCTGACAGTGAACAAATGACTGCAGTAAAAGCATCTGAAGAAAAGGAAGAGTCATCAAATCCTGTTGATGACATTTCCATGAAGAGCATTGAAGAGCAGATGAAGAACTTCGTGATACCTGAAGGTATGACAACTGAAGACTTTGTTGCATACATGGCAGATTGCAAGGCTGCAGATCAGAAGATATCTTGTTCTTTATCTTCTATAATTAACGTGTGTAGAATGGTGTCAGATTTAAAACAAGAAATATTGAAACTAAAAGAAAATTCAATTATTTTAACTGTTGAAAATGTTATCCTTAAAAAGGAAAGTAATGTGTCTAAAGATTCCGATTTACTTCTACAAGGTCACCAACAAACTGAAGTAGATTTTAATCCAGATGAAGTAGTATACTACACACTGAAAGACTGTGATACAGTTTTCTATAATAAAGAAGTATCTATAAATAGGATTGAACCTAAATCAAGAATTGACAAAGTTTGGTGTGTGGAAAATAAAGAAGAATGGTTAGCTGAACAAATTCCATATAAGGATAGACATTATGCTCCTTTTAAACCAATAACAAATATGGAAGAAGCAATACAGACGCTTGATACCATAAATGAAATGAAGGAGTATGGTATACCAATCCCTGTAATATAGAGAATGGTCAATCTAGAAAACAACAAGTAAAGAAGTGCTATACTTGTCGTGAGAAAGGCCATATAGCAATTGAATGTCCAAATAGGAAGGTCAAGAATCCTAAGAATAACAGTTAAGTCAAGTCAAAGGATGTTAGTGATATTCCTAATCCTAAAGGGAAGGGTAAACTAGTTGAACAAGTAGCTTTACCAAAATTTATGAGTGCATATAAAAGGGATTATTATCAGGAGTATGCAAAAAGACATCCTGATAATAAAAATGCACAGAATTATGTTAAATTACTTAGAAATGTGTCATATGGAGAGTCTATTGTTACAGATCAAAGGATTAGTGTCAATAGCTCTAAGACTCCAAAACGACAGGGACCTTCACAGAATACTACTTCTAGTAGTGTAAGTTTGAGTCGTTCTCGTACACCTCAAAGGAGTAATTCACCTAGGAAGATGACTCAACAAAATCGATCTCCTCCTGTTAGAATTAATAGTTCGTCTAATATCTATGATCGATTAGGGAGTCAACCTAGATTTGGTACTCACTCACCAAGGAATTCATCTCCTAAGACTCGTTTCACCTCACCTAAGAAACAGTCTGTGACACTATCTTCATCCAAGGCTCCATTACAGAGCGATGGATATTGGACCGAATTGATCATTAGAGATGAATTCGGCAAACCTAAACCTCAAAAGGTTTGGGTTCCCTTCAGAAACTAACCATCTTATCATCTAATGTGCTGGGAGAACCAAGGAAGCCTATCAGTCTTTGGTATGTTGACAGTGGATGCTCTCGATACATGACAGGGGACAAGAAAGTTTTGTCCAATTATGAAGATGTAAATGGTTCGTATGTTAGTTTCGCAGGTCCCAAGGGCAGCAACATCTCGGGCCAAGGTGATGTCGTCAATGGGAAGATTACGCTGGAGAAAGTCAATTATGTGGAACAGTTATCACATAATTTATTGAGTGTTTCTCAGATTTGTGACAAGGGTAATACTGTCCATTTTAATGAAAAAGAAGCACTTATATTGAAACCGGGATATGTTATTCCTAAAGACTGGATCCTGCTGAAAGCTCCTAGGAAGAGAGGCATCTATGGCCTTGTGTTAGGTGTTGATAATCCAGAGGAGTTTTTTTGCTTGTTATCAAAAGCAAATGAATCTGAATCGTTACTATGGCATAGAAGAATGGGACATATCAATTTCCGAAAGATGAATGACATTGTCAAACATGGTTTGGTTGAAGGCGTTCCCATGAAGCGGTTTGGAATGGAAGACAAATGTGTACCTTGTCTGAAAGGTAAACAGCAAAAGTCCGCACATAAACCGAAACAAGAAAATTCTATTGCCAATCCTTTCGAGTTACTTCACATGGATTTATTTGGTCCAGTATTACTGTTTGGTGGTTACTGATGATTACTCGAGATTCTCATGGGTTTTCTTTCTTAAATCGAAAGACGAAGCTCCATAGATTTTGATAAATTTCTTTGTCGAAACTGAAAAACATTTATGGAGTTCGTGTTAAGAGAATCAGGAGTGACAATGGAACTGAATTCAAGAATAATGTGATGGATGTCTTTTGTTTGTCAAAGGGAATCCAACATCAATACAGTTCTCCGTATGAACCACAATAGAATGGAGTTGCTGAAAGGTAGAATAGGACTCTAATCGAGACAGCCAGAACTATGCTTGCAGATTCAGGGCTTCCTACTATGTTTTGGGCGGAAGCGGTGAATACAGCTTGTCATATTTTAAATAGGGTTACTGTAGTTAAGCGTCATAATAAGACATGTTATGAGCTTCTACATAAGAAGAAACCAAATTTACAGAATGTTGAACCATTTGGTGTACCGTGTACTTTCTTGAAGTATCTACCTCAGTCAAAGTTTGATTCAAAGGTTGAAGAGGAATTTCTCATGGGTTATAAACCGGGAACATCAATTCGACGGGTTTACAACAAACAGACCGGCAAGGTTGATTTAGGAACGAATGTCAAAATTGTCAGTCATAAGCCCGCTATTCATTCTGGAAGTGACAAAAACTTCGATTACGATAGTGTGTTTAGTTCACTACATGGTCCTGATTCTTATTCAGATCCTGAGATAATTGACGATGTGATTATTTTAAGAGATCACATGGATGATACTCCTATATCTCCGCCTACTCGGAATGTCGATACTACTCCAACCAACGTTCAGTCTACTACTGATATTGATGAAAGTGGTAAGGACAAGGATAAGACACCAGATTCAGATAATAATGAACCCGCAAACACTACACCACTTACTCAATCGAAGGTTACACTGCCTGATGATGATCCTATTTCTGAAGAATTGGAAGATGATTTCAGTTCTCCTGAGTTTCAGATTAGAACAAAATTTAGGAGAAAGTTTGAATGTTGATTCGGTTGCTCAATATCGAATTAATAAGGATCACCCAGTTGAAAATATTCTTGGAAATGCTACAGAACCTGTTCGAACTAAAAATCAGTTGAATAAGGATCTAACTAGTTTGTTCTGTGACGTGAAAGACACTGGTTTGATAACTGAGTGTTTGTATTCTGGTTTCATTTCACAATGTTAGAAATTCAAAATAGTGCTTAGTTGTATTTCCTTATCTTTGTTATTTTGTATATGTAATATAAGGTTGAGGGGGAGCTTATGTATTTACTTAGAGTATAAATACCCCTCAAGCCTTAACCTTTTGTAACCTTTGATCACATTTTGCTAATAATATTTCCAAGCTTTCCACACACACAGGTCGTCTCTCTCAATACACACACTAACACACACACATCCACCATTGTTATTCACCTTACTTTCGCACCCGAACACGAACGATTTAAGCTATATTACATGTGGTATCAGAGCAAAACAACATTCTGTTGACGATCCAGAACAGATTCAATACAGATTCATTGAATATTTGTTCAAATTCTTCTTCGTCGTGTTCAAAGAAACTATTGCCGCCATTTCTGTTCTTCAACAACTTACATTTAATTTCTGTTCAATTTTCAAATTTTTGTTCACAAATACATTCCAAATCATATTTCAAAACATCCTGTTAAGTTTCAGAATCAAATTCAAAGTTTTGATTAAAAATCAAAATTTTAGAAAATTTGATCAAAATTTGATTTTCACAATTAAGTTGATTTGAGATATGGAATTGTTTATAAGGTTGTGCGCAATCATTTTCTGAGCATTTTGATGTTTGGATCACATCCTAATTCTCAAAACTGAGTGAGAATTGATCAATTTTGTATCAAAAACCGTTTGTTTTATCTGTTCTGTTTGTATGTACAGGTATACCAAAACGATCTCTGTTGGAGGAACTAAAACGATCTCTTTTAGATCGTTCTTGTTTTTGGACCATTTTGAAGTTAAAACGATCTAATTTATATCGTTCTAGCTTGTGTAATTCTGTGTAAATTGTGTGTTGTGTGGATCGTGATTCTGAAGTTGTTGTGATTGGGAATCACACTCTTCCTTGGGTAACTAATCTCCATGAGATTGGTTTTGCTCAAAAACTTCCAAATCATAGTGTTAATTTGCCAAATTTTTCAAAGTTTTCATACTTAAAAATTTTTCACCCAAAATTGTTAAAACGATCTAAATTTAGATCGTTCCAACTCTTCTCTACAATTTCTCAAAACGATTTCTTTTAGAACATTTCTTTTTCTTTTCTTTCTTCTTTCATCTTTTCATCATTTAGAAATTTTTTTTCAGATTCTAAAACGATCTAATTTAGATCGTTCTAGTTTCATTTTTTAAATACTTAGAAATTTTTTTTCAAAAATCTAAAACGATCTAAATTTTTAGTTTCATTTTCTAAATCAAGTTTTTTTAAGTTGTAATTCAATCATTTCAAATGACAACAATCAACATCAATTCAGACATTTCATCAAGAGAGGTACAAGTTTTTACTCAAACTGACTACTTGTCTCTTCAAACAACTGCTGATACTTGGACAATGCAAAATCTTACTTTGAAAACAAATTTGAAAATAGCTAAACAAGAGTTTGATAAACTTAACGAAGATTTTTCTCAACTCTCAATAGCTCATGATGCTCTCAAAGTTAACTATGACTCTTTGAAAGAAATGCAGTTGTCAAGTAACAGTTCTCAAGTTGTTTCACCCAATGCACATTTAACTAATAAATGTCAAGACCTTTAAAAGACTATCCATTCACTCAAGCAAACCATTGAGACCTTACAGCTTGAGAAAACCAATGAACGGATAAGAGCAAATGTAAGACAAGCAGATGTTGAGTTTCTCACAAACAAAATGAAAGATATGAGACCAAATTGTGAAAAACATGAAAGACAGATTTCTGACTTAAACAGTTCTTGTTTTCTCAAAGGATTTGAAATTGAAACTCTTCAAAAACAAGTTGAGGATTTGAAAGCAAACATTTTGTTCTATCAAGTGAAAATCTACAAAATAGAACAAAATTTCTTCGCCTTGGCATGATTCAAGAATTCATCAGACCATCTGAGGATGATTTTGAGTCAGATGATGTTGAAAGACCAAAACCAACTCAAATAAACATTGATTATGTTGCTCTTAATGATACTTACAAGAAAACTCATAACAGATCAATTTATGAGTTAGAAGAAATAGACAACATTTCAATGAAACAAAATGAGTCTCAACAAGTGTCTTCACAATCAATTTCTCACAGAGCTTATATTCCAACTACCATATTGGAAAAAGAAATTGAAAACCTAAAACAAAAAGTTGAGTCTCAACAAAAGGTCATTGAACATCTGAAAACTCAAGATTATTCCCCAAAGGTAAGTGAGACCACCCCTACCCATATGATGATGAATCATAATTCTGATGATTGCTCCACTCCATCCAATGGGAGTGAGAATTCTACAAAAGTGTTGCAGGATGAAAGCTTCTCTTCTCAAGAAATTCAAGATATGTCCAAAACAATGTTATCTTCATTTTTCAAGATTGAAGAGAAAATTCAAGCTTTGAAGGCTAAACGTCTTGCTTCTGTCAAAAAGGTACATTCTTTTGAAACCCCTGTGATCACACCTAATGACAAAAGTAAAGTGATTTTAGAGCATAAAACTGAGATCCCTTAAAATCTTAAGGCTAAAGCAAAAGCATTGATTGAAAAGATGACTATCAAAACTGGTTCTCAACCAAAAAGTCAATCAAAAATTGAAAAAGGAGTTAAACAACTTTATTTCAAAAAGCCTAAAGTTGAATCAAAGAAGGAATCTAAATCTAAGATTGCTCCAACTTCATTTTACTCACCCAAAAGTCAGCTTGCACCAACTGTCAAAGGCAAGAACACCATTAAGGTTCATGTTTCATCTGTTTCTAGAACCTCTGCTCTTAAAACTATCTCTAAAAATTGTACAATATCCAAGATGTCAAAAACTAATCAAGTTTTCCTCACAAAAGAAACATCTAAGGGTATAACTATTTATAGGGATCAGTATGGTTGGTTCACTGTCAAAAATCCAAAGAAACAGAATCCCAAATATTCAAACAATACCATGACCAATTTTTCTAATCCAAAAGGACCCATTCAACAGTGGGTACCAAAAACAACTTAATTTTTTTTGTAGGTAATAAAGGTCTGTTGCTATGCTTACGTGCAATATGTTTTATATCATGCAATGTTTGAGGGGGAGAGAAAGAATAATTCATAAATCGAAGGGGAGTTTGTGTATTTGCACTATTTGATTAGAAACTCATTGTTATTTCAGAAAAACAAAATATAAAAATAGAAAATTTAAAAACTCATAAAAATATTTTTGTTTGTTTTGTTTTGTTTGTTTATTCTAGTTTTAGAAATCTGTTATATGAAAAAGCCCAAAAACAAGTCAAGCCCAATATCAATCAAGTCCATAACCGACCCAAATAACCAAATCCGATCAAATCAGCCTGACCCGACCCATTTTCCTTTTTCTTTCTCCTTAAGGAGGGAAAAACAATTTTTTTCTTTTCTTATCTGTTCACGTATACCCGTAAACTCACTAACTCTCTCACTAAAAATCTTCATAAAACTTTTTGTTGCTGATCATCAAAAGAAGATAAGGGTCTTGTTCCAAATCGTTTTGGTGATCATTTCTTTCCAAAACATCATCAAATTTCAATCACATCCACAGGTACTATCTCGGTTTGAATGTAGATTTCATTTTTTCAATTTTTCTTGAATTTCTCATTTATGTTAGTACTTCTGTGTTGACTGTGTGAATTAGAAGCTTGTTTAGGATATGTGTAAATGATTACTACATATTTAAATGCTTTGTTTGATGATTTTGAAAATTCAAAAACCCTTCCCCCTTGTTCTTGAAAAAAAATGATCAGAGTGTGTGTTTAAAAGGTATGATGCGTTTTAGTTTAGATAAGTTGTGTAATGATAATGTTAGTTTGGCTAGGGATGAATGTTATGCCATGCTCAAATTGCAGTTTGATCCATTGAATGTGGATTTAGATGTATGTCTGGCTAACTGAAAAGTGTTTGGCAAAAATATTTTATTTTAGAGTTGTTTGATTCTAAAACGATCTAAATTTAGATCGTTTTGATTTCTAAACGACTTGGAAGTAAAACAAGTTTACCATTCACCTTTTATGTTCTTTTCATGTTATTTCTCTGTTAAACCCTTGAGACTGAGACCAAAATGATCTAATTTGGATCGTTCTTGGGTCTGAACGCTGTGTGGTTTGAGAATAAGTTTGGAATTCGATTGATGGGTAACTGAATTCTTATGAATTCGGTTCGCTCAAATCTGATACTTTTAAGTGTAAGGAGAAATCATGAATTTGATTTCACTTTATATTTTTAAAGTGTTAGAAAATCTTTAAAAGAGAAGTGAAGTTTTTCTCAAAATTTTTCCAAAAGGATCTAAATTAGATCGTTTCATTTTTCTTCACTTCAAAAGTTTTTAACAAAACCTAAAACGATCTCTTTTAGATCGTTTTACTTTTTCTTTCCCATACTTAACATTTTTTTCTCTCGCATGAAAAACTTAAAACGATCTATTTTTAGATCGTTTTACTTCCTTTTTTCTTTACTTAAACTTTTTCTCAAATAAAGGTTTAACACGATCTCTTTTAGATCGTTTCATCTTCAGTTTTCATACTTCATTATTCCTTCTTTAAATCTTTCAAAACGATCTAAATTTAGATCGTTTCATTTACTTTTAACTGAGTTTTACTCAGAACGATCTAAATTTAGATCATTCTGATTTTATACTTAGAAATTTTTTTTCCTTTCAAAATTTTTATTTTACTTTTATTCTTGTGTGGTGTGACAAACTGTTTTGTATGATCATATAATTGTCATATATTTTGGAATATGAGGAATCGAACGCCTTTGTGTACTTCTTTATTATTCTCAAATATATCATATTTATATGATTATATATTATTTTCAAAGTTATATACATATCAAAGTATATAAGAGTACAAAGAATTGATCGCCTTTGTGAACTTCTTTGTAAACTTATATATGGAAAATATGTATTTAACTATTCTGTGTTTATTTTCTCATAACAAATAATTTATAAAGGATATACTGAGTTGATCGTCTTTGTGAACCTCTTTGTATCTTATATAAATTGTTTGTATGAACCTTGTTATTTGCTATTCAAATATTATTTTTCTGTTTCTGTTAAAAGTTTTTATGTCTTAAAACAGAAAATTATAAAAATAATGGATCATCAAGAGGAGGTTAGACATGATGAAGAGATTGCCATTAATGAATCAATAGAAGAAATTCTTACAGCCGGAAATTCCATCAATATGAGAAATAATCGATATCTGAATGATCCTTTCAATGCTCCCGTCTTTCCAATAATTTCAGCAATCTTCCACAATCATCCTCTTACTCATGCTCTAACAGTAGATGTTGATCTAGCTGAATCATATTTATTTGACATGTGGAGATCTATTATCTTTGTGCAACCACATGATCCATCTTCAACAAGGACTAAAGCCAAAGCTAAATCTCCAGAACTTCGTAGACAAGGCCATTTTCAATTTGAACTTCATTCTGGAGAGAATACATTTGACTTCAAATTCAATTTAGATGATTTCAGAAGATATTTAAGGCTACCAGAAGCAAACTCAAATGGGAGAAATGATTATGATGTATTTGAGTCAAATGATGTGATGTTTGTTGCCTTGATATCACTTGGTTATGATGGTCCTTTGACAAAGACAACTGATTTTAAGCTGAAGAAGTTACCAAGAATTTGGTACTATGTGTTTTCTGTTCTCAGCAACTGTTTACATCCATATACAACAGGAATGGATAACTTGACCCAGACAATGTTGTATATATTTTATGGGTTTGTTTTCAATCAGAACTACAACATTGCTCAACTTCTTTGGGATCAGCTGATAGTTGCAGTAAATGGAAAAATATCTGCTCCTAAGTAGTATATTCCTTTCATAAGATTTCTCTCAGCAATTGTCCGAAGTATAATCAGGAACAAGAAGCATATTCCAAGACTTCTTGAAACAGGGAAAGTTGTTACTCATCCATTCAAGTTTGTTAGAGACTCTGGTATCCCTAACTATTCTTATTTGATTCCATCATTTTTACTTGATATGGTTCCTGATGCTGATGATGCCAAGAAGGCATATCTGGACTGGATTAGAACAACTCTAGGACCGGAAAGCCTCTCGGTTCCTACCCAAGTTGTGCATAGGTTGCCAAGTGAGGGGTCTAAGAGGAAAAGAAAAGAGAGTGAGGGTGAATCCAGTTCAGGTAGGCCAAAGAGTAAGAAACAAAGAGGTGAAATGTTTGTGATAAAGTTGAGTAAGAAAGTACATCAACAAAAGAAGAAGAAAGGAAGTTCTTTAAAGAAAAAGCAATTGAAAAGAAAAACACGAGTTGAACCTTCTTCTCCAACATCTTCTGAGGATACTATCTCTGAGTCTGGGACTCCAAGACCTATTCGATCACCACCTCCTAAAACTTCAAATATCAGAAGATCACCATCACCAAGAACACCATCACCACAAAGACATTCTTCACCAATTCAAACAACTCCACTACCAGAAATTCTAACACCAGAACCCCCAGCAATGCCTCAATCACAATCAATTCCAACTCAAATTCCTTCATCAACAATTTCTACAACTGTTTTCCTATCTCCTCCACCGACATACTTTCAAGGCCGCAGGAAGTCCATTCCTGTTAATATCAAAAAGAAAACATTCAAAAGATCTCGCTTTGAGTATGATCGTTTCTCCCGAGCTAAACTAGAAGATGTGGCTGATTCTGATATTGATTCATCTGATAATGAAGCCAATCAATTTGCTGATGATGTAATGGACATCCCGGAGGAACAAGGTGGAAATGAGGGAGGAGTCAAAAATGTTAGAGAGGATGAGAGGTCCGGGCTAGGTATAAGGCATAAAGAAAACGTTGGCCTTCCATTAGTTCAAACAACATATAATCGCCGGGTTCGACCTAGGATAGAAGACAAGAGCTCCTAACTCTTGCACGGTCAAACCTCCACTAGCCATTCGGAAGTCTCTCTACAGACTGACGTCTCATTTCTGCATGGGCAAAATCCATGTAATCCATCCCAGTCTCCTTCAGAGTCTGTGGATGTTGAAGATAAAGAGACATCTGCCCCTCTCTTGACTTTCGATTCTGCACGTTTGTCTAGTACCCCTAGGACACTTACACCGATTGTTGTACCATCTGCACATCTAGGTGATGCTGCCGGAACAAACATAGAGAGCTCGGCTTTAGTGCTCTCTCAAGGATTGTTTGGAAGTCCTTCCATTGCTAACATTATGCCAGCTTTGAATGAAGGCACCCGTGTAGCTGAATTGGCTCAGCGACAGTTTGAACTCTCTCGAGCTCGAGCGGTTGCTGCGGCTATTCGTGCTTTGGGTTTAACGGTTGATCTAAGTGACACCGGTGTTATGTTTGTCCACTTTCCAAAGGATTCTAGTTGTGAAGCCGAATCATCAACTGTTGTTCAAACTCTTGAACCAACAGGAAATCCTGTGACAGTCATGATGTCGTCAGGTCACTCAGTAGAACCATTTGGAACTACTGATGTATCAACTTCTGTTATTCCTGATACTCCAATTTCTGAATCTCCAGCTGTGGTAACATTATCTCCGATTGTTCGTAATCTTGTGACTCATTCATCAACTCAACAATCATTTCCTGATCCTGATTCTCCTGATTATTCTGCAAGTTCTTCATCTTCGTCAGAATCTAATCTTAGTGATACTTATTTGAATGACTATACTGCTAATAGGCTTCATGAAAGTGGTATATCCACTGATACTCTCATTATGGTAGTACTTCGTCGATTAAGATCTGAAGAGCCTAATCTCAACCCACCAAAGAAAGCCATCTATCATTCAATTCTTTCATATCAACATTTCTTGGATACTGATACTACTCAAAAGGATGAAACTGAAGCTCTTCGAAAGAGATTAACTGAGCTTGAACAACAATGTCGACCGGCCACTATCTTAAGGAGTCGGGATGATCAAAATCCGGATGATCAACCTGAGGGGGAGAAAAATGTTCAAGATAGTGGAGAAGGTCATAATACAACACAAGAAGCAAGTGTTCAAGATATAACAGAAGGAAATCAAGACCAAAGTCAAAGTGTAGATATTCCTTCATCATCTCAAGCTCATCAAGTTCATAATTCTGATTCAGATGATCTGCCTCCACTTGTTAAATACATCTCTCACTACTACTCAACTACATCAAGTTCTGATCAATCCAGTGATCCTGATCCGTTTCAACCAGGGAATAGGACTGATGATGACAGTGATTCTGATTCGGATGATTCTAATGATGCTCCACCAAGACCTGCTATGTCTCAAGAACAATTTGAGAAAGATATCTTTAAAGAGATTGTCTATGATCTGAGAGATACAAATAATCTTGACACTCCAAGAGAGCTTAGCATGGGTATTAGACATCCAAGAATCACTCGAGACAAAATCTGGCAAATCAATGAAGGGTATTTTTATGAGAATTATGCACAAATGCTAGATTTGAATGTCAAGAGTTAGTATGCAGGGCAAGATACATTGAAGAAAGAGCCTTCCCGATTTTCTGCTCATCTGAGGAAAGACTCAACATGACCTTGAATAGGTTGAGAGCATTCTTTCTTTTCAGACATCAAAATCAAAGGGATGCATACTTAGAAATGATGAATGCTGAAAGCACAGTAAGAAGTGAAGAGTGGTATAATCAGTTCCAGAATCCAATCACAAGTGTGTTGACATTGATGGCTCCTATCAAGTATCAGAACCAAAGACTTGTCCGATTTAGAGTTCAAAGAGCTGATGGTCACATTTAGGCTGTTCATGAAGAATCTTTCCAATACTTGTCAATCTCTGACATCCTCTTTCTCTACAACCAGTATGCTCATTTGATTACAAAGACTCCAGATCAACTCCTTGCTTATGAAGCTCTGAAGAGTCACATTCAGGCTTTAATCAGATATTACGAGTTTAATGATTTCCAGATTGGTCTAGAAAGGAGAACAAGAAGAATCAATCTCACGAGACCAAATCAGAGAGCAGGAGGTTATGAGTTGAATTCTTATCAGATTGGAGATCCAATAGAAGAATTGGATGGATTTGTTTTCATTAACAGCTTCATAGGAAAAATCTTTGTCCGTGCATCTGATCTTCCTAAGTATTCAGATGGCACTTTGAAATATTGCTTATTCTTCCTCAGAGCCATACATGATAATCCTGATCCTAGTGAAAATGAAAACATCCAGATTCAAAGAGAAAGACACATAAGAAGGATTCAAGAAACAATTGATATGCGTCAAAGAGTTAGAGATCTTATAGCTGCCAGAACTATTAGACCAAGAGAAGGAATCATTCATACGGAGACAGGTTCATGGGTTCTTTGGTATCCAAGTCATGAACGAGGTCCTCATAATATTCCTCCAGTTAACTTTCAAGATAATATCAGATTGCCCGATGAACGTCCAGAAGGTGCTAACTGGCATTTCATTCCCAAGAGGTATTGGAATGACTCTTGGAATAGTTACAAGAAGAGAGCTTTTTGGAATTCTATGAAAGATAAACCATCTACATCAAAAGCAGCTCAAGATTACAAGAAAAGAAAGAACAAGAAAAGACGAGCTGAGAAAAGAAGGAGGAGGAACAGGAGGAACTGATTAAAGACAACCAAGCACTAAGGGGGAGAATGTTAGAAATTCAAAATAGTGCTTAGTTGTATTTCCTTATCTTTGTTATTTTGTATATGTAATATAAGGTTGAGGGGGAGCTTATGTATTTACTTAGAGTATAAATACCCCTCAAGCCTTAACCTTTTGTAACCTTTGATCACATTTTGCTAATAATATTTCCAAGCTTTCCACACACACAGGTCGTCTCTCTCAATACACACACTAACACACACACATCCACCATTGTTATTCACCTTACTTCCGCACCCGAACACGAACGATTTATGCTATATTACACACAAGTAGAACCTAAGAATGTTAAGGCAGCACTTCAAGATCCATGTTGGGTTGAAGCTATGCAAGAAGAATTAGCTCAATTTGAAAAAATTGGAGTTTGGGAGTTAGTAGATGTGCCTAGAGGTAAAGAACCCGAATTGACGTCATCACGACCTTGATGAAGCCTTCTCTTCATCACGACCAGCCTCTAGAATTGTATTGTAATCGAGGTGACTGATTAATAAAGGAATTCGTTTTATATCTCTTGTTCTTTGTTTAATTCGTCATTATATGTTCATAATTTACCAGAAACTTCAAAGACAAATCTAAGTGGATTCTGCACACTTAGATGTTGTTAGATCGTGATTTAATCGGTCCAAACCGCACTTTCAATTGATACCACTTGTAAGGTGCCCTATTGTTGCGTGGATCGTAATAAGATGTGATTCGTTATGTCAAGAGTGCGGAATCCTCTTGAGATAACTAGATTGCTATTGCCTTTTGTTAATTAATAAGTAATTAATCAACCCAAGGAGATGCACAAGGCTTGTGGTTCGTGTACAAGAACACACGAAGGAACAATTAACCTTAGCTCATAAATTCGTGAATAACTATCAAGGATTCGAAAATCATTAACCTAATTTCGTAGATTAGGTCTTGTATTTATACTAGTTAAGTATTGGATCGTGTGGGCTTAGGCCTTAATCGCAAATTAGGCCCGAATCAATAAGTCAATCGACTTACCTCGTGCTGACGTCAGCACGGGGTTGTTCCTACATGCTGATGACGTCAGCTCGAGGGACGACCTTTGACTCTTTGTTTAGCTTCGTTTGGCTCGTACATAACATCCAATTATCGTTTAAGTGTTCTACGACACTTATAAACCTTGATTCTATGTTCTTGTACCTGCAAAACAATATATAACACACAAACACAATACAAAACATAAACAGATATAATATTGAAGTTCAATTGTAATCATTAAATATCAACACAAGTTCTTATTTAAATGATTACACACAAGTTCCTAAAAACATAAACGATAATCAAATCTATGTTGCGATTGTCACAACGAATCTGCATCTACAATTTGGAAAAGCTTTTCTTGTCATTTTTCCCGAAACACAAGATAAGCATTTTTCAAATGATTCATCATTTGTTTATAAGACACCGCCCTTTTGAAATCTTTCAATGCGTTTCTTGCCAACATGAGCAAGCCGACAATGCCAAAGCAAAGTCGAGTCCAAATTGGGCTCGACTCGTTTGCTAACATTATACATTGAATTATCCTTTGAATCACAACCATGCATTTCAACTTCATAAATACCATCACAAGCAATAGCATTAAAATAATGAACATTATTACGAGAAACTGAAATTCCATAATCATTAAAAACATTAATGAATCTGTTGTTTTTCAACAAAGAAACTGAAATGACACCTCTAGTAATAGAAGGTGCATAATGACAATTGTCTAAAAATATTATTAAACCACTAGGTAAAACCAAATGATATTCGCCAATTTCTGCTACAGCTGCCGGTAGGCCATTTCCCATGAACAGTTGTAAAGATCCCAACTTTAGTTTCCTTCTCCTTCTAAGCCCTTTAAAGAATTGCAGATATGAGTACCACACCTGGTGTTGTAAACCCATGAATTCCGCTTAGAAAATGAATATAATTCAATAGTGAAGATACCTGAAGTACTGGCCGAACCAAATTGCTTCTTTTTCAACTCAACAAGATACTTTGAACAATTCCGCTTCCAATGTCCCACTTCATTGCAATGATAGCAAGTTTGGTTCTTGGCTGGATGTTCCTTTTTCGCTAGAGGGGTCTTCTTAGGTTTAGGAGTAGCAACTTGCTTTCCTTTATCCTTTTTGCCATTTCCCTTCGGTTGTTTATCTTTTTGGACCCTCCCCCTTGATCATGAGAACTTGGGGTGTAGCAGATTTCTTTGGAAGCTTCTTTTCATACTCATTTGCCATGGCATGAAGTTTAGCAATGGTTTTATTCATGCTATGCATAGTATAATTGCGCACAAATTCCTCAAAATCCTTAGATAAAGACTTGAGAATCATGTCAATTGTAATAGGTTGTAGATAAGCATAATTCAACCTTTCCAATTGCTCAAAATACCTCTTCATCTTGAGGATACGAGGGCTGACCGGTGTTCCCTGCTCGTGTCGCAAGTCATGAAGTTGATCAATGAAGTCGAACAACTCCACTCCAGCTTGCTTTTCGTATAAAGACTTGAGTTCAGTTTGCATATCACATGGAAATGAATGCTCAAATTGCTTTCGAAGGTCAGCATTCATGCTTCCCAACATCAAATAAGCAATTTCATTATGTCTATCACACACAACAGCATAATCCGCCAATTCTTGAGTAGTAGCATTGGATCCCGGAACAACGGGTCTCTGCTCTTTAAGGATAAGGTATTTCCCCTCAGCTCTTAAAACAATCCTTAGCTGACGATACCAAGCATTGAAGTAAGGTCCATAAAGTTTTTCCCTTTCTAGTGTCGACCTAAAAGCCGATTGATGTATGTTTTGAGTAGGATTTGTTGTTGCCATCTACAAAACAGACAAAAAGTTCAATTATCAGTATTTTTGATAATTATCCTTAAGAAATGTAATTTACCCTTGTTAAATTCATCTAAGAAATTACTTTCACTAACGCCAGGATCCAACTTGACATACAATCATTTCATTTGTTGATCATCTAGAAACGACGGTATTCAAAAGGTCATCGAGAATCGATAATTGCATTCATGCAATTCCTAGAGATATGGGACTTACAACAACACTTTAAAGGGGTATTAAGTGCTTTGTAAACATGTTTTGTCCCATCTTATGCCACGGGTCAAGGATCTCACCTCTTAACTCGTTTTAAGTCGCCCAATTAAGAACATGTAGCTAATTCACCGCTGGTCTTACAATGAAGTGGTAATCTAGCTTGAAGAGATACAATTTGCCTATGGTATCACATAGGAACGAAAAGCACTGGCAAGTATTCTAATCAAAGTGGGTGGCAATGACTTAACTTTAAATGGGTAACGCATTTGATGTGAATCAAAAGTTTATGTATGAAGACTCATGCATAATCTTCATAACATAATATTTAATGAAATCATTTGTATAGTCTTAACAACACAAGAGAGCTCGATAGCTCCATTTGAACGTACAAAGAAGCGCAAGGGCAAAGGTTTGCGGTGAACACAATTAAAAACCCGCTCTTTTAGAAGTGTAACGCACTCCGACTTATACCTCTCTTAGAGTTTGTTCAAATGGGTGAGCCGGTGTATCTCAAGGTTGTAAGACTCCAATTTTATTAATTAAATCTCTATTTCGATAGTTCTTAGTCAAGTTTATATTTTTCCAAGAAAACAATTTTTGCATTACTTTTATACAACTTATAAACAATACAAAAGTTAATTAACTTACTAATTACCGAACTATGTAATCATGCAACAAGTTAGGTAGACCACCTAAACATGGTCACTATGGCTTATGCATATGTTTAAATTCCGGCTCCCCCTTCCGAAGAAGAGAGCCACATACATCAAGTTACCTTGATTGCGTAAGCCTTTAACAATTTTAATTAACAAGTAATAACACATAAACATGCTGACTGGAAATTTTCAGCAGATTGACGACCAGTTTAAGCCTGTTTCTGGTCCGAAACAGCATTCGACCAAAACTACAAAGTTGTAGCCCTATGAGTCTAAAATCTACAGTCCGAATTTCGACTTCTAACTCATTACCGATTAAAAGATATGAATTTTTTAGTGAACTGTCGCCAATCAGGAAAATCACACGAAAGTTTCACATAGTCACACAATTATCTAATAATTAACCCTAATTATTTGATTATCATGCTTTGCAATATATATCTCTATATATTCAGTAAAATCACAATTAATTTTGCATGAATTACTTGAGATTTTACTATTATTTAACAACTTTAAATAATTAAGATACACGTAACATGCAATTTAAAACACATAAATCATGTCAATTCACAATTCAAAACTTGCTCGAGGTTTCAATCTACCATTGAATTAGGTCAAATTAATTAAACAAAACCCTAGATTTTATATAATTAAAAAAAGATTTTAATTAAATAATAAAAAATAAGAAAACTCTTTTAATTATTTAAACAATTAATTAAAAATAAACCAACCCTTAACCCCCCTTCAAATTTTGATCTTTGTAACTAATAGATCACATATGTGGCTCGTGATACCACTGCTAGAATATACATATATAAATACATATAATCACGAGTATGCTCAACGGAAGAATCAAAACATATATGCAATCAAATTAATTAACAAAGAATAGAATTGAGACGTGTAGCTTATGCAAAGCTCCAATAATAATGATATTATAATTATGATGAATTAGGGTTTAAAGTAAAACTCCTATACGATCGCACACTAGACACCCCGTATATTGTATGCTAGTACCCGAATCACAAACCAAACAACCCTTTGTTATAACCCTCTAAATCAAAACCCTAGCTTAAACCGAAAACCATTTTCCTAGCTAAAAACCGAAAAACCAAAACCCTTTGGTGAGGGGGTTTCGGCCGAAAGAGAGAGGGAGAGAAAGAAGAGATTTTGTGTGTGAAAAAATGAATGAAAAACCCTTGAATTAAGCCCTCTATATATAGGCTTAATTGTTAGGGTTTTAGACTTGGTGACCAAGTTATCTTAAGGCTTCTAATGAGCCTCAAAACCGCCCCCCCCCCTACCCCCCCAGAATTAGAGCCCAACTCTAATTTCCTTATGTCGCATTTTAATCATCCTCTTTAATTAATTAAATACAATTAACCCTTTAATTAGTTTAATTAATCATTTATGATTCTATTTTAGTTAATATATTACTTTAATATACTAATTAATAATATAGAGTTACCGTGTCATTTCGTGTGACCCCGTAAGCTTAAATTATTTTCGGACATACGTTTTATATTTAACATGATCATACTCCAACATATAGAGGTGTGGTTAGATTTAAGGAACTTGTATGTTTGAAAGTCTCATTGTTCTTTCTCCATTTGGGGTGAAAGAGAATATTGTAAAGTTAAACATATTTGGCTATTTTCTCAAATAAGAAAGATATATATGATTGCATTGAAATGGTTTACATAGCTACCATTACAAGTCTTTGATATATAGCAGTTATGTGTTGTTGAACTTTTTCTCATTTTATCTAAACATTCTGATTTATTAGATCACACATAGAAGGTATGGACAACCATTTCTTTCAACAATGTAGAAGTGTAGGAAATTGCTAAAACCATTACAACTCCTTATGTAAGTTATGTTATTAGATAATGATGTGTATAAGTATTTTGAGTGGATAATACCAAATATATTTAAGCAAGTTCAAGTTTAGGTTCGGGCTTACGGTTGTCTCTGTGTTGGAATTAAGAAAAGCAAGTTCAAGAAGCTTTTAAAACCGTGTAAATGAAACTCTAAAAAAGAAAGCACACCTTGAGATCGTTTGAATCTCCCTGCATTATCAAATATATTTAAGCAAGTTCAAGTTTAGGTTCGGGCTTACGGTTATCTCTCTGTTGGGAATAAGAGCAAGTTCAAGTTCATCTAGATCTTTGAACCCGCATCCCGATTATTGGCATTACCATGAATTGAATATAAATTCTTTAAAGTGTGTTGGCTTTTTCATTACCTCTGCTCAATCTTTTTTACTATATATTTTACTGAGCTACACATCATATACAACACAAAAATAGTAAATATACATATCATACTTTTCTCTTTCTTACTATAATAACAGGGTAGAACCTTATGATGCTCATTGGGTGTTCATAATAAAGTGATAAACAATGAGACATTCCAGTAAGCATAGATGACTAGGTAAACACAACACACAAAACCTGTCAGTTTATTTAACATAAAGTAATGTATAGTAGCTACAAAATACCTGGTTTTACCGAACTATATTTTGCATAATGAATCTGATTTTTTAAATTAAACATTAAGCAGATGTTAATGAATCTTATTTTTTACCACTAGAAATCTATAGGTGCAATGCACACTGGTAGATAATTTGAAGTTTCGGCAAGGGCACTCATGTACACACATAACTGTTAAGAACAAACAAGTATATCACTCCTAAACCACTTCCATTGAAAAACATGCATTCTAATTATCTAGTGGAAAACAATGTTATTTCTGTAATAATTAGGTTTTCATAATCGTACTCAGAAAAATCATGTAAAAAGAAATTTAACATATATTGGATAAATCAAACCTCGACTATAGGAAAAACTTAAGTTTTGACATGTTTCCAAACCCAGCCCAACCAACCACTTATGCCACTTCTAGAAAAAGCACACCTTGAGGTCTTTTGAAGTTGCCTGTATTTTGTCTTTGTTTCTTTGATCTTTGTCTCTAGATCTTTGAGCCTTCCGTCCTGCTTACTGGTATGATCATTGCTCTGACCAAAAATAACTAACTATAATTTTGTGATCAAATTAGTTAGGGAGAAAGTGTGCTTGAGTGATCTTTGTGATTAACATCCTACGTTTTTGTTCCAAGAACGATTGGAATTGTGATTCCTTTATGCTAAAGAAAACTCTTGACAGCCCACGAATGCACAACTTGTATTATAATTAACAAGCCAGAAAGTAAATAACAGAAAGTAAATAACAAGAACAATAACAAGTTCAAATGCAAAGGATCAAAGCAAGTCTAATCATATGTATTATTGATTAAACGATGTATACATGATAGATATTACAACTTGACTTACAAGAATACAAATGAACTAAGTAATTGCTAAGTCTAGATACACTAAAAACTTGAACAATTACAAGAAAAGTGACACACACTTTTATGGTGACAAACACACTTAGTTTGTTGCGGCTGTGTTGCCTTTTATAGAGGGAAATTAGGGCAACACAACCTTCCTTTGATAACGACTTGATGGTGGTTGTCGACGTCCCATTGGCTCATTGTACTTGAATTCAGGAGCCTTTGTCTTCTTTACCAAAACGGATATGAAAGAGAAAACCCTTGTTTTGGTCCCAACTGTACCTTTGCCATACAAGGTAAATTTCAGTTGGCAGAACCGCCATCTCACTTTTGTCTTCATCTTGTTTGAAATCTTCCCGCCTTGACCTATAACTTCGGAAGCAGACCGCCCGCTGAAGAGAGTCAATGGACTCGCTGATGACTCGCTGACGACACACGTCAGCGACCAAGTCTGGTCAGCGAATCCAAGACTCAACAATCTCCCCCTATTCGCTGAGAAGACTTGCTGAGTAGATAAGACTTAGAGAAGAAAAAGGAATGGTAGAAAGATGTTTTGTGTATATATAACATTTAAGCACATTACAAGCTGAAGCATAAAGCTTTTACAAATTAAGACATCTAAAGATTGGCAGCTTCAATCTCCAAAGCATCCTCTTGCTTGGCAATTCAGAGCACTGGATCATTTCTTCTACGAGGCTTCATCAACTCTTCATCTAACTTGCTGATGACTGATCTGGCACTTGTCATTTTTGCAAATCTTTTTCTGATGCTGATCAGAAATCCAGTGGAAGCCTTTTTAATCTTTGCTAGTGTGACAATCGTCATCTGAGCGTATTTTCTAGATGTACCTTTCCGACCGTCATAGTTCTTTCAGTTCATGTACGCAACTTTATAACTAGAATATGTATTTTTAGGGCGTGAAAGTCATTAGTCTGTAAGGCATCATTAACGAAATGAGTGGACTTATGTTTCTGTTGAGACTTTACGAGCATTTAGACTTTAGAAAAATTGTGCGTGGACTCGAGAACATGAGAAATAATAGTTGTCTTGTGGAAATGCCAAAATAAATCAAACACTTTAAATTAAATCAATTAAAGATTTATATCCGTTAGAAAGCTATTGAAAGGTTACATTTAACGGGTGTCGGGTTTCCTTGAATGATAGAGTCAAATGAGAATCTGGGAGGGTCAAACATTGGTCAAATCGGACAAGGGAAGGAAAGGAGTAAACAAAACCCTAATTTCCTTAACCTAATTTCTCATTTTTCTCCTTTCACCTCTCTCTTACTTCCTCCTTCTCTTTCTTTCTCCCCTAGCTGCCCCCTCCTCCATCTCTCTCTAAAAATCCGGCCAGCCATCCATGATCCGCCACCGAACTGCCACCCAACCACCACAAACCACCACGAATTTCTTCTTCTCTTCTTATTTCCTTAGATTTATGGTAAGATTTACATAGATCAATGTATCAATATACTTTCGGATATATATATATATGTATATACATTCTTCTTATTCTAAATCCAAAAACAAAAGCTTTTAATTTATTATGTATATATATATATAAATCATGGCATGTATGTACATATATCTATAGATTCGAAGTTCTTACAAAAATATATATAATAAAAAAAATTGGTTCTTCTTCTTCTACCTCTTAAAAACCAAAATCTTTGGCATCTTTTATTTATATTTTGGCTGTTCATGTATGTGTATATGCATATAAATCCGAAAACCCTTTAATTTGAGTTTTTGGCAAACTATATATATCCTTTTTCGATTATATATATATGTATATATTTCGGGTATATTTATGTAGATCCGAAAAGTTATACTCCGAAATTCATTAATGTTTGAACCGAAATCCCTTCAAATCTGAAATTATAAACCGAAATCTTGTTATATCCGAGATCTTTTGATCCGAAAAGCTTCATATTGTTGGTATGGTTCTTGTTCACGTTGTTATAAACCGAAAATTGTATAGATCCGTGGGTAAATTTGATTTCCGAGTGGCTCTTGTTGATTTTGGGTTAGATTTAGACTTGTTCTTGGTTATTTTGGTTAGATATTACTTAGATCCGAATTGTCTTTGGTGAATTTGGTCTAAGAATGTTTTATTCGGGTCGGTCAAAGTTGTTTTCTAGCGGGTCAACGCCAGTCAAATCTGCCGGATTATGATTTTGGGTTCAAAAATCAGATTTGCTGTTAGTTTAGGTATTATTTTGGTTTGATGTGGATTTTTGGTTAAAGTCAAAATTGATTTTAGATTTGATTAAGTCAAAGTTAATGTTTTCTAGTCAAAATTAAGGTTTCTTGGGCAAAGTTAATTATGATTAGTCATTTCGAGCCGTGCTTATAATTGAATAAAAAATTGTCATAATATCGAAGTGATATGGGCAAAGTTAATTTGAATTTATATATATACAAGAATCAATTTAACATGGACCTAAACATATATATCATCGATTTAATAAGGACATTCAATATATTTATTTTTTTATATAAATATAAAGATTAATGGACTTTGTAAAGCTATAACAATAATCAATGACTATCGGACTTAACATATTCCATAAAGACTTTCCATATGAGGACTTGACGTGATATAGACATTAAAATGTGACATTATTAAAAGATTATTTCATTTGGACAATCTATAAGGACAACATGACTATTATATATATATATATATATATATATATTATGGCATTTGACGAGACATAATGGCATTTCCTAAGACACTAGTATAGGACATGGACTTGTGCAATTAAGTAAGTACTTACTGGGTGACTTGTGGACAATGTATGACTTTTGGACAGATAGTGAGCTTATTTCAGGTGTATTTGACTGTTCGTGTTCTTGTTCGTTGATCTAGGATATTTATACTTGTGCTGCTTTCAGGTGAGTTTCGTAGCCTCTTTTTTTTTTATCAGTTTTGGGGTGAAAAGTATACTTATTTTTCAAACAGTTTTGTCGATTTTTGTTTATGTTCAATATTGAGCCTGTGCGTATAGAGTTACTTGCGCCATTTGACGTGCTTCTGTCTTGTTGTATGTGTGTGCTTATGTGTTTGTTGTTGTGTTTTATGACGTGCTTTTTGTGTGTATTGGAGACTTGAGACTTTGAGACTTTGGAGTAAGGCAGGTACCGTAAGGCCGGACTTTGAGACATTGAGACAATTGGACTTGTTATGGCGTAACTCTGCTCGTTATATATTCAACTATTACTTGTTTAGACTTAAAAGAATCGACAAACGACTTATTTATTTGACATAAAACCTACGGACTCACCAACCTTTGTGTTGACACGTTTTAGTATACTTTTCAGGTGCTCAGGCTAATCAGGGATAAAGACTGCTATGCTAGGCTGGACTTCAGAGATTAGTGCTCTTATTATTTGTCAGACTTTAAGGCTACATGTCTTGGATTATTTCCTTTTGAGCTTGGTTGTAATAAACTATTTTAGCACTGTCATGACTTGAACTCATGTTTTTGGGAATATATTTATTATATTCTACTTCATTTAGTAGTATCTATGTAATTCCATATCGTGTTGTACTTTTCATGACACCTCATGTTTCCGCCAATGGTGGGGTGTTACATAATGGTATCAGAGCCGTGGCTGTAGAGAATTAGGTGGAAAAGCCTAGGCTATAACCTAAGAACCCCGTATAGCATTTACGATAGGAATTATAGATGCATTCTAGACGTGCTAACGTCACTTATATTTTGAGTTCAAGTTCTATTGAGACTTATTATCCCTGTGTTTATTTTGACTATGGCTATCATTTGGTGACTGTGTACTTGTGGTGACTGTGTGCTTTTAGTGTTATTGTGATTATTTATGTGTATTAGAGCAAGATGAAGTGATGGCGCTAACTAGTATCGCATAGCGATAATCATAAAAAAGCCTGATCAACTATTCTATGATTACCACCTTGCCTTGCAACAGTTATTGACATCAGTGATTGCACTTGTAGTAAAAGTGTGGTAGCTACCTTGGGCTGCTTAATGGGTGTTGGTTAGGTGGAGGGTTAGCCGCTGGTACACCCTGTATACATACCGAGCCAATAGCTAGAGAGCATACCAGTACCGTGATCTGACCTTGCATTAGATGTACTAGGGGTGTGGAGGATTAGCCGCTAGTACACCCTGTATACAAACACCTCTAGTGCATCGGATGTTTGTGTTAGATTCGGACCACATTTTAACTGCGATTTAGGGTTATATATTAATAGTATATATATGTATTTATGTTGCATTTGATGTAGTCTGCATGACTAGTTTAAGTTATAGATAGCATCCCTTAGACCATAAGACGAAAGAGCTTGCTGAGTGTAACATGTGACATAGGAATGGAGATCTTCGAGCGTTTCTTTGCGACTGATTTCCTGGAGATATATTAACGTGTGTGGAATAATGGTGAGATGAGAGCTACTGTGAAAGGAGGCAATTACCGCGATTATTCAAGTCATCAATGTTATCCTGGCACGAAATGCGACGAAAGAAGGGCGGACTTGTAATGAAGCATAGGATGCGCAATATAAGGAGGCAGTAAACAAGGAGACAAGTGAATACTATGCAGACGCTGATGCTAGAATTCGTATTGGAAATGTACTAAGAGAGCCTAGAGGTGGTGTCAAATGTTTTACATACGAAAACTTCAAGGATTGTTGTGTGCAAGATCATGACGGCAAAGGTGGAGCAGTCAAGTTTATTCAATGGTTAGATAGATGGAAGTTGTGATTGGCATTAGTGGGTGTACTCCTGTTCAAAGGGTCAGTTTGTGACAAATTTCTTTACCTTGGATGCGCTATCTTGGTAGAATGGCCATTGTCGAGCCAGAGGCAGAGTAGTGACTGAGGCGATGTCTTGGTAAAATCTTAAGGAGTGGTTGACGGGAAAGTTCTGTATGGCAACTGAACTGATAAGGTTATATCGAGGACTTTTGGATCATAAGAGGATTAGTGTTGATCATGTTGGTTACGCTACACGTTTCAATGAGTTGTGAATTTTTGTTTCACATTTGGTTAATCCCCAGAGCAAAGGCATCGAGAAGTATCTTCGTAGGTTGATCCTTTGGTTCAGGTCGACTATGGTTGTTTTTCATCCGCGTACTCGGGGAGCGACTATATTGAGATGTAGTGTGTTGTACGACAGGTCAAGTGGAAGTTAATTCTATTTAACTATGGATTGTTAGACCCCTCAGAATAGAGGCGATCAAGTTCAAGCTGCTAGAAGTCGTACTTACGTACTAAATGTAACAAAGACTCATAACGATTCGATTGTGCTACTGAGACTTTCTTCTGAATGATCTTTATGCTACTATTCCTTGACTCGAGAGCCGATTATAGTTTTGTCATGACTGGTTTTGTTTTGCTATTGAATACTAGACCGAGTGTTACATATATATTTGATGTACAAAGGGTTAACTGAGAGCTAGTCAGACTAGACCGAGTCATTCGTTCGTGCATGTTAGTTCTTAATGACTATGGTTTCTTTATTGACTTAGTACCTTTTGAAAAGGGGAGTTTTGACGTTATTCTTGGTATGGACTGGATGTCTTTAGCCGATGCGACGATACTATGTAGTACAAAAAAATTATCAAAATTCCCTTATAACTTTTGATTCAAAAGATCAGGTTCCAAAAGGGTTGTAACTTTCACCATTTCCTTATCTTTTTTTTCATGGTCTATGAGAAATCGACGCTAACGTTTTCTTACATAACCCATTTTCTTATCCCTACTTAATGGCGAGATACTAGAAGTTAAGGGCGAGAAGTTTGAGTCTTTTGAGGGTCGCGTTATGAGTGCGTCTATTAATGAGGTTAGCTTGACATATGTCCCCGTCGTTCGTGACTATCAGGATGCTTTCCCTGATGATTTACCCTACTTACCTCGGTCTCGACAACTTGATTTTCATATTAGCCTTGTTCCTAACGTAACTCCAGTAGCAAAATTTCCTTATAGACTAGCGACAACTGAATTACAAGAATTGTCCGTACAATTAAAAGAACTTCAGGACAAGGAATTTATTAGACCTAGTCAGTCACCATGGGGAGCACCGGTTTTATTCGTCAAAGAGAAGGATGGTTCATTTCGTATATGTAACGACTATCGTGAGCTGAATGTATTAAAAATGAAGAATCGTTATCCCCTTATTAGGATTGATGATCTATTCGACCAGCTCCAAGGTGCAAAGTGTTCCCATAGATAGACTTACATTCAGGTTATCATCAATTACGTGTACATGAGGATGATATACCAAAAACCGCTTTTAGGAAAAGATATAGACGATTCGAATCTACAGTGATGCCCTTTGGATTAACTAACGCTCCGACAGTGTACATGGAATTGACAAATAGAGTGTACCGACTGTATTTGGACAAGTTTTGTTATTGTGTTTATCGACGACATTCTGAATTACTCAAAGACAAAATAGGAACATACTGAACATTTGAGAAAGGTACTGGAATTGTTGATGGACGGAAAAACTGTACTGAAAGTTCTCTAAATGTGAATTCTAGCTGAATGAGGTACACTTTTTGAGACATGATGTGAGCAAGGATGAAATACATGTAGATCCTAGCAAAGTTAATTCACTTAAGAATTAAAGAACACCAGAGTTGCCGATTGAGGTTAGATAGTCCCTTGGTCTGGCGGGTTATTATTGAATATTTTTCTAAGATTACGTTGCTGCTAACGCATTTGACACAGAAAGATAGACCGTATGTTTGGGCGAAAAACAAGAAAGAGCATTTCAGATTTTGAAAGATAGGTTGTATAATGCATCGATTTTGAGTTTGACTTACGGATCAGATGATTTTTTAGTGTACTGTGATGCATCATGTCAAGGATTTGGGTTATGTACTCATGCAAAGAGGCAAGGTGATTGATTGCATACGCCTCGCAACAACCGAAGGTTCGAGGAGAACTACATAACTCATGACTTGGAGTTAAGAGCAATGGTATCTGCACTAAAGTGCTCGAGGCATTATCTATATGGAACCAAGTGTGTAATCTGCACATAACACAAAAGTCTGCAACATATCTTCACTCTGAAAGATTTGAATATGAGACAACGTAGATTGCTTAAGTTACTCAATGATTACGATTGTGACATTCGTTATCATCTGGGGAATGCTAACGTTGAAGCCGACGTTCAAGGCCGTAAGAAAGAATTAAGCCTACATGAGTACGTGTTTGGGGTATTACAGTGCAAAGAAGTGTTACAGATCAGACCATAGAAGCACAGACAATGGCTATTGGCTATGAAGAACTTCTCAAGAAGGATGAAAGTCCCAACTAATACTAGATGGGTGCTGAAGACACCTCTATGTCAATGGTAAGTGTACTTTGCAACACTATCAATTAATCTGGACGTGACCAGTTTAGAGTGAGTAGTGTACCAGGTTAACTGGAATGTTACTTATTAAGATGACAGTCTGAATAAGTAAATACAATGCAATAATGTAACTGACAAGTATATATAATTGGTGAGACAATATGTAATTTTCAAGTGTATTTTATTTATTGATTATTAAATAAAATACAAGGTTGTTGCGGAACCAAGATAATACAAAGATGTAAATATCCTAACAACCTATAAAATACAATTGATCTATACTTGGAAATTCTCCTAACAATCGAAACACTTACAGTGGTGAAATGTTCCTTTTTACGATTGAGAGAATATTGCACAAGTTCACCAATATTGCAGAATGTATGTGTTTGCAAAGTTGTTGAAATGCTTGGGCAAGGACCTCTATTTATAGTTGAAGTATGAGCATTGGGATCTCAACTTCGACGTACAAATATGGTTGACAGCACACAAACGTATTAGTAAATAATCCTTTGTGTGTGCTAAATAAAGTAAGACAAAAGGTTACTTTATTCAACCACTCTACATCTTTGCACTTTTATCCACAGACAAAATTATTGTCCGGTTAAAAGGATGTAGTGTAAAAGGTCCTCCTCGTAATCAGTGTAAAGCTTTGTAAACGCATTTACACTGAATGATCTCCAGTTGATTGATCTGGTGAAATGTCAACTGGACTTCGTTGCCATTGCCATTTCCTTTCTTCCACTTGTTGTCTTCGACTTCAACTGGAAGGTCTTCAGATTTATGTCTTCAGATCTCAACTGGAGGAAGTCATCAGTTGCTTAAACTGTACAATGCAACTGGACTTCTAATATTTCAGAACATTCTTCATGCTCTCCAGATGCAGCTAGAGAGCTCCAGTTTATAGTCAAAATTGGACCTAACAAATTCCCCCTAATTGTCCTGAAATATTGCCAAGTATTTTCAAACTTGTTTCTATACAAGTGTAAGTTTGAAATACTTGTGTTTGATAAAACCTATAAAGTTTCCAAGACATTTTTATAGATCATCGAATGCCTTGGGTTAAATTTTAATTGTTTGTAGATCTTATCAATTATCTAACTTGTGAATTACAATCTGGCAACTTGTATTGTAACAACCGACCCAGAAATGTTCTATTTAAGTTCTTAAAAATGTACATATGCCGCTAAATCGGTCAGACAGTCTAATTTATATGAGTTATAGACGTACTTTAGATGTTCATTATGTGCTTATGTGAACTTCAAATTGATCTAAATATTAATATTGTACGACGAGTTTGTGATTACGTGCAATAAATATAATAAGTTCGGTTCGTAAATGTTAAAAGTTCCTAAAAGAGTTCAGCCTAAATTAATTGCAAAATGGTCCTTGTAGTTGTGAAATTTCATTTTTATGGTAAGGCATAAATAGAAAGTGTAAAACCCTAAAGTTCACTATTCTTCACCACCTTCATCACCTCCTCACACTCACCACACCAAGAAACACACACTAAATTCATCTCCTAATTTCGGTTAGTTTGGGTGAAATCATTGATATCATTAGCTTCCTTGTAATCATCAAAACGTGTTTCTGTAATCGGTTTTGAGGTAACAACAACAAATCTTATGTTTTTGATGAAAAATTAAAAATAAACTTTTAGACTTGTGTTCTTGATGATTTGGTCGAATTTGATGTCAAAAACGTGTTAAAGATTGATGGGTTTATGTTTAAATGTGTCTAGTAACTGTTTTGTGATCAAATTTGGGTCGTAACATGCCTTGATCTTCAAAACTCGTGATTTTGTTAAGTTCAGTTTTATGTCCGTATGCCTGCAGCATCAAACGAAATTATCTTGTTCAAAACGAAATTAGCTTAACGAACTTAAGGTTTAACTTCGTTCAGTTCAGTCCAACGAACTTAAGGTCTAACTTCGTTCTGTTCAGTCCAACGAATTTAAGGTCTAAGTTCGTTCAAGCTCAGTTCAAATAGACTTAAGGCTCACCTTCGTTCAGTTCATGTACGTAAAGTTCAGTTAAAACTATTTTGAGTCAAAATGTTCAAAGGACCAAATCATCAGTTCATCAAGGACATTTGTGATTTGAATAATCACTTAGACTAATATATGTACCTCTATATGGTTATTATGTGCATAGGAGTTCGGCAAGGCGTAATTGGATCTCGATAGATATACTTATCTATCTTTGTACTTGTTCACTGTACTAGTTCTCTATATTGTACCAGATCACTGTGAGTTCACTTATTCCCCCTTTCGTACATTTTAAAAGTTCTTTATCGGGGACTGAAAAGCATGAAAACTATTTTGTACTTATATATATATATACAGACTTATATATATATTCTCTTGACTGTACTATGTACTATTTGAGACAGACAGACTACTTTTAGACAGACTATTTATGTACAGACTATTTTCAGACAGACTATTTATGTACAGACAGACTATTTATGTTATGATACTTATTCTCTAAACGTGTGTTCTAGATCTTGAATGGGCAGGATCTTGAATACATGCTCTTTGTATTGTACTTATTCTATGTATGAGGCCTAAGACTTACTGCTATCAATTCATCTCCCATCAGTTCTGGGAATGGACCGTAGGTATATGGACAGCGCTGTTAGGGTAGGCCCATCCTCATTCTCCTCAGGACAGGAGAATGCATATTACCTAGACTTATTGATCACCTGTTCTGATCACATGCTCTGGTCACCGGTTCTGACCTAGTTCGTACTTATATACTATCTGATTACATGAGTTCCCTGAATTTTCATAGCTCGTTATGGCCAAGCGGTTTAGCAGTAATAATAGACATACATATTAAGTACATTACAGATTCTAAACTATTGTTATTACAGCAAGGTACATTTGACAGCCGTACAGACTATATGACTTGACTTTTATACATACCGGTATTATGTATATTTATAAAGTACTTTATGTGAATCTCACCAACTACTTTCGTAGTTGACCTTTGAACTTACATGCTTTTCAGGCTAGGTACTAGATCTTTAGCATAAGAGTCTTCCGTCCTAAGCGCATCCTTTTGGTGACGGTTCGTGCGTACAAGTCCTGGAGCTGCGAAGGCCTTATTGCTATTCTAGTTCAAGTACTGTTCTATGAGACAATTGTTCTGTCCCATGAATTTGACTATCCTGATTCAGTTATATTCTGTAATAACATTTGTACTTCTGATCTAGCCTTAATTATGATTTGTAATGACTTTGTTCTCTTGACCTTTGATTAATCTTAATGGCTGTGTTGAACTTGTACTGTGTGCATTTGTACTTGTCTGTGCATCCCATATTTTCCGCTTTAGCGGGGTGTTACATGTATATACACAATTTTACAAAGAAGTTACAAGAGAGCATATAAAATTACAAGCAGATAGATAGAAGAAAAATTTAAACAGATGGCCCTTCGCCAGTTTTCCTTCTCTTGGCAACCGATGAGATTGGCTATTTGTCTTCAAGATCAAGGCCTAATCTTTTTTCAATGTTTTCCTTGAACTTGATCAGATTTTGCAATACGTATTCCCAGCCTTTTTCTACCTTGTTCTTTCGCTGCCTACTCTCTAGCAAGCTCAACATCTCCACATGCTCTGAATGACCATACTGATGGACATCAGGGTTCTCAGTGGTTCTTTTGGGTCCACCAAAGTATTGAACCTCAACAACAAAATCTTTGGCACCAGGTTTGATTGATAATTTTACATTAGTGATCTTACCTTTATTGTGCCTTCGACGCTGTACATCGGATAAGTATGTGCGAGCCTCTGATTCATTGGTCAGCTTTATCTTACTTGTGCTCAGTTTGTGAGTAGCAGCTCGAATATCATCAGTTGTTGGTTCAGATGGTTCTACCCAAGTCCTCAGATTTGTATCTCTTGATGAGGCTTTCTGTTTTCTTCCTTGGACTTGGGTGGAGTTAATACTTTGCTGACCACCTTCTTAACTTGTTCAATCCCTTTAAGGATCCCTTCTGACCTTATCTCTTTAGCCTTTTCCACCGATACATTCAAACACTTGGCATCAAGACCAACTTCATCATCTTGGTAGTGTTTGTCCAGTTCTACTTCAAGCATTTCCTTCAGGGCATTGACAATCCTTGGATCTTCTTTTATTTTCTTGTATTCCAACAATTGCAAGCCAAGGAGTTGTGCGTCAGTTACATCAACAAGAGGGGTTGGAAGATTTTTCCTTGATTCAAACTGATTGGCCTTCATTTGTTTCTTCCTTTCCTTGACCAGATACCCAACCCTTGCTAATTTCTGACTTTCGCTTTCAGTAACTGGAGGTAATTGATCAATATTGCCAGTTTCCAAAATGGGTGCATCGGCGGCAGGTTTCTTAGAGTCATCAGTTGCAATGGCCTTTCCTTTATCCACATTCCCCCTAACCACATCATCAAAAGATTCAATTACCTGCTCACCAGCCTCAGTACTGGTAGCAACAACCATCTCCTTCCCTGAACCTGCAGCTTCAACAAGAGTGCGAAGGGCACGAACAGACCTTTCCCCCTAGGCAGCATCTAGTCCTTGCCTAATAGCTTCAAAATCAGCATGACTGGAGGGCAAGCGATCTAGAGGCTGCCACGATTGCATGTTCTTGCACTCTTTGAAGACTCCACATAACATGCGAACTGTCCTCCATAGATGATTAATCTCTTGAGATTGAGTCATGACATTTCCACAAGTGGTGTCTTGACTATTTTGAATCACTTGAAGTATATTTAAATCATCTGGGAGAGCCCAGTTGCTGGTGCTTCCTTTCCAACTTCTCCTTCCTGTTCTTTGCCAGCTTCAGTGGTCAGTTTTTCAATTGCAGTAGTGTGATCAGATACCTTGCTGGCTAATGTATCCAGACTGCACCTCATCTGATTGATCTCAGATGTTATGGGGGTGAGATCAACCTGGGGCGCTGCAGTCTTGGTGATCTCAGATATCACCTTTTCTATCAAATTATTCTCTCATTCAGCCAAGGTATTTTCAATTTTCTGACCAACTGAAGTGGCCAACTGGTTGCTAAGCTCAACAACAATCTCTGATGATCTGACAGTATTGTTTAGCAGGTTGGTGATAGATGTGTGTACCTTTGATTGAGTTAAGTCAAAAGCTTCCTTTAAAGAAGTAGCCAGTGAATTGCAGCTAATGACTAACTCGTTGAGCTTCCTGAATACCAAGTCCTCATTGCCATAGAACTTGTTAATCCCCAAATCAACCACCCTTACATTAGTGATGTGATCCTTGTGGTATTTGGAGAGGGACTTGGTATTCTTGTCCAGTGTCTTCTGAATATCATCCACCCTTGTTAAAAGAATTGAGATATCGGTTTGGAAAGACACGAACTGGCTGTCCAGTGACGGAGGGGAAGGTGTCACTGGACCTGCTCGGAATGCAACAGATACAACTGGAGGAGGTACATAAAGTGAAGGTTCTCCAGTTGTTGTTGCACCAACTGAAGAAATAGAAGTTGTTGAAGAAGGAAGGGGAAGAGATTCAATGTGACGTTCATGCTGAGAGTGCTCAGGTGTGAACGTCGGCGACGGTGGAGTAAGAATGTGTCTATTTCTAGGCACATTCATGGATGAAAGTATTCGTCGAGAGGCGAATGTTGGAATTTCTTGTAAGGAGGAGAAGTCAAGTGGTGAAACTGAAACTTGTGGTTCTTGGGGCTGACCAAGGAGAGAAGGGAGCTGATCAAGTACAGTTGCATCAGCCATCTCCTGGTCAGATTCAGTCTCAGATGAATCCGAAGATTCAGGTTGAAACTCACCCTCATTTATGCCAAGATCCATAAATTTTGGGGGTGGCTGAACATGTTGTTCAGACTCCTGATGACCAGTTTGAGTTTCCTCAATGGTTTCATCAGTTATAGGATCCGTTGCCGAAGCATCTTCTCCCTGAAAAGAGGTAACTGGAGCCTCAACTACAACTGCTCTTTCATCAGTTACAATATCATGGGCTAGTGATTCAGGGACCACGATCACTGGCTGTGTGTAATAACACGATTTCTGCTATGGATTCGATCTCAACAATGGTGTTTCAAGTGTGTGTGTTCTTGGTGTGTGATTTTCTAGAGAAAGAGAGAAAGAGACGATCTGTATATGTTGTATGTATAAAATGGATAAAAGGCTTAATGGTTGTTATGATTTCTAATTTATTGAGGGTATTTATACTCTAATATTACAAATATCCTTATTGTCATATCTAACCCCTCAACATTAGAAATCATTTCACCATATCTTAACAACAATTAAGTCCACTAACTTAAATTACAATTTATCACTATTTTTGGATTTCTAATATTCTCCCCCTTAGTGATATATATTGTAATGAATGAATGAAGTACGTGTTATTTTGTCTTGTAGGAATTAAGTTGATGAGCCCGATGGTGAAGACAATTAGCGTGATGAAACAAGTCTTCAAAGCTTTCTCATTGTCTCTGGAGAACTTGAATCAATCTTGGTCTTGGACTTCTTGTAGTTAAAACATGATGAAATTCTCAATGTTCTGTTTGAACAGAAAATAAAATGAATGAGTCTAGAATCTTTGAAAATTGTTGAACCGTGAATCAGAGTTGTCTTTTGAAGTGCGGAAGGTATAAATTTGGCTTTGGTTCTTCAATCTTCGATTCTTGAATGAAAATTTGTTTTCTTGGAATGAAGTATCAAAAACTTAAACTCTCCCCCTTGATATATGCATTGAAGCTTCTTGATTTGAAGATCTTGAATGAAATGTGTTGATGAAGACTCTTTCGAAGTTTTACTTCTTTGTCTTGAATCTTCCAGTCAATCTTTCAACTTTTGTAGCTTTGATCTTTGTCATTTCAATCTTAAACACTTTGGAGAGTAAACTTTTGAACAAAAACTTTGAATTAATCATGCTCCCCCCCAATTCATGAGTGTAAGCATTTTGGAGCATCTTTGAACAATTTCCTTATTTTCGATCTCATCCTTAAAAAAAACTTTCAAGAGAACATATTTCGGAGGCAAAATTCACTTCTTTTTCAATCACAATTACATTTCATTTCATTCCACCTTTACTCCATCAAATAATCTTTTTCTTTCTCAATCAATCATAATCATTTTCTCCCCCTCATAATGACAAAGTTGGGAACCAATGTCATTATGCAAACATTGATTGATAAAATGCGAAAAGAAACCTTTTGCATGGTGGTTTTTGTGTTTGTGAGATAAGAAATGAAAGACCGGATAAGGATGATCCATTAACATGTTCAAAAATCAAAAGGATTAATGAAAAGACCGTAAGAAATGTATGACATTTTTCGGATTTCCTATGTATCATTGAAGTATGCACAAAGCAATTTTCTAACATAGTTTGGTCTTGTAGCTTTTCAACTATGAGATTGCTTTAAAGAATAGAAATCATGGTCAGTGTCACCTAAGGCGTTCGATAACCACAATCTATTATCCTTAAAGATTTGTTAGGAAACATCCGAGGTCACTGATAGACTTCTCGTTTACTCAATAATCACATAAATGTAATTATGAGACTTACGTTCAATGTTGGAAAATATGTTAGCATTGGTAGGATTTCCATTTGATCATCGTGGAATATCAATTAAGATATCACTACAAATGTTCCGGCTATATTACATAGATATGCAATAATATCACAAAGATATGACTCAAATGTGTCTTAAGAAAAATGAATAAGGATCAAAATAATGATCAAGCAAGATAGCTCTAGACACAAAGTGATCAAATGAAGTCGGGGACTGGAGCAGAATGTCTCCCTTTATCGATATCAACATCTTCCAAATGAAGAGTCAATAGAGATGTGAAAAATCTCCGTGAAAAATGAAACAAGCAGTTGTTCAGAAACACTTGAGTGGTTAGGTAAAGATGTGCATCGCTTCATTGGGTCCATGAAGTCTTAATCAAGATATCAACAAATGACATCCGATATAAATGTGTTTTACCCGGCGATTTGAGAAAGTTTAGGGAAGGGTGTCAATTGTTTTAACCCTTATCTCACAATATATCACCATAACCTCTCACTTTTCGACTTTACTCCCTCCATCCTAGTTGCACGATACCATCATCACTCAAGATACCCTTACAAAGAAGTAGAAACTCCGGGGTTAGAACTCATCGGCAATGATGAAGTTCATGGAGTGAAAGAATCGCTCAAGTGCAAACAAAACACCGAACTTCAAATGATGAAAAGTCATTTGAAAATCATCAAATGTGTGTATGAAAATGATACACATTTGAAGTTTTGAATGTTTTGAAATCACAAACTCCCCCTTAATCTATACAAAGGTATATCAAAAGTGTTTTCATAGAAAGGTAGAGCAAAAATTGTTTTATGTGAAATCAAAAGAGTAAAATCTTTGTTTGTGATATATACAGAAAAATTTTGAGAGTCTAAAAGTGAACAAGAAATATAAAGTTTTCGCTTCAACAACTATGTTCATAGTAAGAATACTAGGGAGTACACAAAGGCATTCGATCCTTCGCATCTTACATCAACAAGTTGGATGCAAAATAAAACATTTAAGCACAAATTTGACTCAATCAATTGTTCAAGATGAGACAACTTAGGAGTACACAAAGGCGTTCAATCCTTTGCTTCTCATATCAACAATTGAGAGTAAAAGAATCTTTTAGCGGGAGAAATAATTCTTTTGGAAATAAATAAAATCTTTGAAGTACGGGTTGCATACAGAGTATATGCAAGCCATTATGAAATAAATAAAACTTTAAGACCGGGTTACATACATAGTATATGTAAACCATTTTGAAAAAGGAAAAAAAATTAAGAAAATCTTTTTGTTATTTTTCAAAATTTTATATTTTTGTATTTGATTTTTGTCTTTTCAACTTTTGTATTTTGTTTTTCAAGAATGTACCAATAACAAAATAAGTTAAGGTTCAAGATTTAACATGCCAAGCTTAGAGATAAGAAAGTGAAACCTTTTCTTATCCAATGGTTTAGTGAACAAATCTGCAAGCTGATAGTCAGTTCCCACAAAGTAGATCTCGATATCACCTTTCTCAATATGATCTTTGAGAAAATAATATCTCACATCAATATGCTTTGATCGAGAGTGGTTTACTGAGTTGACTGCAATAGCAATGGCACTTTGAGAGTCACAATAAATGGGAATATGATCATATTTCAGACCATAATCAGTAAGTTGAGTCTTCATCCATAACACTTGAGCACAACAACTAGCCGCAGCCACATATTCAGCTTCAGCTGTTGATAGTGACACACAATTTTGTTTCTTGGAAGACCAACTCACAATTTTATCACCCAAAAATTGTAAAATACCAAAAGTGCTCTTGCAATCAAGCTTACAACTTGCATGATCTGCATCTGAATAGGTAGTTAGATTGAATCCAGTATCCCTTGGATACCAGAGGCCTAAATTGGGTGTACCCTTCATATAACGAAATATTCGTTTCACAGCTTGAAAATGTAAATCAGTTGGAGCACCTTGATACCTAGCACACATACATGTTGCAAACATTATATCTGGGCGAGATGCTGTAAGATACAACAGTGAACCAATCATACTTCTATATCTCTTTTGGTCAAATGGTTTCCCATTTTTATCAGCATTAATACTTGTACGAGCAGCCATTGGAGTTGAAATTGAAGAACAAGTAGTCATATCAAACTTTTTCAACATGTCATGAATATAAATACCTTGTGATATGAAAATACCATTTGGTAGTTGTTTGATTTGAAGACCCAAAAAGTAGTTCATTTCCCCAATCATGCTCATTTCAAAATGATTAACCATTAGAGATGAAAAGTTTCGACAAAATGTTTGACTAGTTGACCCAAAGATAATGTCATCAACATATATTTGGACAAGAAGAACATGTTTACCTTGTTTACGAATGAACAGGGTAGGGTCTATTGTGCCTTTGGTAAAGCCACCTCTAATCAAGAAAGTAGTTAAGGAATCATACCATGCTCGGGGTGCTTGCTTAAGACCGTAGAGAGCCTTGTCTAACCTGTAGACATGGTTTGGTCTTTTGTGATCAACAAAACCTTCTGGTTCTTCAACGTAAACTTCTTCTTTGAGATCACCATTCAAGAAAGCTGTCTTCACATCCATTTGAAACACAGTGAAGTTTCTGAATGCAACATAAACTAAGAAGATCCGAATGGCTTCCATTCGCAACTGGAGCAAAAGTTTCTTCGAAATCAACACCAGGTTGTTGGCAATAACCCTTTGCAACTAATCTTGCTTTGTTCCTTACTACCACTCCATTCTCATCCTTCTTGTTCTTGAAAATCCACTTTGTACCAATAGGTTCATTTTTCCTTGGGTTAGGAACTAATCTCCATACATTCAGTCTCTCAAACTGAGCGAGTTCGTCTTGCATAGCTTTGACCCATTCTGGATCTCGAAGAGCTTCAGAAAAGTTTTGGGTTCAATGTTGCTAAGAGAAAGTGCAACAAGACACTCATTCACTGAAGTACGGGTAGTTACTCCGGTTTGTGGATCTCCAATTATGTTATCAACAGGATGATCTTTTCGCATACGTGACCATTTGCGATCATGAGGAAGAGGATCTTGTTGATTGACATCAACATCATCATCATTAAAACCAGAGTTTTGCTGAGAGATGGAATCATAGCTTAGTAGAACAGCTTCCTCGTAAGATGGATGATCAAAGTCAAGAGGCACATATACATTTAGAGTGTTTATCGGATTGGTAGTCTGGGTAAATTGGGTAGGTTCTTCTTGAACATTCACTGGCGAAGAATTATCAGGAGAGGATTCAGAAGAAGAATCATTAGAAGAGGATGAAGAACTACTACTTGAAGAAGTAGCAACTTGCTCAGCAGAACTTGATGATGATTCATGAAGGTTGTCAAGAACTGGATCATTGTTCGGAATTGGTTCAATGATGACTTGAGGTTCCTCATCATGAATCGGTTTTGAATTGTAGAATTCTTCAAAAAGAATGTCTAACTCATCACTCGTTGGAGCTGGAAACTTCTTGAATTTGGATGCTAAAGTAGAAGTCCTTGATGAAGTACTTGAATCACCTGGACCATTATTTGTTGGTAGCAAACTTTCTTGCTCGAAAATCATGCCCGACATCTCATCAAACCAAACATTCATTGTTTCTTGAATCGTATTTGTTCGGCGATTGTAGATTCGATAGGCAATTGATGTCTTGGAATAACCAACAAAGTAACCTTCATCACCTTTCTTCTCGAACTTTCCAAGATTCTCCCGATCATTCAGAGTATAACAAACACACCCAAAGGTATGGAAATAGTTGATGTTGGGTTTCCATTTGTTAACAACCCATAAGGAGTCTTCTCAAAACGTTGATTAACAATGGACCGATTCTGAGTGTGACAAGCAGTGTCAACAGCTTCAGCCCACATGTTGGAAGGTAACTTAGAATAATCTAGCATGGTTCTTGCAACTTCCACAAGCGTTCGATTTCTCCTTTCAACGACACCATTTTGTTGTGGGGAACGAACCTCAGAGAATTGGTGAGTAATGCCTTTGGATTTACAAAATTCATCAAACACGGCATTTTTGAACTCAGTTTCATTATCCGAACGGATGTAATGAACTGGAAGTTGAAGATTTACTTGAGTAGAAGTGATGAAGTCAATCAAAGTTTGACTTGTTTCATCTTTGGAGGCAAGAAACTTGACCCAAGTATATCTTGAATAATCATCAATGATAACCAAAATGTATCTCTTCCCATTTTGGCTTTGAACTTTCATTGGTCCACAAAGATCCATGTGACGCAAATAAAGAGGTGCTAAAGAATTTGGAGATTTCTTCGGTTTATGGGAAGCTAGTTTTATCTTCCCAACGGCACAAGAAGGACAGACATGCTCACTTTCATACTTATAGTCTGGCAAGCCTTCAACAAGATGCTTATTGACTAAAGTATTGATGGTAGGAAAACTTAGGTGAGAAAGTCTTCTATGCCACAACCAAGAATTCTTTGAAGTAGCCTTTGAAATGAGACAAATATTATCGGTTGGTTGGTTATCATCAAGATTGATGGTAAAGAGGTTATCATCGTGGTCGCCACACAAAATGTCAACTCCATCTAGAGTTTGAACCTTACAGAGAGATTATCGAAAAAGAACTTGAAGATTGTTGTCACAGAATTGTCCAACACTGAACAAGTTATGACTTAATCCTTCAACATAGTGAACTTTCTTAATGACAATTCCATTGCGTTCAATGTCGCCATAGCCTAAGATAGGAGCGAAATTGTTGTTACCAAAACGAACAGTTCCCATGAATCGTTCGATAAAGTTCTTGAGCAATGCTTTATTGCCAGTCATGTGTTTTGAACATTCGGAATCGAGTATCCAAACACAGATGGTTATTTCCTACAATCAAATACAATTAACCGACTTTAGGTACTCACTTGAAGACGGGTCCTTTGTGGTTAGTTAAAACAGGCAGGGTATATAACTTAGGATATACATACAAACATGCTTTTGAATCAACATACTTATTAACAAGTACATTATCATCAAGCACATTTGGATCAAACAAACGAATATTAACACATGAATCAAAAGTAACATGTCTACCACCATTCAAACCATACAAATAAGAGCGAGAATTAACAATGTTTACACTATCACAAGGCATTGCCTTGGCATCATTAACATTTGTTTTCAAAGATGACTTAAAAGATAAATTGTTCGAAACATCAAAAACAAACTTCTTCTTTCTACCCGCTTTTCTCCTTTGCCTTTTCTTCTTTTTCTCAACTTTAGTGATCTTAGGTACTAATGACTTAGCTACCCATTTAGACTCACTAATCAAGCTCTTTCCACCTGTGGGATTGACACTAAGAAGATTAGAACGAGAATTTTGAAGAACTTTTATCTTTTTAGTCTCTTTTGAGGGTGCCGAAACTTCTTGTTTCTTGGTTTATCATGAGAAAACGAGCCATATCTATCCCTATACCTAGTTGCACCATTTGAAGCATCCCTAGTTAGCAAAACTGAGCTAGATTTAGATACTTTAGGTAATGAACTAGATTGAGAGTTAGATGAAGAAACATTTGAGTTGATTTCCAGAAGTTTCTCTTTTTTGTATTTGATTTTGGGAATGGTCTCAACTTGTTTGGTTTTGACATGCTTTTCAGAGGTAGGATACTTTGTTTTTAACTTATTGATTCTTGGTTTTTTGACAGTCTTTGGTTCAGTCTTAACAAGTTTTGGAATGACTTGTTTCATAGAATAATGTGAAGTTGGATATTTGGAAAACAATTTTGGAGATTCCTCTTTTAATTCAACTTTGATTTTGGTAGATTCAATCTTTTTCTCAGTTTCAGAATCAAAAACATATTCTCCCTCCATGAATTTATCAAAATCATCTTTTGTGAAAGGTTCAACCAGAGATATTTTTGAAAAATCAGGAATCTTGGTATACAACTTTACACTATGGGTAGTCTCAAGAATGAAATCAACTTAAACTGACACATCTTTGGTTTCACAAGAAATTAAAGTAGAAGTATCAACACCTATACTAGCACTAAGCTTAGGGTGAACAACTAACTCTTCAAGAGACTCACATGTGAAAAACCTAAAGTAGTACCATATCAAAACTAAACTATGCGCAAGTTCGTCATGAGATAAATCAGTTTGCACATAATCATCAGCTATAACAGTAGCAGCATTTTGACATGAACACTCAAGAGAATCAGTCAAGGTTTGGGTGGAGGAAACAGTAGATGAAACACAAGTAGTCTGAGTGGAATGGTCTACTAAAGCACTTAGGTCAGTTTGAGTAGAAGCATCCATACAAACTTTCTTAGTATCCACAACAACTGATTTATCCTCCGAATTCAAACTTTGAGACTTAAGTTTTTCAATTTCATTTTGTTGAGATTTCACTGTTTGTTGCAAACCTTCTATTTGTTTTTCCAAAATGGTAGATGGAACATACATTTTAGTAACTTTAGGTGAATTACCAACTGACTCTTGGTTTTGAAAATTTGATGCTATTTCTTCCAATTTGAAAATTGAAGATTCTTTCGAGTTATTTGAAACATTAATAACATCATAGTTAACCAAAAAATCATTTTGTGGTAATTTCTCAACTTCATTAGTCTCAAAATCGTCATCCAGTGGACGAATAAATTGTTGTACCATACCAAGGCGAAGAAATTTTTCATCATACAGAGGTTCAATTTGTTCTTTGGCTTTTTGTAATGGAGAGATATTCTCAAATCCCAACCCATGAAGAAGTTCCGATCTGTCAATCTTTGACTTGTTGAAATAGGCGGTAAAATCCAAAAGAGGGTTTTGTTCGACTTTATATAACTTCTCTTGATAGAAAAGTATATTCTTTTTAAATTCCTCTATTTGGTTTTGAAGAGTTTCAATCTCAGTGCCTTTCAAAAAACAAGTATGATTTAAATCAGAAATCTTTCGTTCAAGTTCAATATTGTTAGGTTTGGATTCTAAAAGTTTCTTGTTAAGAATATCAACATCTATTTGTCTTGCATTGGCCCGAAGCCACTCATTGGTCTTTTGAATTTCAAGATCTTGATTGGCTTTTTCAAGATCATGAATGGTCTTTTCAAGTTTGTGACATTTATGTAATAACTTAGAATCAAGAGATGCATTCAACTCACACTCTTTAACCAACATTTGATTTTTGTAGGTTTGAAAATCTTGTTTAATAGTATCATAATCAAAAAGTAATTTCGAATGTTCTTCAAAGAGTTTTGAAAATTCACTTTTAGAAAATGAAATACTATTTTTCAACTTCTTATTTTTGTTGGCCAAAGATGTAATATGAGTTGTCAAGTTAGATAAAGCTAAATCAAACGACTCTTTATCTTTAACTAAAGAAAAAGTAGAGTGTAGATTTACCTCATCATCCGGGTACTCATCATCAGTGCTTTCAGCCTCAAATGCTTTGTTCTTGGCCAACCTCGCCATAAAACACACATTTGCAGAGAGATCTTCATCTTCATCATCTGATAGCAAAAGCCACTTGTCATCTTCAGCCAATAATGCATGACCAGCTTCCACTTGCTTTACAAAAAGCATCTTCTACTTGTAGTACTCATAGTTTCTCTTGCGGGGTTGCTTGCAATCAATTGCAAAATGACCAGGAATACCACAGTTGTAGCACTTTTTATCAGAAGCTTTCCCCTTCTCCACAACTTGTTTGTCATAACCTTCAACTTTCTTTTCAACATGCTTGGATCCACTTGATTCACCTTGACCATTATTCTTTGAATGATAGTATTCCTTCTTGGGAAATGCACTTGTGGAAGAAGTGCGGAGATTGTTGTTAGTTGGCCTTGCTTTGTAGTACTTTTTCTTGAAGTGCTTGGTAACTGTGGCAAGAGCTTGATATAATTCGTCAGAAACACCATCTCTTGGAGCCAACATATCATCTCCCTCCTCATCAGACGAAGAAACAACTACCATTTGCCTTTTAAGAGCTTCAGAAACCTTCTTTTCAACAATTAATCCCAAAGGATCAGAAGATACAACTTCTGGCATTTTGTTCGATGAAGCTTTGTTTAGTACTTGATGTTTATTGAGTTTGAAGGATTCATGAAGATTATGGATGGAGAACTTGGCCAGATTTTGATGTTGCTTAATCTGAGTTCCATATTCTTCCCACTGAGGACCAAGAGCTTTGATGAATTTGATGTTTAACTCCATCTCTGATTTCTTGACATTGTTCTTCCTAAGTTCATTTATGACATTGCAGAATCTACAGTAGACAGCCTCTAGAGATTCATTTGGCAATTTGCTGAAGTTGTCAAACTCAGTCAACACATTTGTCAATCTAATTGTTGAAGTTAGGTCAGATCCTTCCATTTGTCTTGCCACCTCATCCCATATCTCCTTGGCTGTATCATAAGAATCAACAGAACCATAGATTTCATCTGGCAGTGCTTTGTATAAGCATGATCTAGCTCTGTTATCTGCAGCTGTTCGATCTTTTTGTTCAGCATTCAAAAGATCAAGAGTGAGTATTGCACCAGTGGTGGGATGACGATGAACTGCAAGTCCATTAAGGATGGAATCTTTAAGAAGGTGACCATTTGGTTAACATTCCACATAATCCATGAATCTTTTCTTCCATAGTTCATAAGAACCACGGTAGAGAACTGGAGGTCTTGTGTCAGAACCTAATGCCAAAGCTTCACGAGAAGCCATTAGAAAGAGATTTGATTTGGAACTTGAATTGAAATGAAAGTTGAAATTTCAGAAGATGAAACGATCTTGAGAAGATCGTCTTAGGAAAAGATCGTCTTAGAAGAGATCGTCCTAGATGAATGAAAGTAAGAACAACTTGAAACAAATCGTCTTGAGTTTAAGAAGAATGAGACGATTCAAAGAAGATCGTCTTGAATGAAATTTGATGAACTTTGGCTAAGTATTGAATGAAACTGACATTGAGGAATGATTTTGAGTTTTGGAAATAGAAACTGAAAAAGAATTAAAGGAAATTGAAAATGAAATTGAAGTAAAAAGAACTGTGGAAATGAAACGATCGTCTTGGAAGACTTGGAAAAATTTTCTAAGTATTTTTGAAAAAATTTGGACAGAGATTTGATTTGAATTGGAAGAAATTTGATTTGAGCAAAACCAATCAATAATGATCAGTTACCCAAGAAGTGTGTGATTCCCAATCACAACAACTTCAAATGATCAAACACACCAACTCAACAAACAACAGACACTGAGACGATCTTGGTCAAGATCGTCTTAGTAGTCAGGTAAATGAGACGATCTTGGGAAGATCGTCTTAGTTTCTGCCAATTTTTCAAAGTAAAATTACTTTGAATTTTGACCAAACCAATCCAAAATGGATCAGTTAGCCACAAACAACACTTTTCCAACAACCACACTTGCTAGAACGATCTTGTGAGGATCGTCCTACAAGCCACTACACATAATGTATCAAGTATGAAGAATCAAACACTGAGACGATCTTGTGAAGATCGTCCTCGTGAAGATCGTTTGAGGTCGTCTTCTCCAACAGAACACAAAGTAAAAACTCCATTGATGAATTTTCAAGCTTCAATAACTTTCTATTTACTGAGTGTTAGAATGTGAAATCACTTGCAACACGTTTGTAATTACGTCCACAACAAATTCTAATACACAATTTAGCCTATAACACAATATAATCAAAACCCAAATTTTAGCGCCAAAAACCAAAAATTTCAATCTAGAGATTTAGATCGAATTGGATTGTAAAATTCAACAGGAATACGTTTTGAGCTATGAGGAATCGATTGGTGAACAAAAACTAATGATTTTATGCGATTTGAATGAAGAATAATAATGAAACAGTGATGGTTTTTGAGTAAATGGTTTTGGATTGATTTTGAATGAAAATTAAGATCAAAAACAGTTATGGATCGATATCAAAGTGATGTTTTGCTCTGATACCACATGTAATAACACGATTTCTGCTATGGATTCGATCTCAACAATGGCGTTTCAAGTGTGTGTGTTCTTGGTGTGTTTAGTGTGTGTGATTTTCTAGAGAGAGAGAGAAAGAGACGATCTATATATGTTGTATGTGAAAAAAATGGATAAAAGGCTTAATGGTTGTTATGATTTCTAATGTATTGAGGGTATTTATACTCTAATATTACAAATATCCTTATTGTCATATCTAACCCCTCAACATTAGAAATCGTTTCACCATATCTTAACAACAATTAAGTCCACTAACTTAAATTACAATTTATCACTATTTTTGGATTTCTAACACTGTGACTGGTCAAATATAGCAAATCCTGATCTACATCTTCTTCTATTTTTGGTAGATCTTCTTGCCTTTGGAACCGCCTGGATGCCCGAGGGGAGACCGCCAGGTTCTGCAACAGTCACAACATCTGCAGACGAATTGGTGGGTCCCTCATTATTTTGAGGCCCACCCAGTTGTCTTTCTGACTCACCTGGTGGTGGTGCATCAGTTATAGAGAATGCCAGATTTCTTAATAATTCTGGACTTCATCAGATGTGGACACAAGGGTGTCCAGATTTCTTAATAATTCTGGTACAGAGTATAATGATTGAGTGTTATTGTATTCCTCTCTGCCCAGAATTAGTATGAAACAAAGGGATAGAAATCGCGAGAATGGGATACAAAGACCCCTGTTGCCTTTTAACTTAAACACCAGGCTTCTGAACAGGATGTTTGCGAAGTCCACCCTTAGTCCATTCCACAGGCAGTATGACATCTTTGCCTGGAAAGAGTTTATCTGGTCCAAACCACCAGAAGTCCCACCTAAACTTTCCACCAAATGGACCATGAAGTATTTCCAGGATGGTGAAAGCCCTCTCATAGTAATTGATCCTTTGGTCTTCAGTACACCTCCCTCCAAGACTTCTTTATTCCCCATGTCAAGAAAGACCTGACGGAAGTTGATATTAGGAGAAATCACCACTGGACTCTCATCTTGTCTCCAGTAATTGAGGTTAAGGGCCTCCCTGAATGTCTCGGTGGTGATGGTACACGGGACTGACCCATCCTTTAAAGTGAAGGAGATGGATGAGAAGTCATCAGAATTAGACGCCATGTACCAGAACTCGCACAAGTAGTCGTGAAACAACTTGTTTGGGTGCAAAGAAAAGGCATCGCTGACGGGAGAATCCCGAAGGAAGGATTGGATTTTCCCAATGAGAGAATCAGCTGCCTGATGCCCTTGAAGAGATGCCATTGGATTGTTTGGATTTAATTTTATTAATTTTGAGCTTATGGGGGCACCAACAGCATGAGAAACATTTTCGGATGGATTATACTCGACAGTGAGACAATTCATGTCACATCTCATGCTGGAGTTCCACCAACATCTCACCCTAGAGACCTCCCAACAGGTGTCTAGGTAGTTGGAAAGGCAAAACGTTCATCAAAAAGGGGCCTTAGGAGACTGTCAGATCGTGCCACTGACGATAGTACCATTGCCAACCCTCCAGCCTCTTCCCAACAAGATGCTGGAGACAGTCAAAGGGATGAACTACAGGCAACCACTTCCGAACATGCTGTAGGAGGAAGTGGTGAAGATGTTATCGGGTCAGCCCAGCCAACTTAGAGTCGGTGTCAGCACTTATCTTGCAAAGCCATACTTCTGACACACTTGTAGCACGAACTAATGAAGTTTCTGGTCAGTCACAGCCAGAGATCGAGGTTCCAAACTCTTCGGCCCATGATACTACAGCTGAGTATCGAGCAGTTGTGGTTGAGGCACCAGTGACCTCTTTCCAGGGAGAAGATGCTTCGGCAATGGATCCCCTAACTGGTGAAACCATCCAGGCAACTGGAACTAGTCACCAGGAGTCTGAACAGCCTGTTCAGCCACCCCTATCATTCATGGATCTAGGCATGAGTGTGGGTGAGTTTCAGATTGAATCCTCGGATTCGGATGAGACACATTCTGACCAGGAAATGGCTGATGCATCTGCACTTGATCAGCTTTCTTCCTTTTCTGGTCAACCCCTAGATCTACCAGTTTCAGTTTCACCTTCTGACTTCTCCTCACTACAAGAAATTCCTCAATTCACCTCAAGACAACTCCTCTCTTCAATGAATGTGCCTAGAAATAGACACATTCTAACCCCACCGTCGCCGGCGTACATACCTGAGCATTCTCAGCCTGTACGTCAACTTGAATCTCTTCCCCTCTTTCTTCAACAATTCCTCATGTTTCACCTGGTGCTACTACATCTGGAGGATCAACACTTGTAACACCTCCTCCAGTTGTACCTGTAGCGTTTCGAACTGGTCGAGTGACACCTTCCCTTCCGTCACTGGATAGCCAGTTTGTCTCCTTTCAATCTGATATCCAAAACCTTCTTACAAGGGTTGAGGATATTCAAAAGGTACTTGACAAAAATACCAAGTCCCTCTCCAGGTACCAGAAGGAACACATTACTAATGTCAAAGTGGTTGACCTGGGGATTAATAAGTTCTCTGCAAATGAGGACTTGGTATTTAACAAGCTCAATGAGTTGGTAAATTCCTCCAATCTACTTGCAACATCTTTAAGGGAGGCTTTTGCACTTACTCAATCTGGAGTTACATCATCCATCACCAACCTGCTGAACACAACTGTTAAATCTTCAGAGGTTGATTTGCACGAACTTGAAAGACAGGTTAAGGTACTTATTAAAAAACCTGGTCTGGATGTGATTAAGCTTGGCAACCAGTTGGCCACTTCAGTTGGTCAAAAGATAGAAGACACCTTGGCTGCTAGAGAACAACACTTTATGGAAAGGGTGATATCTGAGATCACCAAGAGTGCAGCGCCCCAGGTTGATCTCACTCCCATTATATCTGAGATTAATCAGTTGAGGTGTAGTCTAGATACTCTGGCCAGCAAGGTATCTGAACACTCCACTGCAATACAGAATCTGATGACTGAAGTTGGCAAAACAAAAAATGAGGAAGTGGTGAAGAATGTTGGTACAACTGGGCTCTCCCCAGATGAGTTGACTATACTTAGAGCTATTCAGGCTGGCCAAACTGAAACAAATGGCAATGTGTTGGTTCAGTTACAAGAAGTCAATCATCTTTGGAGGACAGTTCGAATGATATGTGGAGTTTTCAAGGAGTGCAAGACCATGGGATCATGGCAGCCTCTAGATCGCTTACCCTCCAGTCCTTCAGATTTTGATGCAATTAGAAAAGGACTAGAAGCTGCCAAGGGGGAAAGAACTGTAAACATTCCCAGTACTCACATTTAAACTCCAAGCTCTAGTGTTGGAAAAGAGTTGGCTGTCACTGCCAATACTGATGCTGGTATGCAAGTTTTTGAAGAATTTGGGGATATTGGTGATATGGGGAAGAAGGATAAGGGCAAGGCACTTGCAACTGATGAATCTGCCCAGCCTGCCACTGATATACCCTTATTAGAAACTGGAAATCCTGATCAGCTTCCTCCAATGACTGAATCTGACAGCAAGAGATTGGCCAGAATTGGAAATGCAATTAATGAAATGAAGAAACAAAAGAAGGCCAACTTGCTTGTCTCAAGGGTTCAACTGCAAGGATTAGGCATACTTGATGTTAATGATGCTAATCTGTTGGGCATCTCACTGGAGCAATACAGGAAGGTCAAGAGTGACCCAAGGATAGTGGAACTTGTGAATGACATGATTGAAGTCCATCTGGAAAAAGACTATCCTGATGATGAAGCTGAGCATGATGCCAGAAATTTAAATATATCAGTGGAGAAGGCAAAGGAAGCAAGAACTAAGGGGATTCTCCAACGAACTGAGCAAATATTGAAGAAGGTCAAACAAGTATTGAAACCACCTAAGTCTAAGAGCAAGTCAAAGCCTAAACCTTTGTCAAGGGATGCAAATTTAAGAACTTGGGTGGAACCCAATGAGCCATCTACTGAAGATATTCGAGCTGCTGTACAAAAACTGAGCACTGCCCAGATCAAACTGGTGAATGAGTCTGACGTACGTGCATACTTAAATGAAGTTCTCCAGCGAAGATATCATCCAGGAAAAATCAATGAAATCAAAGTTACAATCAAACCTGGAGGAAGGCAATTTGTGGTAACTATTCAATACTTCAAGGGACCACAACTCACAACTGAGAATCCAGATGTTCATCAATATGGACATTTTGAACATGTTGAAATGTTAAATCTGTTGGAGGCAAGGCAGCACAAGATTAAGATTGAGAAGGGATGGGTTTATGTACTTCAAAGTCTGATCAAGTTCAAAGAAGATGTTGAGAAAAGATTGAACTTTGATCCTGAAGATAGACAACCCATCTCTTCAGTTGCAAAGAGAAGAAGAACTGGTGAAGGGTCATCAGCTTGAGATCTTCTTCAGTTATCTGTTTTGTAATTTTACCTATTGTCTTGTAACTTTTGTAATTTTATCATGTATATACAAGTTACCAGATTGTAACCACAAGATAGATAACAGATTAAATCTAACAAACAAAAAAACAAACAATCAAGGCAATTAATGATCTATAAAAATGCCTTGGAAACTAGATTAGATTTAGTCACTCAATTCTTTCAAGTTCACACTTGAATAGTTACAAAAACTTGAACAGACTTGGCAATATTTCAGGACAAACAGGGGGAATTCGTTAGAATCAGTTTCGTCCAAACTGGCCAGTCTCCAGTTGCATCTGCAGACCTGAAGATTTGTTCAGAAATATATTGAAGTCCAGTTGCAACGTACAGTTTATGCAACTGAAGACTTCCTCCAGTTGAGATTTGATCAGAACTGAAGACATTCCAATTGACGTCAAAGACAAGAAATGGAAGATAGAGAATGACAATGGCAGCAAAGCCTAGTTGGCATTCTACTCAGATCGAAACTGGAGAATATCAGTTTAAAGCCTTTACAATGCTTTACACTATTTACGAGGAAGACCTTTTTGCTTTATGCAGCTTTATACAGACAATATCATTTGTCTATGATTAAAGTACAAAAGTGCATAAAGCAGGTTAAATAAAGTAATGTCTTGACTTACCTTATCAAGCATTTCAAAGGAACTCACTTAGCTTCCTTAAATGTTGTCAACCATATTTATACGACAAAGTTGGATTCCCAATGCCAACTTTGTCTATAAATAGAGGTCTTTGCACAACAAGAATATAACTTTGCATATTCAGACTTTTGCAATATTCTTGGTGTACTTGTGCAATATTCTCTCAATCGTAAAAGGGAACACTTCACAACTTTAAGTGTTTCGATTGTTAAAAAAGAATTTCCTAGTATAGATCATTTGTATTTCATAGGTTGTTAGGATATTTACATTTATGTATTATCTTGGTTCCGCAACAACCTTGTATTTTATTTAGTACCAATAAATAAAGTACATTTGAAAATTACAACTTGGTGTCACCATTTTATTTTAGTATACTTACTTACTTATTGCATTGCCTTTCTCTTTGTCACCTACAAAGTAATCTATTCAAGGACTTGGTATACAATCACTGTAACTGGTCGTGTCCAGTTCAGTGTTTATATTGCAAAGAACTCTCACCATTGACATAGAGGTGTCTTCAGTTAGTACCATCTCTTGAGTTGGGACTTATAAACTGGCCGCATAAATGTATTCCGCCTCAGCAGTTGACATTGAGACTGAAGTCTGCTTCTTACTAGTCCAACTCACCAATTTTCCCCCCAGGAAGTGACAACCACTAGTTGTAGACTTTCTATCAATCTTACAACCAGCATGATCTGAATCTGAATAACCCATTAGATCTAACCCTGAGCCTTTGGGATACCAAAGACCAAGGCTAGGGCACTCTTTCAGGTACCTGAAAATGCGTTTAACAGCATGCAAATGTGATTCTTTTGGATTAGCCTGAAATCTGGCACATAGACATGTTGCGAACATTATATCTGGTCGACTGGCAGTTAAATACATTAGTGAACCAACCATTCCACGATATTCCTTTTGATCCACTGGTTTACCATTTGGGTCAGAATCCAAAATCAATGGAGCTGACATAGGTGTGGTTTTTGATGGGATAGAATCATATTTGTATTTTCTTAACAAATCTCTGACATATTTTTCTTGGTTAATAAAAATACCATCCATGGTTTGTTTAATTTGTAAACCTAAGAAATTTGTTAATTCACCCATTAAACTCATCTCATATTCTTGAGACATGATTTTTGAAAACCTTTTACATATTCCATCATCAGTTGACCCAAATATAATGTCAACATAAATTTGTACCAACAAGATATTACCTTTTTCTTTCAAGATAAACAAGGTATTATCTATTGCACCTCTTTGAAAACCATTATTGAGAATATGTTTAGTTAGAATGTCATACCAGGCTCTTGGGGCTTGACGAAGACCATACAAAGCTTTGTTTAGTCTATAAACCCAGTGAGGATGCTTTTCGTTCAAGAACCCTGGAGTCTGCTTAACATACACTTCTTCTTCCAACTTTCCATTAAGGAACGCACTTTTGACATCCATCTGGAAGACTTTGAATTGCAAATGAGCAGCATAAGCCAAGAAAATTCTTATGGCTTCAAGTCTTGCAACTGGAGCAAAAGTTTCATCGAAATCAACACCTTCTGCTTGACAATAACCCTTGGCAACTAATCTTGCTTTGTTCCTGACAATATTGCCATCTTCATCCATCTTGTTTCGGTAGACCCACCTCGTTCCAATGGGTTCTTTCTTTAACCCTGGAGGACAAGGAACAAGTTCCCAAACATTGTTCCTTTCGAACTGGTTAAGTTCTTCTTGCATAGCCTCAACCCAGCTTGGATCTGCCAAAGCCTCGTCAATCTTCTTCGGTTCAATCAGTGATAAAAAGTGACGTTCAAGCATTGTTCACTTGTGGCTCTTCTAGTCTGAACCCCACTATCTGGATTTCCAGTAATTTGCTCAATGGGATGAGCAAATGTCCATTTAGTGTATTGACTAGGTTGATATTGCACAACATCAGAGCAAGACACCTGACGATCTTCAACAGTTGTGGCAACTAGTACTTTTGAAGGATCAGTCCAAACTACTTCAACTTCATCATCAGTGTCAGCTGGCATATTGACATGATCATCTTCAAACAAAGGCATATTTTGAAGAACCGAAGAAGTCTGAACTGGTTCTGATGTTGTTGTGGCACGAACATCTGATCTAATCACCAGTTTCTGTGGTAAATTGAAACTAATGGAGGGATAAAATGGAGTGTCACTGGAGATTTTCTTCAGTGCTACTGGTTCCAAGTCTTGATGACTGGAAACATCTTCTAGTGTAGAAACTGATTGATGAACTTGATCAGGTACACCAAAATCAACTGGGTCAACTGAAGATAAATCAAGGCTTAGTCTTTTATTGATTGTCTCATTTGATTCATCGAATGTGACATGAATTGTCTCATGTACCTTTTGAAGTCTATAATTGTAAACTCTATAGGCCTTTCTTATATCTGAATACCCCACGAAAACACCTTCGTCAGCTTTTGCATCAAATTTTCCCAACTAACTGGAATCGTTTAAAATATAAACTGGACAGCCAAATACATGAAAATATCCAATGTTTGGTTTACGATTCCTGAGGACTTCGTAGGCAGTCTTCCTATGTCTCTTGACATAGACTGACCGATTTTGGGTATGACAAGCTGTAGACACTGTTTCTGCCCAAAAACTGGTAGGAAGACCTGATTCAGATAACATACTTCTTGCAGCTTCAATCAAAGTGCGATTTTTCCTTTCAACCACACCATTTTGCTCTGGAGAACGAGCTGAAGAGAAGTTTTGAGAAATGCCAGTGTCAGTGCAAAATGACTCTAATTCATTATTGATGAATTCAGTACCATTATCACTTCGCAACTGACACACTTTCTTGGTATATTTGAGTTCAATTCTTTTGATGAGTGAGATGATTTCACCAGGTGCATCACTTTTTTATCTGATGAATACCACCCAACAAAACCTGGTGTATTCATCAACAACAACTAAAGTATATCGTTTACCAGCTTTAGTTTGAACATTCACTTGACCAAAGAGGTCCATATGCAGCATGTGAAGAGGTTCAGTGATACTGAAGTTTTGCCTGGTCTTGAAACTGGCCCTTTTCTTTTTGCCCATCTCACACCCTGGACATGGCTTCTCCTTTTTAAAGAAAATTAAAAGGATCCCTTCCACCAGTTGTTTTCTAGATAACTTATTGATATTCTTGAAATTAAGATGGGATAACCTTTTGTGCCACAACCACTTGGTGTCCTCACCAGCTTTGGCATAGAAACAATGCTCTTTTGGAGCTGGTTCCATGTCCATTATGTACACATTCCCTTTCCTTTTTGCAATCATCACCACTTTCCAATCCTTTTTAAATATGGTACCTTGAGCAATATCGAACAACACCTTATATCCATCATCACAAAGTTGACTGACACTTATCAGGTTATATTTCAAACCATTAACAAATGCAACTTTTGTGGAACTGGACTTGTCCATTGTCAATGACACCATATCCTTCAGTTTTCCCACTTCCATCATTACCAAATGTCACTGCCGGTCCATTTTGGACAGTGAACTCTTCCAGCATGGGCTTACATCCGGTCATTGTCCGTCCAGCAGCGCTGTCCAGATACCAGATATTCTTCTTTCGATCGCCCTGCACACCCAAGTAGATTATTAGTTATTTTTGTGAACCCATCTTTTCTTAATGGGTCCACCAGACTTCTCTTGAGAAGTCTCTGCAGATTTACTTGGGTTGGAACTGGAGGCTGGAACTGGAGGATTATTTCCAGCTTCAGGAGTAAAAACAATTGGTTTGATGGGAACTAATAATAGATGGGTGCTGAAGACACCTCTATGTCACTTGAAATTCCCAACTAATACTAGATGGGTGCTGAAGACACCTCTATGTCAATGGTGAGTGTACTTTGCAACACTATCACTTAATCTGGACGTGACCAGTTTAGAGTGAGTAGTGTACCAGGTTAACTAGAATGTTACTTATTAAGATGACAGTCTGAATAAGTAAATACAATGCAATAATGTAACTGACAAGTATATATAATTGGTGAGACAATATGTAATTTTCAAGTGTAGTATTTTATTTATTGATTATTAAATAAAATACAAGGTTGTTGCGGAACCAAGATAATACAAAGATGAAAATATCCTAACAACCTATGAAATATAATTGATCTATACTTGGAAATTCTTCTAACAATCGAAACACTTAAAGTTGTGAAATGTTCCTTTTACGATTGAGAGAATATTGCACAAGTTCACTAATATTGCAGAATGTATGTGTTTGCAAAGTTGTTGAAATGCTTGGGCAAGGACCTCTATTTATAGTCGAAGTATGAGCATTGGGATCTCAACTTCGACGTACAAATATGGTTGACAGCACACAAAAGTATTAGTAAATAATCCTTTGTGTGTGCTAAATAAAGTAAGACAAAAGGTTACTTTATTCAACCACTCTACATCTTTGCACTTTTATCCACAGACAAGATTATTGTCCGGTTAAAAGGATGTAGTGTAAAAGGTCCTCCTCGTAATCAGTGTAAAGCTTTGTAAAGGCATTTACACTGAATAATCTTCAGTTGATTGATTTGGTGAAATGTCAACTGGGCTTCGTTGCCGTTGCCATTTCCTTTCTTCCACTTGTTGTCTTCGACTTCAACTGGAAGGTCTTCAGATTTATGTCTTCAGATCTCAACTGGAGGAAGTCATCAGTTGCTTAAACTGTACAATGCAACTGGACTTCTAATATTTTAGACAATTCTTCATGCTCTCCAAATAAAGCTGGAGAGCTCCAGTTTATAGTCAAAACTGGACCTAACAAAGGAATTACGAGGTATGGAACAACATTAGGATAAAAGGGACGATGGTGGATGTATTTTGTGGACAGACTATGGAAATCTTTCACTGGTGCATTGAGAACATTGATCATGAACGAAGCTCAGAATTCAATGTATTTGGTACCTCCGGGTGCTGACAAGATATACTACGACTTAAATGAGTTGTATTGGTGACTTGGCATGAAGAAGAATGTTGTTGAGTTTGTAAGTCTATGCATGACGTGTTCACAGGTGAAAGTGGTACATCAGAAGCCTGCCGGATTACTCGTACAACCAGAAATCCCTGAATGGAAGTGGGAATGTGTGACTATAGATTTTATTACAAAACAACTTAGAAAAAAAAAAGAGTCATGCAATGATATGGGTGATTCTCGATAGACTGACAAGTCTTCTCATTTCTTGGCCATCCGCGGAAAAGTCTCCATAGAGAAATTGGTGAAGAAGTATGTAAAGGAAATCGTGTCGAAACATGGTATACCAGTTTCGATCATTTAAGACATGGATACTCGTTTCAATGCTCATTTTAGGCGAGGATTTCAAAGGTCTTTTGGAACTAGGGTAGACATGAGTACGACGTACCACCCTCCGATTGATGGTTACAGTCAGTGTTCGATTCAGACTTTAAAAGACACGTTGAGAGCGTGTGTCGTAGACTTTGGAGATAACTGAGATGACCATATACATTTGATAGAATTTTCTTACAACCACGAATTTCTTCTTCTCTTCTTATTTTCTTAGATTTATGGTAAGATTTACATAGATCAATGTATTAATCGGCTTTGTTTCTTCAAAACTCGATTTTCTTATATATATATATATACACCTTCTTCTTATTCTAAATCCAAAAACAAAAGCTTTTAATTTATTATGTGTATATATATAAATCATGGCATATATGTACATATATCTATAGATTCGAAGTTCTTACAAAAATATATATAATAAAAAAAAATCGGTTCTTCTTCTTCTACCTCTTAAAAACCGAATTCTTTGGCATCTTTTATTTATATTTTGGTTGTTCATGTATGTGTATATGCATATAAATCCGAAAACCCTTTAATTTGAGTTTTTGGCAAACTATATATATCCTTTTCGATTATATATATATGTATATATTTCGGGTATATTTATATAGATCCGAAAAGTTATACTCTGAAATTCGTGAATGTTTGAACCGAAATCCCTTCAAATCCGAAATTATAAACCCGAAATCTTGTTATATCCGAGATCTTTTGATCCGAAAAGCTTCATATTGTTGGTATGGTTCTTGTTCACGTTGTTATAAACCGAAAATTGTACAGATCCGTGGGTAAATTTGATTTCCGAGTGGTTCTTGTTGATTTTGGGTTAGATTTAGACTTGTTCTTGGTTATTTTGGTTAGATATTACTTAGATCCGAATTGTCTTTGGTGAATTTGGTCTAAGAATGTGTTATTCGGGTCGGTCAAAGTTGGTCAAAGTTGTTTTCTAGCCTGTCAACGCCGTTCAAATCTGCCGGATTATGATTTTGGGTTCAAAAATCAGATTTGTTGTTAGTTTAGGTATTATTTTTGTTTGATGTGAATTTTTGGTTAAAGTCAAAATTTATTTTAGATTTGATTAAGTCAAAATTAATATTTTCTAGTCAAAATTAAGGTTTCTTGGGCAAAGTTAATTATGATTAGTCATTTCGAGCCGTGCTTATAATTGACTAAAAAATTGTCGTAATATCAAAGTGATATGGACTTATGTATTTATATATATATACAAGAATCAATTTAACATGGACCTAAACATATATATCATCGATTTAATAAGGACATTGAATATATTTATTTTTTTTTATATAAATATAAAAATTAATAGACTTTGTAAAGGTATAACAATAATCAATGACTATCAGACTTAACATATTCCATAAAGACTTTCCATATAAGGACTTGACGTGATATAGATATTAAAATGTGACATTATTAAAAGATTATTTCATTTGGACAATCTATAAGGACAACATGACTATTATATATGTATATATATATATAAATTATGGCATTTGACGAGACATAATGACATTTCCTAAGACACTAGTATAGGACATGGACTTGTGCAATTAATTGTATTATTACAAGAATAATACAGTCGCATTTTGTGATTCATGATATGTCCATTGAATATTCTTTGACCCGATAATTTAATACAGTCGCCTATTAGGAATCATGATGATTTCGTTAAGATTATGTATGAATTGGATGGGCGGAGATGTGGTTTTAACTCGATATTTAAAATGTCTCCAATATATATATATATATACGAGCATGGTACCCGCGCGTTGCGGCGGATACCATAGACACGGCATCTCAAGTCGTGACTATCGAAAATAGTGTAAGAGGGCAATCCACATACAAAAACAACTTTGATGATAAATCCACATACAAATTGAATTAGGATAAGTTATGGATCAACCTTAGGTGGTAAAATGAATGTACCTAAGCATAAAATGAATCAACCTTGGGTGACAAATCCACGTACAAAAACAACTTAGAGAATTTAAGAACACATGAAGTTAGGAAAAAAAAAGAAATTTGCAGCCTTCTTTTCTTCATTTGTTAGCAGCTGGTGATCAACAACTAAAACACGGTTTTGTAACATTCACCGACAATTGTCTTTCCTGTAATCAATAAACACGAAAAATGTATAAACATTCAAGAAACTCAATAGTTAAAACTTATCAGTATCCTGTAATGGTCATCCACATCAAAACTGATATGATTCAGGAAATAGGGAGTATAAAATGCTAATGGCCAAGTACAACATATTGTCAAGTGAAAAGGATCTTTCATGTCAAAATCTTAGAGAAGCAGTATAAAAAGCTCTTTGAGAATACTGAATGAAGCAGTCCCTATATACTTTTACTCACACATGTACATCACAGGATACAATAAAGGAGAAATTGATGATCATTCTCGAAAAGGCAAGCAGTTAAGAGGGTCGGAGAATGAAAGTAATAGAAAAGAAGGTGTTGGCTCTTACATTATAATAGATGATGATGCACCTCAAGTTTCACTTTCACCTGAATATGATTCATATTCCAGCTGCTTCCTACTCATCTAAGCATCACCTGAAAAATGTATAAAGATCATTACTAACAGAATCATAAGCCAAATTGGTAATTGAAAAAAAAGAAGATAACGTAAGGATTGTATATGGAAAGCTAAATCGACTTACATATACAATTATACGTCGTGTAACACTTCTCTATACACGACATTTGCTGTGTATACTCCAGATCGGTTGAAGTCTTTCACGGGCCTAACTGAAACCTTTGTCTTTTCACGTGATATCCCTCTTGATAGTGCCACGTAAAGTTGACCGTGCGAAAATACCGATTCTGGTAGATATATACCCACATTTGGAATTGTTTGGCCTTGAGCTTTGTTGATGGTCATCGCAAAGCTAAGGCGAATAGGAAACTGTTTTCTTTTTAGCTTGAAAGGGAACATATCATTTTCAGATGGACATAGAGGAATTCTTGGTAAAAAAACTCTTTTCCCGACATGTTCACCAACGGCTATTTCTGCATCGATGACATTACGTTGAAAAGATTTGCATATCAATCTTGTGCCATTACATAATCCGTTCGATGGATCGATGTTACGCAAAAGTATAACCGGGCATCCAACCTTGAGGTGTAGACAATGAGGGGGCAAACCACTAACGTTGAGAGAATTTAAAAACTCGATGGGATAATGGTTGTGCGTATCATCTTCTGCCTCATCAAAACTGTAGTAGACCTGTTCATCTCCAGGGAATTTATCAATCAGCTCATCATTTATTTCGTCAACATTCTCATTTTTAGTCGATAAGATTGCCCTGGAAATTATGTAATCTGAAGAAAAGCCATTGAGTTCCATAGACGGGAATATTTCATTAATCAAATCCTTTTTTGCTTGATCTGGGTTAGTGTACGGTATAGTCATATCCCCAGGTATACGAATAAAGACTTCATCTATGGCTTCTTCTTCTCCATCACTGACACGTAGAAGAAAATCTGAAAACCATGGATCCGTGAGTGCTCTCATATTTACAGTTAAACGCATCTTTTTAGTCACGGACCAAAGAGGTGACATTCGCAGACTGGAGTCCACAATCTGTCCACGGGTTCCTTTTTTGATAACTGGTAAGACCTGTCTAAAATCACCCCTAAAACCATTATTTCCCCCCAAATGGTTGCTTTATTCCTGTGATATCCTGCATTGTTCGATCAAGTGCCTCTACGGCTTGTCTTTTAGCCATTGATGCTTCATCCCATATTATTATTTTGGCACTACGTAGTAATTTAGCTGTCCCACTCTGTTTACTGATGTTGCAAAGAGAGTTATTGTTGAGGATGAGGGGAATCTTAAATCTTGAGTGAGCTGTTCGACCACCAGGCATGTTGTTAGCCGCAGCACCAGATGATGCAGTAGCAAGGGCGATTTCACCACGGGAACGAACCTCGGCAAGCAAAGCCTTGTACAAGAATGTTTTCCCCGTTCCACCTGGACCATCTATGAAGAACACGCCCGGACAATTATTATCAACATGTCGCATGATGGTGTCAAATGCAAACTTTTGATCGGGGTTGAGAGAATCTCGGGCACACAGATGGTCAGCTTCAACAACAATAGAATATTCTTCTTGTAGCTCACGACAATCATCTGCATAATGAGAACTTGTGGTTATACCAGGAAGGTCAAAATCATTGATTCTCTTACCCATGGATTGAAGAAATATAGATATATCTCTAAGGACCATATTTTGAACTTGCTCAATATTATTAAGTTGTCTTCTATAGTCTTCAGAAAGTGATTCATAGTGATCATCCCATAATTTTCGAACATCACCCGGCTCACAAAAAATCAAAATAGTCGCAAATAACCTTCTCAAAGAATTTGGAAACTGGAATAAAGAAGCTTGTGTAAGACATTGTGTCAAACAATCATCATTCTCAATTAATCCTCTCTCGAGAGCAGCCTTCCTAAACGTCGAGTGTTTTTCACCATTAACTGTGTAAAGATCATCAAAGCTTTTTGGCCCTCTAACATGCGTCAAAAGTAGGCGTAGGTAGTACCGGTCACCTTCTGCTGGGTTTGCTGAAACGACTTGTCCCCTCTTTAATGCACCCTCCCTTGGTTTCCAACGAAGTTGGCTTGCATTCCATGTGTAGTGTTCTGGAATTTCTTTATATAAATATTGCCTTGCATTTCGGTCAACGCTATTCAACTCAAAAAAGGCAGTCAGCATTGATCTTTTATCCTGCTCCCTTTCTACAGTGGTTCTAAGGCTAACATTTTCCCTGAATCGAACATATTGCATATTCGGGAGATGAAGTTGTAATGCCATAACAGAAGGGTGGATTTTAAATAGGGGAAACCGAAAAATTCGCCACATTGCCTCTGGAGCTGACACATAACGTGCATCTTGAAATCTTTTGATCTCGTTAACTACAACTCCTTCTTGATCGGGATCCACATGAACAAATTGTTTATCATGACCCTTGTAAACATATTTGAATGCATATTTCACTGATTTAATACTTGAGCAGATCTCCACATTCATGTGACAGTTAAACATCATTAGCAACCGCGGGTTGTAAGGAACAACCCATCTATTATCGACATTATGTTTACCTACTGTTACATTGATTCCGTTTTTTCTCCGCCGATACAAAGGATATGAGTCATCTCCTTGTATGGTGTGTTCGTTAAATTGTCTAGGGTAATGCCAACGACATTGTTTTGGTTCGCCTTGCATGCATGGATTGTTTGGATTTAAAGATCCGCAAGGTCCGTGAATCATGTGTCTAACAACCTTTTCGTGCAAGCTGGGATACTTAACCGGGTCTGGTATTTCAGCGCATACCAACTTGTCATACTGGTCCGGAGTAGTCAACTTGTGTTGTGGTTTCATGATTAAAAGCCAATGTGCATGGGGTAATCCACGCTTCTGGTACTCTATGATGTACACATATGCCCGCACTTCACCGAGGACATGCTTCTCTAAAAGTTGCTTCTTAAGATCCTCTAATTTTGCATGAAAAACTCTTGATACGACATCCGGGCGATCTTGTGCAGTCTGACCGGGTTGGAGATCTTCTAAGATCTCATCCCAACATAGATTGCATGTCACTGTAAGGAATATGTCGGGCTTACCGTCATCTTGCACAAGGGTCATTGCATCTAAGAATCGACGGCGCATGTCACGTGGACCTCCGATGAAAGACGCGGGCAAGACAATCCTCTGGCCTACTCTACTTGTGTCAACTTCTCCAGCATTGAAACAATCGACTAAACCTTGAAACTGATCACCTCTTATCCTATTCTGGTTAAACTCATAAAACTTCAAACGTGAAGTTTCAATCTTTATGTAGACATCAACCGCATACTGCTGTAACAATCTCCCCCCCAAAAGAAGCACGTTTTCTGTGGGGCGCATCTGGAATTCGTAGGCGTAGTACTCCCGCATAGATACTGTTTTCCTACCTCTTCCCCTGCTTGAACCTATAATGTTGTTTAAAAATACGTTATCTAAATTCTTATCGTTAATGAAAGTTAGTTATATGTAGGTAAAGTATTTTTAAAAAGGTTAAGTTAATAATATTCAAACCTTCTGCAGCTTCATCTTGATCTTCATCGATGTCCTCATCGTTAGCATCATTAACAATGTCATTTATGTCAACACCGTGTCTTGGTATTTTATTATGCCATCCAGCCTCACCGTTGGGGAAAAACAATGGATAAGACAATGGATCATAACAACCAAAGTAAGGTTGAATGAACTGACCATGTTGAGACTTCCCATACACAACTATGCTTCTCTTGTATGCAGTTATGTTGTCATTTCCTTCAACCCATATACCAGCAGCCTGTATTTAATGGTAGAAAATAACTATATCATATTTCAAGTCGTATTTATAATTTTATATTAAAGTATTAATAACCAGTCGTACCTCAGAAGTAATTTTATATAAAAGTATTAATAACCATTCGTACCTCAGATGTAGTAGGCCTATTGTACACCCTCTGGTCAAGTTCGACTGATGCATTCAAAGTGACTCTGTAGTTGTCAAGCGGTCCTAGGTCAGCCATGCTACGAAAAGTTTGTGCATAAGGATTGGTAGAAAGAGCACGTGTTAACATTCTAATGATGTCTTTATCTAGATTCGACCACTGCGCTCTATATGAAAGCTCAGCCTCTGCATCATAAAAATATAGCTGTAAATACCTAGGTTGTCCGTCTCTAGGCACTAATTGATCAATTTGGTGATAGATTCCCCCATTAACACGAAAAGTATACACTCCAGAAGTACTATTTGCCATGGTTTTATCCAAATTGACACCCATTGAAGTGAACGAAAAATTCGTGTTGTAAGCACGTATGTGGTTCCTAAACGTCTTTCCTAGGTCGGATTGATCCGTAAAGGGATGATACAATTCTGCTGGAACATTTGTGACAACCAACTTTGTCTTCCCTTTCATACAACAAAAGGATTCGGTTTCATATTTAAAGCGCTTTGCTCCACTATGACGACATGGAGGTGGTTTTCTCAAGACACGATGATTAGTGGGGACACCTTGGTAAACATAATCGTATGGATCCTCTTGGGCACCTTCATGAACTTGAGTATTACAACCTGCATAACCAGAAAACAATGTGTTGAGAAGTTAGTTTCACAGATGTAATGTTTTGAATACTAAGTTCAATTCAAAATAATTCAAAACACCAAATTTTTGTAATACTAACAGACTACAATGTCACATAATGACCTGATGATCTAGTGGTGAATGAGGTTAACGTTGTGATGTCCGATGGCAATTGAGTAGCGACCGACTCAAACAAAGGCAGTAGGTTGCCACTCCCGAATTGCGCGCCTATATATCAATCAACAAAAGCGGATTTACATGGTTTTATCACTAACATGAGTTTTTTGTTGATACAAATAGGAAACATACCTTCACCAGCCACCAAGCGTTCATTATTGGAAGATGAAGCAACATTTGAGGTTCCAGTTTGTGTATTACCACCATTCAAGACAACTTTCTTCATAGCCTTACGTTGTTGATAGTAGCGCTGCTGATAAATTCTCCTCTTTGGATAAACTTTGTCTATAGTGGGAGAGGTATTGTCATTAGGAGAGTGCTGGTGATGCATTTGAGACGATGGTGTAATATTTTCTTTGTTTGCAGAAAGAGGGTACGATTGGGTTAATGGTTGGGGACCACTTAACATCATCTGAGTCATTGTGTTTCCAATATATGATGAATTATTGGTGCTACGATTTTGCAGCTGACTTAATGGTACCCTCTGCGTGATTCCTATAGTGGGAGGGATATTATCATTTCCAGGAGAGTGCTGGTGATGCATTTGAGACGATGGTGTAATATTTTCTTTGTTTGCAAAAAGAGGGTACGATTGGGTTAATGGTTGGGGAGTTCTTAACATAATCTGATTCATTGTGTTTCCATAATATGATGAATTATTGGTGCTACGATTTTGCAGCTAACTTAATGGTACCCTCTGTGTGATTCCTTCAGAAGTAGGTAGCTGAAGTGAATTTTCTTTCTCCTTTTTTCGTGCATAATAATCTCTTTTGCGTTGGTTATGTGGGTCTATAGCAAGAAGATGTTAGGAAAACATAAAAAAAAGGCATTGACAAGGTAGGATGTGCTACATACCTTTACCAGCTACACAATTCATTAGCTTGGCATTCTCCTTTTGCCGGTAAGCTCTCATGTACTCTCTCATGTACTCTCTTCTTTTTCCCTGCAAAAGAGGTGAATATTTAAAGTGTGTCAGGATGACCCGCAAACATTATATAGTTACCGCAAACATTAAAGATCACAGGTGTTGTTCAAGGGCTTCCAGTGTCAAGCAGCCCTGCCACTGACACTACTCGGGGTAAGGACCAACCTGCTAGTCTATAATGTCATTTGCGTATATTAAGTTTAATATTTGCCTATAACAAAGAATTTCTCTTCAAACAGTCAAGGTTTCCGTATTACTTATTCATGTTCCACATTATTGACATCAGATATCTATATATATCTGCATTATTGTATTAGCTTAGTCAGTAGTGTCACCAACTATTATGCTTACGTTTTAGTATATAGACACTTATTAATAATAATAATCTAATTAATTGGCTACAAATCCATATCAACTTGAAAATTATCTGATGAGTCATTATGTTTGACCTTAAAAGTCAAAATGTGTGACTTGCATCTTCCAATTATTTACTTATTTCTGTTTTAGATTAGAGTATGTTTTTTGTATTTTTTGTCTGTGTGTGTGTTTGATACATTGACTGTTTAAGAAACGGTTTCCGTCATTGCAAATTATACCAAGCACATAACCCAACTAAGACGAATAAAACATGACAAATAACCAATTTACACACAGCGACTAATAACTAAATCTAATCTAAACATCTAACTAAAAAAGCATGGGGTTTAACTCAACACTTACATCAAAGATAATAATCAAACAGAACCAGGAGTAGTTGACCACTACTTGTGTATGAATAAAGACCAAAATAAACAATCGAGGGGAAGATATTGGAATTAGAGCATACTGGAATTAGAGATACTGGAATTACAATGAGGAAAGTAAAGAACAGTAGCAGTAAAGCTTAAAAGGAGTTCATACAATGCAAAAACATAACATTCTCGAGACGAATATCTAACAAAAAAAAAACATATAGGAAAAACGTTGTTGGACATCAAAACTGGTGCATCAGAGAGATATTTCTGGGTTGAACTCTACTTCGGTCAAGTTGTTGGACACCAAAAAGTTATCTGAAAAGGTGTAGAAAAGAAATTAGTTCGACGGACAATAGCTATATGTATGTCGTATGTGTCAAGAGGAACATTTGTTATATATCACCTGATGTACTATGTATAAGCTTGACCCGAGAAATATAAACCAAATAACTATCATGAACTGTGAATGGTGTCTTCCATAGTTGGTGGTTGTGGTTGTGATGTAAGATAACCATCATGACTTGACCCCTATATATTGTTTGTGATTAGCCAATGGCAAAGGATATATAGTTAGGATTCATATAACTTTTACCTATAGAGTTTTAAAAAATTATGTAGTAAGAAGACAGTTACTATCCACACTTACGATGAATCCTGAATGTACAGCTCCCAAAACCCGACATGTATTTGATCATAAGGCCTTCGGTCACGTCTTCGATGACCTCGTATAACTCTACCGATGACATCTAAAAGAAGATGATGTTTTTATTATAAAAATAGACACTTTGAATATTGTTTTTTATAAAAGAATGTGAATATAGTTATCTATACCAACAATCATTCGTTTCTTTGACCTGTCTTCTGCAAGATGTCTAAGGGATAGGATGGTCTTAGGATAATGAGGGATGTCTCTTGCCACATCAGGTTCCACGGGGGTGACCCTTGTATTCTTGCTAATTTCAATCTCACATTCCTTACGGTGCAAACTATAACCCTCGTATCTTGGGAAATCATGGCCATTATATCCAAGTTGGAAGTGATGGATTTGAAAAACCCTTCCAACCAAGTCCATGTTTTCGTAGCGCGGTACTAAAAGACGTGGGACAACGGCAGTAAATGTGTCTCCCTAACATATGTAACAATCGAGGTTGCGTATTATTATTATTATTACATTACATTAAATATATTAGTTCTATAACATATGTTTAGCAATTACTTACAGTTCTATCGATCAAAAACAAATGCAAGTTGTTATCATGCACATTCTTATAGATGAAGTTGACTCTGACAGCGTTAATGACGTACCACATAGGCCAATTCCATATTTTCTCAAATGTGTCAACATGCTCGTTACCGTCATACACCTCAAATAAGAAATGAATTTTTAAAAATATCATTCCATCAACATGTTGTGGCATGTAAAATATACACAATGAAGTAGTTGTTAAAGGGAAGAGATACATATATTGATGGATTACCTCAACAGAAAGTGAAGAGGAAGATGCACCGGAGGGAGCAACCATGGAAGGAGTAACTGGTATCTGTAAGACAAAATAAACTTATAGAATAATCTCGAAGTGAAGAGGATAATGTCGAAGTGAAGAGGATGCATTGTTTACAAAAAAAAAAATGAACAGAATCAATTACCTCAACAAGAAGTGAAGAGGATGCACCACAAGGAGCAACGGTGGAAGGAGTAACCGGTAATATTGGAGAATATGTCACAGGCGGTGCCGACAGAGACGAACCGGTTGTTGCGCTAATGACATCACTTGAAATCTGCGATGTGGGCGAAGCATATGCGGTGATCAAAACAGCAGCATTGGTTGGAGCATCGAATGGAGATGTGGATTCCATTCTCAGTGACCGAAACAGTATAAGTTGCAATGTATGTGATATGAGGGAGGGAGAAGAAGGGTGTATTTATAAGGGGAGATATGGGGAGAAGAAGGGATAGTATAGAAGTCCAGGATCTTTTGGGCGAAGCAAAATCAATAATTAGGGCAGCCATGGATAAACTAAAGAGAGACAAATAGTTACAGGAGAGAAAGAGAAGAGAAGAGGCGTGAGTGATTGAAAATGAGCGTGACTTATTTTTCATTCCCCAGGCATATTATTAGGAGAAGAGAGGACGGCTACATTAAAGGAGTAAGAAGGGTAAAACTGTAAAATCGCGTGTCCCAAATTTGTTAACATTTCAACAAGGGCCCATAATTTTTATAAAGGAGTAAGATAAGATATGTATATCGAGTAGATAGAAGCGGACTTAATTAGCACACATTTGCTTTAGAGTTTTATTTCAAGCTTTAGTACCTTTGAATACTTTGTCAAGTTGACTTTTATCTTGACTTTGAATAAGATTAACGTCCTTTTTGACCTTTTAGTTCTGTTATATATTTTTGTGTTATTTAGAAAGTTAGGGACGTTACATGATGGTATCAGAACATATGCTCTTTCTTAAACTTAGTCCTAAGTGACCTGTGAGTTGTGGGAAAAAGTGATTAGTTTATCTTTAAACCCACTAAGGTTTATACAGAGCATAGATTCTTTCCTGTAGAAACTTAAATCTAAGTTATAAACTGTGAGATTTTTGGGTAGACTCTTGGTTATGATTTTCTTCGATTTTAAGGGCGTAACGTTTAGATAGATGGAGCTGCAATTGAAAAAAAAATTATTATAGATTTTGTTATAAGAATTTGACTACTGAGACTTCACTATTACAATTTAGATATAAATTTAAATTCAAACTGAAAAAGTCAAAATGGCAGGCATTAGTACACTTACATGTATGGTCCAGATCATAATTGTAAATGAATTACGACAGAAGTATACTTGTATGACCATGCTTGTGTTGACTGGTGTAGAATGAATTGGAAGAGGAAAAGTTTTATATGATTACATTCTTATGTGCTATATGGGAACATAAATATGTAGTCTAAATGATATCGATGAGTTAGGCGTGGAGTAGATTACTCATTATTGAGGTAAACGAAGTTGAGGTTAAAATGTGTGTATCATATGAAAGTCGTGTTGCACTTTCAGGAAAACCTCAAGGCTAGTCGCGATAGTGATTGGAAAATGTAGGAAGATATCTCTAGTGATTAAGGTTGTGTTTTTTTTTTTTAAAGTTGTTGTGTTAGAAATGGTAAGATGTCGAGTTCGAATCTCCACCATACTCGTATGAGTAGGAGTGGAGAATGTATGTAGATAATGGTTTGTTTAAAAGATGATTCTGATGACATAATCTTTTTTAGCAGAAGAGAAATGTAACATGCATCCTAAAGTTTTATGATTGACAGTTGACCTTGTCATTAGTCAATGTCTGCTTGAGTTATGTTTTAGGACACCGGTTCTCTCCTTATCGTAGATAGCACTAATAACATGTATCTCCTAGTAACTCCTTTCATGTCTAGCGTCCACATATTCCATGGTGCACTATCGTATTCTTTTTTCTAGATCAAAGAAGGAACAGTTTATTGTTATTTGTCTTTCCTTATGCCTCTCCATAAGGTTTATGCTTCTCTATAAGGTTTATAGTGACGTGGATAGCCTCTATCGTCAACATTCCTGGCATAAAGCCAAATTGGTTCTCTTCCATCTTCGTCAGCCTCCTAAACCTCATCTCGGTCACTCTCTCTCATAACTTCATGACATGACTTTTGTTTTATGCCCCTGTAGTATCATTCATTTTTGTATTTTTTTGTATTTGGCTAAATTTTGTTAGAAGTTTTTTGTATTTGGCTAAATTTTGTTGAAGAGACTAATAAATGGCAACACCTAATAAGAAAATTAAAATAGTCCAAATAGCCAATTCATATGATAACGGATATCGTACACCTAAAATTAAAAGTGTCTAAGCTGATAATTTTCCTTAACTTTGATCATCACGTTCTATCATGAGGATTTAGATTATCTAATTTTACGGTCTTAACCATTGAATTAAAATTAATGATTAAAATTTAAATATCAAATTTAAAACTTAAATATCAAGTTTAAAACTTAACCTTTAATCTAAAATCAAAAGTTAAAGTTGGTATAATCATACCTATAAAGTTGATCTTTAACTTTAGAGGATTTCAATCCCTATCATGACGACCGCCAAATTGCAACACACTAATAATAGTCCTCTTTTATACTAGGTCCAATAAATACAACACACTATTAAAATAAGGAATTATTATCTATAAATGTAACTAACTATGACAAAATGTGTACGCTATGTTGTAAAGTGTTTATATAATGTAATGAACTTTCAAATCCTGATTATTGAATGTACCCGGGTATATGTGACAACCATATAAACTGTCACGTGTAAATTTTTGATTGGTTAAGTACATCTAATAATCGAAATTTGAAAGTTCATTACATGACATAGACATTTTACAAGATCTTTAAATTAAATAGACATTTTGTCATATTTAATTACATCTAATAAGTAATAATCCTTTAAAATAGTCAAGAGAATATATATATATATACATATAGATACATTTAACACCTACTAATCTATATAATGAGAGCCATCTCACTAGTGGTTGGTAGCAAAATTAATCGAAACTAAATAAATCGCACAAATTTGAAAGCCACAAGCTGATCGAAGATCTTCATACTGCAATAAACTATAAGCAAATTATATAATGAGAGCCATCTCACTAGTGGTTGGTAGCAAAATTAATCGAAACTAAATAAATCGCACAAATTTGAAAGCCACAAGCTGATCGAAGATCTTCATACTGCAATAAACTATAAGCAAATTATATAATGAGAGCCATCTCACTAGTGGTTGGTAGCAAAATTAATCGAAATTAAATAAATTGCACAATTTTGAAAGCCACGAGCTGATCAAAGATCTTCATACTGTAATAAATTATAAGCAAATTATCGTTAGTAAAGTGACATCCATGTGATAACACAAAATCAGCTTTGACTCTTTGAGCACCATAAAACAGTAGATAATAAGATCAAGATATAATTGAACTTTTATTCATCTATTCACTGTATTGCCATTAATTGATGGGTCCACAAAACTAAAGCATGACATTCACTCTATTGGACCACTTTTGTCTAACAAAAGAAGTTCCCGGGAAACTTTATTTTGATGTGTTATAAGTTTATATTAACATAATGATTAATTATCATAATTTAATATTGATTGGTAAAAACTGAGGAAATCAGTGTTTTTTTTATTTTTGAATCCATCTATATGAATATTCATAAAAATGAATGTATTAGAAAAAAAAGTGTAACTAAAAATGTTTTTACGTGTTATTAAACACTTAATTAGTTATATAGTATGTTAATTTTATGAACTTATAAATTATAATGCATCAATATAATTAAAGTTTTTATTAATCCGTTCTTACTTTAGGGTTGTTCTTATTTAATTAGAATTGAACTCTCCATATATATATACGAGATGGGGTGCCCGCGCGATGCAGCGGTGATGGTGGTAACGACAAAGGTGTGGCTGCGGCAATTGTGGCGATGATGTGTGACGGTAAGGGTTAATATGGTTATTTAAGAATTGGATAATCTATGTTGTAGTTTATTTTATTAAGGGTATTATAAGTATAAAGGTAAAGATGTTTAAATTAGTGAATAAATAAGAAGGGTAATATGGTCATTTCAGGTTCTTAATTACTTAAAAGGGAAAGACAGTTTGCTTTATATAGTAGTATAGATATAATTAATGTAATTAAGAACTGCGAAGATGAAACTTACCGTTTGTTTACGATTCACTTAATGGTATAGATAGTTTGGATTAGACTACAGATAGTTTGAATCAGAGTAAGAAGGAACACCCCAATTGCTGTAACTAGAGCAATGATGCTCCACGGACTGCTGAAATAAGTCCGCCTTAACAACAAAATTTTGCTAGGCCAATAAGTATTGCAATGGCTATCCAATTGCTTCCATTGTTCATAATACGAGAAGGTTCCCCATGATACTTGTTTGCATATGTTGTTTATCATATTCGCAGCGTCTTGGTTGGTACCTAAATGGTTGATGATCACTTTGGATTTTACCAACCTGGCAATATCCTCTTGAGTATCAATTAACATATCCATGGCCATGGCATATGAAGAGATAAAACGAAGAGCTGAAGAATACTGCTCGTATGCAATAAGGTTCCTTAGAACCAACTCAGTGAAATGATTTATTCTCAATGCTGGCATTCGTAGAGTAGGCCTAACCCAAGACTGGGAAAAGCATCGAGACGTATGCATTTCTACATTCATGGCCATTGGCCAACTTGCTTCTTTGTTATTAGGCTTAAAGTTGACTCCAGCCTGGTCCAGTTCAATAGCCGAGCGCTTTTTTGGGTCCAGTTCAATTGCCGGGTGCTTGTTTGGGTATAAAGAATATCCGTAGAGTGCTCTTTCCCATTTAGGCTTGTAACAGTGGTATAGAAGGCCAAGAATATGATCATGAGGTGTTTCACTGTCACTATTGCCGGTTTGTATCTTTGTTTGGATCGGGTTAAGGAGTTTTAGAAGTGGATGTATATATTGAGCTAGAGTACATTTTTCAATTTTGGAGATAGTGCAGTCAAATATGTCCTTAAGAACAAAGAAAGGGATCTGGTTTTCAATTAGTACCAGGTCATAAGGTATGTGTGGGTCGGACAAATGATCATTAGTTTCTGAAAGCCGGTGAATAAATTCAAGTATGAAACACGCATCCATAACCATCATTTTGGCCAGGTCAACATCAGTAGGTTCCTCAGAGGGATAACATGCCCGGATCTGGACTATGGAAGCAGCAACCTTCTGCACACAAGCTTCCAACATTTCTCTTCTTGGTATAGGTTTTGGCCGATCCAATAGTTGACCTACAAAATTTGCTTTTTCCACTTCAAATGCTTGCAGATTATCTTGGTTTCTGTGGAGTGGTCCAATCGAGACCACCTGGGGTGTGAAAGAAGTTGGGCTGAGACTTCGAAGGGTATTAGGAGCCATGAATCTTGATGGTGAAGTGTGATTGGTATGCGTATCAAGGACAGTGTCTCGGATGATGTCGTCTTCATTTGGCAAACAATCAGTGATACCAAGGACAGTGTCTCGGATGATGTCTGCTTCATCTTGTCCACGCTGCACATCAAGATTGTCCATCGGAGGGAGTAGTTTATAGTTATATCACCAAATTAAATGGTAGTGAAATATCAAAAGCATAATTTAAAGGTATATGACTCACTAAAAGATAGAGTTTTCTGTTTTTGCAGATGATTGGGACACACCAGCACTCGAAAACGTGAAAAACGAGTACGTTTTTTACATTTAAGTTGGATGTATAAACTTTACAAACTAATTTTTAATGGTCAATATAAATGATTGGCCCCTTATACTTTATTATTTAAAAAATTAATATATGAAGAGTTTTACACTTTATTTAAATGTATAGCAGCATATCATCTAACCTATTATAAAAAGGGATTAGTTTCCAAGAATGTAAGAAACTTTGAACGAATGTCTATAGTAGGAAATAACTAAAGTTGTGTGTATTGTATGTAAACAACTTTGAAATAATTTTTATTGTATGTAAAAATTTCGTTTCAACCAATATATGTAAAAAGTGAGCAGTAATATGTATATTATTTAAATATAAAATCAATAGCAGTAATAGGTCTTTATACATACCATAAAAGTTCGATTAGTAATGCAATCTAATAAAAAGTGAGCAGCTAGGAATTATCACAAAAACTAGCATTGACACATAGATATTTTGATTTATTAGTTATGACTATGACTTACTTTCACACATCAAAGTTCAAATCCGAAACATTTTACACATACACAACACGGAGTCTTAGATGATGGTTGATAGGTCCAGATTTACTGGCCTCGCTCCAGACGAGACTATTGGAGCCCTCTAAAGATTTGTCCAGAAATTATGAGAAGGCCAGTGAACCTTTTACTTGTACAGGAGTCTGGATTCCACCAGATTAGTTCACTGGACTTCACTCCAGTCAAGATCTCTCCACTAAAGAACATTCTCACTGAAGTCTGAAGAAAGAAGACTGACAAATGGCGGAGCCCACGGGCAGTTTTATCAGATCTCCTAACTGGAGTCCTTGTCATCGTTCTAGACCTTACAAGTCTGAACACTGATAACGAGGAATTGACTTGCTTACCTTTATACGCTTTTATCCGGATAATATATTTGTCCCTTGGTAAAAGTCTTACACGCGTGTAAAGGTGGTTGGTTAAAGTATGAAAGGTCACATCAATGTGACTTTATTCTTATATTTTAATCAATACATTTAAGGTATAAATATTATATCCTTAAATGTATGAAACTTTATTTGTACAACAAAAAGAATTAAAACCTATAAATAACAAGTCATTTCTCTCGTCCAAATCACTTTTACAATTTGTTGTATTTGCCTAAATACTCTCGATCTTAACAGTTATACTTCACAACTTTAAGTATTTTGATCAAGGACTTTATTTAGCAATTATAGATCACTTGTAGTTCATAAGGCCAGTTGTTTAGATACTTACTTTGTAATATCTTGGTTCCGCAACAACCTTGTATTTTATTTAACATCAATAAATAAAATACACTTAAAAATTACATTTATGTTCCACCATTTACATACTTGTTTACTTATTTATTGCTTAAGTCGTTATTGCTTTCTTTATATACTTGCATTTATATTATAAGCAATACTATTCCAATTATCTAGTGCATACTTGACCTTGTTATTCTACACTTGTGGGTTAAACCATCAAGTGAGTGACTTTACAATTGGTATTAGAGCAGAAGGCTAATATATTTGCCTAGATCTGCTTTTCTTGATGGCCAACCCAGAGAATACACAAAGAAACCCTTTAACTGTTGAACCTCCTCCTATTTTTAATGAAACTAATGAACCACCTATTAACAATAATCCCCCGCCACCACCTCCTATTCATGCTTCTCCATACGTGCATGTGCATTACTCAAACACTCCCATTCCCAAATTCAGTGGGAATAGTGATGAATTTGGCACGTGGAAAGCTAGAATAATTTTACATATTACTGGAATTGAGAAAAATATGGTAAAAATTTTAAATGAAGGACCTTATATTCCTAGAAGCCCTCTCAATCCACTTCTTGACCCTCTTGGAGCAAGATCTGGAAGGGAAAAGAGAAAGGAACACTGGTCTGAAGAGGATAAAAGACTTGTTAATATTGATATTGTTTTAAAAAAATATGATCCTCGGGGTCGTTCATGAATCTCTTATTCCCACACTAGTTCTTTATCCTGGTGCTAAAAGCATGTGGGATGAACTAGTAAACCAGTATGAAGGTGGTGATGACACTATTGTTACCAGAAAAGTCTCCCTGAACAAGAAGTATGAGTCATTTTTTGCTCTACCTAATGAATCTCTAACTGGTACTTACACTAGATTTATGAGCATCATAAACCAGTTAAGAGGATTGGGAGTAGAAAAAGACGAGGATATACTTTTGGAGAAATTTTGTGATATTCTTCTTCCAAAATGGTCTCATATGATTGTGGTCTTAAGGCAAGGCAAAACCTTGCATTCCCATACTTTGTCAACATTGTATGGAGCCTTTAGATTCACTAAAGAAAATCAAGCCCAAAGAATTGAGGATGAAAAAGATGCTTTAAATCATGGTTCCAGTAGTTCCCCTTTGGTTAGTCATACTGAACCACCTTGTGCGGCATTAATGTATTCTGAGAATGTATTTTCTACGAGTAAGATGATGTCTTAATTAATGGAATCTGGAGTCACTAATAATATTTCTCATGACTGTGATGAAACTGATAGTGATGATCTGGTGGCTGTGATTGCAAAAACGTTCAACCGTTTTAAAGCAAGAGCCAACAGACCCACTGGACAACATGCACCCAGTTCCTCTACTGACAAGGCTAATCTGAGATGCTTTAAGTGTGGCAGAAAATGTCATTTCATGAAGGAGTGCAAGTCCAATCAGTTTGTATCCCAGTCTGGTCCATGTACTTTTTATAACAAGTCTGATGGTAGCTACAAGTTAAAATACAAAAAGCTTAAGGCTCAAACTGCTCTCATGTCTGCAGAAAATGATAATAATCAATGCATGGTTGCTGAAAAGAAGTGGGTTCCCTCTGATGACTCATCAGTTGATGATGAAGAGGAAAGAGATTGTTGTTATATGGCTCTGGCTGATCAGGAGCATCTAGTGAAAGAAGATGTCACATCTGAAAGATGGGTGGACATTGTTATCAAAAAGAAGGTAAATGATCATGATAAGGAGGTTGATCCTGAACTAAAATTGGACATTGCTGAAACTCTAAACTGTGATTTAATTTTTGTTGAAACTGTTCGATCAGAAATGACAAATAATTTTGAAACAGATTTCTCTGAAATGTCAAATTTACAATCAAAGTGAAAAGAACTTCAAGATATTGAATTGGCCTTTAAAGCACAAGTTTTGGTTACTGAACAACTGGTACAGGAAAAACAAGACCTGGAAATAATCTTAGAAAAAGAAAAACGGGTAATTAAATCATGGCTTGAAACTAGAAAGCCATATGATGCTGGAGTTAATCAAATTCCATCTCAAAAACGTGTCTTTCTAGATGGAAATACCCATGTTGCAGCTTTAATTCCTGTAATTGACCGTTTACCAGAAGAAGTTAAACCTAGTACCATTTATGATGAACCCAAGACCCCTAAAACTAGTGTTATTCTACCAGTTCAATTGTCTGAGGTCAAAACTGGAGCACCCCAGATGAATGCTCCAGTCAAAAAGGTCAAGCAGAATAGACCTTTGTCTCAATCCACTTCTAAAGAACCCCTAGTTCAGAAAAAGAAGAATGTTGTCATACCCAAGCCTAAAGTCCAGTCATCTGGAAAGGCTCAGGTCTCATCTGAAGAAACAATTTTGTTAAGGTTGGAGACTCAATTTCAACTATTGGCTCGTCAGGTTCAAAGCTGTAATGCAAGATTAAACAACTTTGAGGGTAATTCATCTGGCCGAAAACAAAATTCCAAACCATTTTCAAAGAAGGATAAAAATGTTGTCGCTGTTGAGAAAAACAAGAAAAAGGTTTCAAGACTGTCAACTCCAGTAGTCTTTTCAACTAAGGCTACTATTGAAGAAAGTGAACTCAACCAGATACCTCTAGGGATCCATATGGTAGGATCCAAGGAACCCATCTGCTGATGGGTCCCAAAACTAACTATTTAATCTGGTGGATGTGCAGGGCGATCGAAAGAAATATATTTGGTATCTTGACAGTGCAACTGGCAGGATGATGACCGGATGTAAGACCCTGCTGGAGGAGTTCGTGGTTTCTGATGGACCCTCCATTACTTTTGGAAATGATGGTTCTGAAAAGAGTGGGGGATATGATGTCCTGAATAATGGTCAAGTCAAATTCAGACGGGTGGCTTATGTAAATGGGTTAAAGTATAATCTCATAAGTGTGAGCCAGTTGTGTGATGATGGCTACCAGGTGTTGTTCAACATCTCTCAAGGCATCGTATTTAATAAGGATTGGAAGGTAGTATTAATTGCTCCCAGAAAAGGGAATGTGTACATAATGGATATGGAAAACTCTCCTTCAGAGCAGTGTTTCTATACCAAGGCTGATGAAGACACAAACTGGCTATGGCATAAAAGGTTGTCCCATTTAAATTTCAAAAATATCAATAAGTTGTCCAGAAAATAACTTGCAGATGGGATACCTTCTGTCTCCTTCAAAAAGGAAAGGCCATGTCCAGGATGTGAGATGGGGAAGCAGAAACGCACCAGTTTCAAGGCAAAACAGAATTTTAGCATATCTGAACCTCTTCACATGCTTCATATGGACCTCTTTGGTCCAGTAAATGTTCAGACTCGTGCTGGTAAAAGATATACCCTGGTAGTTGTTGATGAATACTCCAGATATTGTTGGGTAATATTTCTTAGATCAAAGAATGAAACTGCTGCTGAAATCATCGCTCTTATCAAGCAAATTGAACTCAAATACAAGCGAAAAGTGTGTCAGTTAAAAAGTGATAATGGAACAGAATTCCAGAATGCTACTCTGGAAAAATTCCGCACTAACACTGGCATCTCCCAAAATTTCTCATCAGCACATACACCAGAACAAAATGGAGTTGTAAAAAGAAAGAACAGAACGCTGATAAAAGCTGCCAGGAGTATGCTTGCTGAATCTGGTCTTCCTAAAATGTACTGGGCTGAAGCAATTGCAACCGCTTGTCATACTCAAAATCGCTCAGTATACGTGAAGAGACACAAGAAGACATCCTATGAAATATTGAGAAATAGAAAACCAAATATTGGTTATTTTCACGTTTTTGGATGTCCAGTATACATCCTGAACGACTCCAGTCAGTTAGGCAAATTTGATGCCAAAGCTGATGAAGGATACTTCTTAGGATATTCAGCTATTCGCAAATCCTTCAGAGTCTACAACAAGAGACTGGAAAGGGTTCAGGAGTCAATTTATGTCACATTTGATGAATCAAACAATGCAATCAATAAAAAGCCAACCCTTAAATCTCCCCCAGAAAATCCAATTATCTTCTGTGAATCAGATCCTATCAACTACATTAAAGATTCATCTGAAGAAGTTTCCAGTCATCCTGATCTAGAACCTGTTTTATGAAAGAAACCCCCAGTAGTATTCCTTTCCATCCTTCAATAAGTTTCAAACTACCCTCTGAACTTGTTATTGGATCAGATGTCCGTACTACTTCTTCAGTATCAGTTTCAGTTGATACTGAACCAGTACTTCAAGAAATACCCTCAACGGAATAATTTCATGATGCAAATCGTGATCTTACTGATTCAGATAAAGATGTTGAAATAGTCTGCCAAGACCGTTTTCCTAAAGCAAATGTAGAAGGAAATCAACTGAATACTTGCACTGATATTGTTGTTCGAAACAGCCTGGTCATTACTCTAAGTGGACAAAAGCTCATCCTATTGATCAGATCATTGGTGACTCCAGTAGAGGGGTTCAGAACAGAAGAGCCTCCAGTGAATAATGTTTATATGTCAGCTTCTTATCTCTGATAGAACCGAAGAAGATTGACTAGGCTATGGAAGATCCAAACTTGGTGATAGCTATGCAAGAAGAGTTACTCCAGTTTGAAAGGAACAAGATATGGTACCTGGTTCCTTTCCCAGTTGGCAAGAAAGAACCAATTGGACCAAGATGGGTCTTCAGGAACAAGGTAGATGAAGATGGCCATGTCATCAGAAATAAGGCCAGACTGGTAGCACAAGGGTACTGCCAGTCATATGCTAATTTTGATGAATCATTTGCTCTAGTGGCTAGACTTGAAGCGATCAAAATTTTCTTAGCATTTGCTGCTCATCATCAATTCAAGGTCTACCAGATGGATGTAAAGAGTGCGATTTTAAATGGAAAATTGGAAGAAGAAGTTTATGTCAAGCAACCACCAAGCTTCATTGATGAAAATCATCCTCACTGGGTGTATCGTCTGGACAAAGCACTTTAAGGTCTAAGACAAGCCCCACGTGCCTAGTATGATACTCTGACTAAACATTTGCTGAAACATGGTTTCAAAAGAGGTGCAATTGACAATACCTTATTTATTCTTCGCGAAAAAGGTAATCTTCTACTAGTACAAATTTATGTTGATGATATTATTTTTAGGTCTACTAATGAAAACATGTGCAAGAAATTTTCAAAAATCATGTCCTCTGAATACGAAATGAGTTTGATGGGTGAATTAACATATTTTCTAGGACTCCAGATTAAACAAACAATTGATGGTATTTATATTAATCAGGAAAAATATGTTAGAGATCTTTTAAAAAAATATGATATGAACTCTTCACCATCTAAACCCACTCCAATTTCTGCACCACTCACTCTGGACTCAGATCCAGATGGAAAACCAGTGAACTCCACTGTCTATAGAGGCATGGTAGGTTCACTGATGTATTTAACTACCAATAGACCAGACATAATGTTTGCAACATGTTTATGTAACAGATATCAGTCTAATCCAAAAGAATCTCATATGCTTACTCTAAAGCGCATACTGTACCTTAAGGGTATCCCCAGGTTTTGTCTTTGGTACTCCAAAGGCTAAGGCATGGATCTAATGGATTATTCAGATTCAGATCATGTAGGTTGTAAGATAGACAGGAAATCCACTACTGGTGGATGTCATTTCCATGGTGGCACACTGGTCAGTTGGACCAGTAAGAAGCAAACTTCAGTTTCATTGTCAACTGCTGAAGCTGATTATTGTGCTTAGATACTCTGGATGAAGAACCAGTTGCTTGATTATGGTATTAAATTTTTGAAAACTCCAATATTTTTTGATAATACCAGTGGCATTGCTATCTCTAACAATCCAATCATGTACTCCAAGACGAAACACATTGATGTCAGGTATCATTTCATTCGAGATCATGTTATGAAAAATGACATAGAAATCCATTTTATTCCCACTGACAAACAACTCGCTGACATTTTTACTAAACCTCTGGATGTAAAAACTTTTGAACATCTTGTTGGTGAGTTGGGAATGTTGAACCCTTAAATCTGGAACCTTGTTATGAACGCCTTTGTGACACTGGCTTGGTTCTTTGATTTTCAGATTTATAAATCTATACTAGTAAAGCTATCGAACGCCTTTGTGATACTATCTTTACATTGATAGATTTATGGATCACCATTCTAGGAGGAAGACTCAGACCACATTTTTTTAGTGTCTAAATTTCAAGGGGAATTTATTAATTTATTTTGTCGCTGGACAAATTTTCTGGACAAATTTTCTGGAAAATATTTCTAGTACCTTGTAAATGTATCCCTTTCACTAATACCAGATAAGTTGAAGTGCATGTTTGAGGTGACTTCAGTCGCTTTGTAAATGTGTCCCTCTCATTTGTCTATATTAGTTGATGTGCGTGTTTGAGGTTACCAGTATGGTCTAATCTGGGTACTTACTGGAGTGTCCCTCTAGTGTACCATCAATGCATATTTCACTGGCCTAATCCACCAGTGATACTGGAGTGTCCAGTCAACCTCCAGATGCATTGAAATGAGTCATGGTGTGTCAGTCATAATATTTTAATACTTGATGTTAGTGCGTGCCATACATATAAACCTTTTAAATGGACAGTTAATGTTCATCTTACGTGGCATGACTTTTTCAACCTAAAAATGATGGTTTTGTTACCTTGGGAAGACAAAAAGTGCAAGTTGGTAATTTTGTGGGCTGTCAACCGTCATACAATTATGTGTGATGGGAAACATTAAATGCGGATGTCAAAACCGATCAAAATTGTTTTGAAATAATTCAAATTTACCGTTTTGAATTCCATTTTCTCTTTCCTCTATAAATACCCATATTTACTTTCACTTTTCATTTTTATCTCAAAAATCATTTACTCCCAAATCTTTAAATTCCTTCATTTACTCCTTTCTTCATTCAATTTCAAACATATATCTCTCTCTTATTTACTGCATTTCATCATCAATATCTTCAAATCTTTATAAGCCCTATTTTTTATTTCAGTTTCAATTTCTATACTCTAATGGCACCTAGACAATCAAATTATTCTGATAAAAATCTTCTCACCAACAACTATACTCCTCCTGCTGGTGTTGTTAAAGCTCATGACATCATCATTGATTCTCACAAAATAAGAATCAATATGCATAACTGGATGGCAAAGCTTGCCGGAAATCATGATGCCTAAACCATCATCGGACGACTAAACTCATTCTTTCTGAGTTGTCCACTCGATGGGGCTCTGACCATGAACCCAGGAAAAATGTACCATGGATACCTATGTAAATTCTGGTACACGGCTCATTTCAAAACTGGTGATGATGACACCATCCATTATACTCTCAAAAAGGGATCTCACTCTTTTCAAATAACCGTCGATACTCTTCAAGATGCCCTTCGTTTGCCTTATTTTTCTGAAAATGAGTTGCCACTACAACTTCCAACTGGAATTAATTATAGGGAAGTGTGTTGGGAAATGGGTCATACTGACATCGTGGATGAACATGGTGTGTTAAAGAGAAAAGGTACGATATACATGAGTAAACTCACAAATTCTTGGAGATTTTTCTTTACTCATATAGTTGAGTGTCTTGGAAGCGGATCTGGAGGGCTGGATCAGATCAACCAGACTCAACTGCTGATTGCTTAATGTTTTTGGTATGGTCTTAGAGTTGATTTTGCTCAAATTTTGTGGAATGATCTGGCTGAAAGAATTAAGACTCATAAAAGGAAAGCTCATGTTCCTTTTATTCGATTTTTGTCTTTAGTTTTAAAAAGAGCTTTGGGTCCAGAGTATGATTACGATACTAGTCATTTTTCTATGGCTGAATATTTGAGGGATCTCAATAGTTTGGTTTCCAGTGATAATGAGGTTAAGATCCCAGAGGCCATGACCCATAATTTTAGAAGAGAAATAACTGATGCAACAAGACAAATTGATTCAGAAGAAATCCAGGGTGGCTCTCAAATCAATGTGGGTCCTTCTGGAGCCTTAAATTCTGAAGAACAGTCACCGGAAACAGAGGTAATCTCTGATCAACGACAGAATTTAGCTATCATTCCATCCACCATTTCCACACGACCTAGAACAACAACCAGACATCTAAAGAGAGAAGGATTTATGGTCAATCTGATTAGTACAGTTGCTAGCCAACTGGATTCCTCCCAACAAGAGTCCAGTGATGTCATAAGGTAAAATTTGATTGATGTTGGTAGGGAGAGTGGTGAAGACTTTGGAAGATCTGCATAGGCTGGGGTCACTGGAGCCTCACCTTTAGTGATGCCAGTCTCACACTCTACGGCAGGTGACATTATGGCTCCAGATGGGACACTAATTGTTGAAGGGGAAAATGTTGAAAATGCTGAACAGGTTGTGACTGTTGTAGAAAATGTTGTACAACGAGTTGAGCAGGAAGAAAATCTGGAGCATGAGGCTCAGATTGATTTAAATAGAGAAGTTGAAAATATGTTGATTGATCAGACAGTTGGGACTGGTCCAGATTTGGATGCAGTTGATTCCCTAATGTCTGAAGGTATTTTTGATGCGAACATTTACTTTCCGGGTGAAGATGAAGTTGAAAATGTTGTTACTTCGGTCACCCGTCCATTATTGTAGATATACCACCACCACCAGATCCCATTGAACAAACCACCACCACTCCACCATCAGAATCACAACAACAACCATTTGTACCACCCCCACATCCTTCCATTCCACCAAACACTTCATATATTTAACCCATACTTCCTTCAGTTTCACCCTTCCAAATTACTGAACCAGAGGTAGGACTGGCAACCAGAAAATGAAAGGGTTCCGTTGCTTGTTTCTTCAGTCACCAAAGTTGTTATTCCTTCTAGAGGTCTCTCCACTTCTTCTTTCACCAAGGTCCAAGGCCTTTTTGAGAAGGTGGCGGACTTGGAGAGATCCCTCCAGTCATCTCCTCATGTCGTTTCTGACTTTAAATCTTTAATTTCAAACAATATGAAGTCAGAAATGAATGTATTTGTTGGGAATGAGAAGATGGTGTTTGAGAAGTTAAATGAACTGGTATTGGCCACTAACAAGAATTCCGACAATATCAAAGTGGCAGTCCAGGAGTTGAAAGAAAATCTGGTGACATCTGTTCAGACTGCCATTAAAGAAGAATTTGTTCAACCATTGGCAGATCTGACAAACGCAGTTAAAAATTTGGTTACAAGGGTTGAAAATGTGGAAAATAGACCAACACTTGACCAGAGTTCAGTTGAAAGCAACATCAGTGATGCTGTTGTTCGCAAGTTTAGGGCAATTATGTTGAAAGATATCACTGATGAAATCTCTGAGTCAGTTTTAAGAAGTATTCACGATGGTTTGTTACCACAAATGGTGAAGTTGGTTGAAGATTCTCTACTATTAGGTCCAGTTTAGGCTATAAACTAGAGCTCTCCAGCTGCATCTGGAGAGCATGAAGAATTGTCCAAAATATTAGAAGTCCAGTTGCATTGTACAGTTTAAGCAACTGATGACTTCCTCCAGTTGAGATCTGAAGACTTAAATCTGAAGACCTTCCAGTTGAAGTCGAAGAAAACAAATGGAAGAAAGGAAATGACAATGGCAGCGAAGCCCAGTTGACATTTCACCAGATCAATCAACTGGAGATCCTTCAGTGTAAATGCCTTTACAAAGCTTTACATTGATCACGAGGGGGACCTTTTACACTACATCCTTTTAACCGGACAATAATCTTGTCTGTGGATAAAAGTGCAAAGATGTAGAGTGGTTGAACTTATAGTTCCTAATTCTACCTGCTAGAGAAAGCTTTCTCAATCTTCAATCTCCTAAGATTCAACCTTCATTGGACCACTAAAAGCCTTTCCTCCACCACCAGCGACTACTAAGGCTAAAGTAACCTTTTGTCTTACTTTATTTAGCACACACAAAGGATTATTTACTAATACTTTTGTGTGCTGTCAACCATATTTGTACTTCGAAGTTGAGATCCCAATGCTCATACTTCGACTATAAATAGAGGTCCTTGCCCAAGCTTTTCAACAACTTTGCAAACACATACATTTTGCAATATTGGTGAACTTGTGCAATATTCTCTCAATCGCAAAAAGGAACATTTCACAACTTTAAGTGTTTCGATTGTTAGGAGAATTTCCAAGTATAGATCAATTGTATTTCATAGGTTGTTAGGATATTTACATCTTTGTATTATCTTGGTTCCGCAACAACCTTGTATTTTATTTAACAATCAATAAATAAAATACACTTGAAAAATACATATTGTCTCATCGATATAAATACTTGTCAATTATATCTATTGCATTGTATTTACTTATTTACATTGTCACCTTAATAAGTAAACCTCCAGATTACCTGGTACACAATTACTCTAAACTGGTCACGTCCAGATTAAGTGATTGTGTTGCAAAGTACACTCACCATTGACATAGAGGTGTCTTCAGCACCCATCTAGAAAATAGTTGGGAGTTACAAGTGGTATCAGAGCAGGCAGGTTGAATTGTTTCAATTCTATAACCTAGGTCTGCTTCGATGGCTGCTGAAGGTGAGAATGGTTCTGGTCCAAATGAATCTAATCCTAATGTTACAACTCCTTTAGATACTAACCCTCCTCCTTCTCCTCCTCCTCCTAATCCTGGAGCAAACCACGTCCATGTACATTACTCCAACACTCCAGTTCCCAAATTTGATGGGAATGGTGAGACCTTTGGTACATGGAAAGCTAGAATGCTCTTGCATTTTGGTGGGACAGAGAGGTATATGTTGAAAATCCTTAAGGATGGACCATATATACCCATGTCCAGTGGTGTTAGCCCTCTTCTTGACCCTACTGGGAGAAGAGGTACCAGGGAAAAGTCCGAGGAACATTGGTCAGACGAGGATCGCAAACTGGTTGATCTTGATACCAGACTGAAAAACATGATCCTTGCTGCTGTTCCTGAGGAACTAATTCCAACACTTGTGCTGTTTCCCAGTGCTAAATCTATGTGGGATGAATTAGTTCTCCAGTTTGAAGGAGGAAATGACACCATTGTCACCAGAAAGGTTGCTCTTAACAAGAAGTATGAATCCTTCTTTGCTCTTCCCAATAAAAGTTTAACTGGTACTTACACCAGATTTACTGGCCTAATTAATCAACTTAGAGGCTTGGGAGTGGAGAAGAATAAGGATATTCTTCTTGAGAAATTCTGTGATGTCTTGCCATCCAAATGGGCACACATGGTTCTTGTCTTAAGACAAGGTAAGACCTTGCACAGCCATACTCTTGCTTCCCTTTATGGAGCCTTCAGATTCACTGAAGATAATGATGCTGCAAGAATATTGGCTGAGCAAGATGCTTTAAACCATGCTCAGAGTTCCAAGGTTGCCAACCTTACTGGGCAACCTTGTGCTGCTTTAATGTCTACTGAGAATGTCCAGTTACATTCTATGAAGGAGATGTTAAACAACTTACTGAACTCTGGCCTAACCACAAATCTAAGTAATGGTTGTGAGGAAACTGACGATGATGATCTGGTAACCATGATTGCTAAAACCTTTAATAGGTTCAAGCATAAATCTAATCGATTTAATGGGTCCAATAATGCTTCCAGATCAAATTCTCTGGATAAGGCCAATCTTATCTGCTACAAATGTGGTAAGAAAGGTCATTTCATGAAGGAATGCAGATCTAGTCAGATGAACAACCAAACTGGTCCTGTTGTCCCAAATTTTGTTAAATCTGATGATTATAAGGCCAAATACAAGAAAATTAAGGCTTAAATCGCTCTCATGTCTCTTGAACAAGAAAAAGAGAAAGAAAAGAACAAGTGCATGATGGCTCAAACTGAAGGGAAATGGGAACTCTCTGATGATTCATTTGATGATGAAGAAGAGATTAGAGATGTGTGTTTCATGGCATTAGAAAATCAACAACCAGTGGTGAAAGATGATGTTGTTTCTGGAAGATGGGTGGACATCATTTTAAAGAAGGTAAGAGATTATGATGTTGAATTAGATACATAACTAAAACTGGATATTGCTGAATCATTAAATGATGACCTGTTATTTGTTGAAACTATGAGAACTGACTGTGAACGATACTTGGAAACTGTTTTAATTGAGTTTAACAACATGAAAGGTCAAATTAATGATTTGCAAAGTTTCCAATTGGCTCTCAAAGAGTCAGATTTGAATAATGAGGCATTGGAAAGAGATAACCAAAAACTAAAATTTGATCTTGAAAAAGAACACATGGTTATCAATTCTTGGGTACAAGCATTTGGTAAAAATTATGACGCTTTTTCAAAAACCATTGATGCTCAAAAAACTGCCTGGAAATATGGTAATCTTCAGATGGCAACTGTTATACCCACAATTCACCAGATGCCAGTATCAGTTAGAGTTGAGACTCCTTATGACTTCTCTAACCCTGCCAAATCTGAATTCATTGAGACCACCCCTGTTGAGGTCAAAACTGGAGCCAAGAAGGCTAAAGCTCCAGTTAAAAGGGAAACTGGTGATAATCCTTTACCTCAAAATTCCAAAGAGCCCAAAACTCCAAAGACTCAAAATTTTGCAGAACCTAAGTCCAAGGTCCAGCAGCCTGAAGAAAACAACTTTCTGTTAAAATTGGAGAGTCAAATCCAAAATTTGTCCAAGCAAGTACAAAGTTGTACTGCCAAAATAAAAAATCTGGAAGGAGCTTCATCTTCTTCAGTTGAAAAACAAGTTGTTAAAACTCCTCCATTGAAGCAAAAGCAAAAACAAAATCAATCTGCTCAAAAAGGAGCAAAATCTGGAATAAAAAAGGAGGATATTGTTGTTCCCATCAAACCAATTGTTTTTACTCCTGAAGCTGGAAATAATCCTCCAGTTCCAGCCTCCAGTTCCAACCCAAGTAAACTTGCTGAGACTTCTCAAGAGAAGTCTGGTGGACCCATCAAGAAAAGATGGGTTCACAAAAATAACTAATTATCTACTGGCATATGTAGGGCGATCGAAAGAAGAATATCTGGTATCTGGATAGCGCTGCTGGCCGGACTATGACCGGATGTAAGCCCCTGCTGGAAGAGTTCACTGTCCAAGATGGACCGGCAGTGACATTTGGTAATGATGGAAGTGGGAAAACTGAAGGATATGGTGTAGTTGACAATGGGCAGGTCCAGTTCACAAAAGTTGCATTTGTTAATGGTTTGAAATATAACCTGATAAGTGTCAGTCAGCTTTGTGATGATGGATATAAGGTTCTGTTCGATATTGCTCAAGGCATCATATTTAACAAGGATTGGAAAGTGGTAATGATTGCACCAAGGAAAGGGAATGTGTACATAATGGATATGGAACCAGCTCCAAAAGAGCATTGTTTCTATGCTAAGGCAGACGAGGACACCAACTGGCTGTGGCATAAAAGGTTATCCCACCTCAATTTCAAAAATATCAATAAGTTGTCAAGAAAACAACTGGTGGATGGGATACCTTTAATTTCCTTTAAAAAGGAGAAGCCATGTCCAGGGTGTGAGATGGGCAAGAAGAAAAGAGCCAGTTTCAAGACCAAACAAAACTTCAATATCACTGAACCTCTTCACATGCTTTATATGGATCTTTTTGGTCCAGTGAATGTTCAAACTAAAGCTGGTAAAAGATACACTTTAGTTGTTGTTGATGAATACACCAAGTATTGTTGGGTGGTATTTATCAGATCAAAAAGTGATGCACCTGGTGAAATTATCTCTCTCATCAAGCAAATTAAGCTCAAGTATACCAAGAAAGTTTGTCAGTTGCAAAGTGATAATGGAACTGAATTCATCAACCAAGAATTGGAATCATTTTGCACTGACACTAGCATTTCTCAAAACTTCTCATCAGCTCGTTCTCCAGAACAAAATCGTGTGGTTGAAAGAAAGAATCGCACATTAATTGAAGCTGCTAGAAGTATATTATCTGAATCAGGTCTTCCCACATGTTTTTGGGCTGAAGCTTTGGCAACTGCTTGCCATACCCAAAATTGGTCAGTATATGTCAAGAGACATGGGAAGACTGCCTATGAAGTCCTCAGGAATCGCAAACCAAATATTGGATATTTTCATGTATTTGGTTGTCCAGTTTTTATCTTAAATGATTCTAGTTAGTTAGGAAAGTTTGATGCAAAGGCTGATGAGGGTGTTTTCGTGGGGTATTCAGATATTAGAAAAGCCTATAGAGTTTATAATTATAGACTCCAAAAGGTACATGACACAATTCATGTCACATTCGATGAATCCAATGAAGCAATCAACAAAAGACCAAGCCTTGATTTATCTCCAGTTATCCCAGTTGATTTTGGTGTATCTGATCAAGTTCATCAATCAGTCAATACACCAAGAGATATTTCCACTCATCAGGACTTGGAACCAGTTTTACTAAAGTAAAGCTCCAGTGACACTTCATTCTATCCCTCCATCAGTTTCAATGTACCACAAAAACTGGTGATTGGATCAGATGTTCATACCACAACAACGTCAGAACCAATTCAGACTTCTCCAATTCCTCAAAATATACCTTTATTTGAAGATAATCACATCAACACGCCAGTTGACACTGATGAAGAAGTTGAAGTAGTTTGGGCTGATCCTTCTCCAGTTGCCTCAACTGTTGAAGATCGTTAGGTTTCTTGCACTGATGTTGTGCTAAATCAACCTAGTCAATACACTAAATGGATAGTTGCTCATCCCATTGAGCAAATTATTGGAAATCCAAATAGTGGGGTTCAGACTAGAAGAGCCACAAGTGAACAATGCTTGAACGTCACCTTCTTATCACTGATTGAACCGAAGAAGAGTGACGAGGCTTTGGCTGATCCAAGCTGGGTTGAGGTGGGTCTACCGAAACAAGATGGATGAAGATGGCAATGTTGTCAGGAACAAAGCAAGATTGGTTGCCAAGGGTTATTGTCAAGCAGAAGGTGTTGATTTCGATGAAACTTTTTCTCCAGTTGCAAGACTTGAAGCCATTAGAATTTTCTTGGCTTATGCTGCTCATTTGCAATTCAAAGTCTTCCAAATGGATGTCAAAAGTGCGTTCCTAAATGGCAAGTTGGAAGAAGAAGTGTATGTTAAGCAGACTTCAGGTTTCGTGAACGAAAAGCATCCTCACTGGGTATATAGACTAAACAAAGCTTTGGATGGTCTTCGTCAAGCCCCAAGAGCCTGGTATGACACTCTAACTAAACATCTTCTCAATAATGGTTTTCAAAGAGGTGCAATAGATAATACCTTATTTATCTTGAAAGAAAAAGGTAATATCTTACTGGTACAAATTTATGTTGATGACATTATATTTGGGTCAACAGATGATGAAATGTGTAAAAGGTTTTCAAAAATCATGTCTCAAGAATATGAGATGAGTTTAATGGGTGAATTAACATTTTTCTTAGATTTACAAATTAAACAAACCAAGGATGGTATTTTTATTAACCAAGAAAAATATGTCAGAGATTTGTTAAGAAAGTACAAATATGATTCTATCCCATCAAAAACCACACCTATTTCAGCTCCATTAAATTTGGACTCTGACCCAAATGGCAAACCAGCGGACCAAAAGGAATATCGTGGAATGGTTGGTTCACTGATGTATTTAACTGCCAATCGACTAGATATTATGTTTGCAACATGTCTATGTGCCAGATTTCAGGCTAATCCAAAAGAATCATATTTGCATGCTGTTAAACGCATTTTCAGGTACCTGAAAGGGTGCCCCAGCCTTGGTCTTTGGTATCCCAAAGGCTCAGGGTTAGATCTACTGGGTTATTCAGATTCAGATCATGCAGGTTGTAAGATTGATAGAAAATCCACAACTGATGGTTGTCACTTCCTGGGGGGAAAACTGGTGAGTTGGACCAGTAAGAAGCAGACTTCGGTCTCAATGTCTACTGCTGAGGCAGAATACCTTTCTGCGGCCAGTTGCTGCGCCTAGATTCTCTGGATCAAAAACCAGTTACTTGATTATGGTATGAAATACACAAGAACCCCAATTTTTTGTGACAACACCAGTGCAATTGCTATATCTCACAACCCAGTGATGTACTCAAAGACAAAGCATATTGACATCAGGTATCACTTCATTCGTGATCATGTTATGAAAGGAGACATTGAAATACATTTCATCCCCACTGATAAACAGTTAGCTGATGTTTTTACAAAACCTCTTGATGAGAAAATTTTTAAACATCTCATCAGTGAACTGGGTATGTTAAATCCTCATTAAACTGGAGAGGCCCTCCAGTTGAGGATGATCCAGGTGATCCTTGGTTGGTTGGAGATTGAACGCCTTGATGTACTCAAAGACTAGCCATTGATCAAATGGATCATATTTTTAGGGGGAAAAGACTCAAATATTTTTCCAATTAAAATTCGTTTTATTTTGAAAAATGCAACTGGTGAATCTCTCAGTTGAAATTGGCATCTGGAAAATCTCTTCAGTATGCTAGTTTTGGTCTTGTCTTAAACTGGTGGTCAACCACATTTCATAACGTTATGTTTTACTTGGTGGATACTTGTGACACGTGATGTTACTCGAGTGTTTATCTCGCACTCACAAACATCACCTGACATGTCTGACGTGTCAAGACTTTTTGCTGAAAATTATTGCACTTTTTATGGGAATTGTTGAAGTTAATGGGTGAGTGGGAATACCAGCCGTCATAGCATTAAATGCTTGATGGGAGGTATTAAATGTTTTTGAATTATCAAAATTACTGAAAATCAATATTTACAAACTATTTCAAAATTTGGGGATTAAAATATCTTTTTGTATATATTTTGGTAATATTTTATTACCTATATATACCCCCACTAAATACTTTTCTCATTTACCTCACTTTAAATTCCTTTCATTTACTCTTCCAATCATTCACAATTCGATCCCTTTCTCTCTTTCTTCTTTAAATCCAAAACCCTAAATCCAATATCTCAAATGGCTCCTAAATCATCATCTTCTTCATCTCGTTCCCGTGATGTGAATCTACTCACTGTCGAGTATACTCCATCAGAAAATGTTTCTCGTGCTGTTGGTGCTCCCATTAGTTCAAAATTGATAAAATTAAATCCAAACAATCCAATGGCATCTCTCCAAGGGCATCAGGCCGCTGACTCTCTCATTGGGAAAATCCAATCCTTTCTTCGGATTTCTCCCCTCAGCGATGCCTTTTCTCTGAACCCAAACAAGTTGTTTCATGACTACTTGTGCGATTCTGGTACACAGCTTCTAATTCTGATGACTGCTCATCTATCTCCTTCTCTTTAAAGGATGGGTCAGTCCCGTGTACCATCACCACTGAGATGTTGAGGGAGGCCCTTAACCTCAATTACTGGAGACAAGATGAGAGTCCAGTGGTGATTTCCCCTAATATCAACTTCCGTCAGGTCTTCCTTGACATGGGGAATAAAGAAGTTTTGGAGGGAGATGTACTGAAGACCAAAGGATCAATAACTATGAGAGGGCTTTCACCATCCTGGAAGTACTTCATGGTCCATTTGGTGGAAAGTTTAGGTGGGAGTTCTGGTGGTTTGGACCAAATAAACTCTTTCCGGGCAGAGATGGCATACTGCCTGTGGAATGGACTGAGGGTGGATTTCACAAACATCCTGTTTAGAAGCCTGGTGTATAAGTTGAAAGGCAACAGGGGTCTTTGTATCCCATTCTCGCGATTTCTATCCCTTTGTTTCATACTAATTCTGGGCAGAGAAGAGTAAAACAACACGCAATCCTTATACTCTGTGCCAGAATTATTAAGAAATCTGGACAACCTTGTGTCCACTTCTGATGAAGTCCAGATTTCCCCAAGAATGCTACTGGCATTCTCTAGAACTGATGTACCACCATCAGGTGAGTCAGAAAGACAACTGGGCAGGCCTCAAAATAATGAGGGACCCACTAGTTCGTCTGTAGATGTTGGCATAAATGAGGATGAGTTTCATCTTGAGTCTTCGGATTCATCTGAGACTGAATCTGACCAGGAGATGGCTGATGCAACTGTACTTGATTAGCTCCCTTCTCTCCTTGGTCAAACCCAAGAACCACAAGTTTCAGTTTCACCTCTTGACTTCTCCTCCTTACAAGAAATTCCAACATTCGTATCTCGACAACTACTTTCCTCCATGAATGTGCCTAGAAATAGACACATTCTTACACCACCGTCGCCGACGTTCACACCTGAGCATTCTCAGCATGAACGGCACATTGAATCTCTTCCCTTTCCTTCTTCAACAACTCCTCTTCCTTCAGCTGGTGCGACAACAACTGGAGAACCTTCACTTCATGTACCTCCTCCAGTTGTATCTGTTGCATTCCGAGCAGGTCCAGTGGCACCTTCCCCTCCGTCACTGGACAGCCAGTTCGTGTCTTTCCAAACCGATATCTCAAACCTTTTAACAAGGGTGGAGGATATTCAGAAGACACTAGACAAGAATACCAAGTCCCTCTCCAAATACCACAAGGATCACATCACAAATGTAAGGGTGGTTGATTTGGGGATTAACAAGTTCTCTGGCAATGAGGACTTGATATTCAGGAAGCTCAACGAGTTGGTCATCAGCTGCAATTCACTGGCTACTTCTTTAAAAGAAGCTTTTGACGTAACTCAATCAAAGGTACACACATCCATCACCAACCTGCTGAATAACACTGTCAGATCATCAGAGATTGAGTTGAACGAATTGGAAAGACAGGTTAAACTACTTGTTGAAAAGCCTGGTCTGGATGTTGTTGAGCTTGGTAACCAGTTGGCCACTTCAGTTGGTCTGAGGATTGAAAATACCTTGGCTGAAAGGGAGAACAATTTGATAGAAAGGGTGATATCTGAGATCACCAAGACTGCAGCGCCCCAGGTTGATCTCACCCCTATAACATCTGAGATCAATCAGTTGAGCTGCAGTCTGGATACATTAGCCAGCAAGGTATCTGATCACACAACGGCTATTGAAAAACTGACCACTGAAGCTGGGAAAGAAAAGGAAGAAGTTGGCAAGGACGCACCAGCAACTGGGCTCTCCCCAGATGATTTAAGTATACTTCAAGCGATTCAAAAGAGTCAAGACACTACTTGTGGAAATGTCATGACTCAATCTCAAGAGATAAATCATCTATGGAGGACAGTTCGCATGTTATGTGGAGTCTTCAAAGAGTGCAAGAACATGCAATCGTGGCAGCCTCTAGATCGCTTGCCCTCCAATCATGCCGATTTTGAAGCTATTAGGCAAGGACTAGATGCTGCCAAGGGGGAAAGGTCTGTTCGTGCCCCTCACACTCTTGTTGACGCTTCAGGTGCAGGGAAGGAGATGATTGTTGCTACCAGTACTGAGGCTGGTGAGCAGGTAATTAAATCTTTTGATGATGTGATTAGGGGGAATGTGGATAAAGGAAAGGCCATTGCAACTGATGACTCTAAGGAACCTGCCACCGATGCACCCATGTTGGAAATTGGCAATGTTGATGTATTGCCTCCAATTAGTGAAAGAGAAAGTCAGAAATTAGCAAGGGTTGGGTATCTGGTCAAGGAGAGGAAGAAACAAATGAAGGCAAATCAATTTGAATAAAAATCTTCCAACCCCTCTTGTTGATATAACTGACGCACAACTCCTTGGCTTGACACTGTTGGAATACAAGAAAATAAAAGAAGATCCAAGGATTGTCAATGCCCTGAAGGAAATGCTTGAAGTAGAACTGGACAAACACTACCAAGATGATGAGGCTGGTCTTGACGCCAAGTGTTTCAATGTATCGGTGGAAAAGGCCAAAGAGATAATGTCAGAAGGGATTCTCAAAAGGATTGAACAGGTGAAGAAGGTGGTCAGCAAAGTATTAACTCCACCCAAGTCCAAAGGAAGAAAACAGAAAACCCTATCAAGAGATGCAAATCTGAGGACTTGGGTGGAACCATCTGAACCCACAACTGATGATATTCGAGCTGCTACTCACAAACTGAGCACGAGCAAGATCAAGCTGACCAATGAATCAGAGACTCGCACATATTTATCTGATGTACAGCGTCGAAGGCACAATAAAGGTAAGATCACTGATGTAAAAGTATCGATCAAGCCTAGTGCCAAACATTTTGTTGTTGAGGTTCAATACTTTGGTGGACCCAAAAGAACAATTGAGAACCCTGATGTCCATCAGTATGGTCATTCAGAGCATGTGGAGATGTTGAGTTTGCTAGAAGGTAGGCCGCGGAAGAACAAGGTTGAAAAAGGCTGGGAAATTTTATTTATTGATGTTAAATAAAATACAAGGTTGTTGCGGAACAAGATATTACAAAGTAAGTATCTAAACAACCTATGAAATACAAGTGATCTAATCTTTGCTAAATAAACTCTTTGATCGAAATACTTAAAGTTGTGAAGTATGACTGTTTAGATCGAGAGTATTTGAGCAAACGCACCAAATTGCAAAAGTATGTAATTTGGACGAGGAAGTGACTTGGTATTTATAGGCAAAAAGAATAAATATAATATTCTTTTTCCGTACAAATATGGTTACATGCATTTAAGGAAATTACATTAATTCCTTAAAAGCATTGATTAAAGTACAAGAATAAAGTCACATGACAGTGACTTGTCTTATAATTAACCAACCACCTTTACATGCGTGTAAGGCTTTTAACAAAAGACAAATGGATTATCCGGTTAAAGGCATGTAAAGGCATAAAGTCAATTCCTCGTAATCAGTGTTTAGACTTGTAAGGTCTAGAACACTGACGAGGACTCTAGTCAGGAGATCTAGTAAGTCTTCCAGTGAGCTCCGCTATTTGTCAGACTTCTTTCTTCAGACTTCAGTCTTCGACTTCAGTGAGAATGTTCTTCAGTGGAAAGATCTTGACTGGAGTGAAGTCCAGTGAACAAATCTGGTGGAATCCAGATTTCTATACAAGTAAGTTGTTCACTGGTCTTCACATAATTTCTGAACAAATCTTCAGAGGGCTCCAGTAGTTATGTCTGGAGCGAGTCCAGTAAATCTGGACCTAAGAAATTCCCCCTATTTGTTTAAAATTTTGCAAAGATTTTCAAGCTTTTATCTATACAGGTTTGTGCTTGAAAAATCCTTAAAGAAATTTTTGACTAAGTCTAATATAAATTTCTGAAGAGCCACTTTATAGATCATCAGTGTTCCTAGTTTGTACATTTTAATTTCTAGACTAAATCTGGATAAGTACTTGTAAAACACATGTAGGAATTGCAACTTATATTTACAGACATCAACTGGAGGAAAGTTACAATTTTATCAACATAAAAATAAATACAAGTACAATATTAGAGTCAGGCCTTTTTCTTTTCAGCATGCCCAGATGGCTCTTCAGTGGCCTTCCTCTTTACACCTGGAGATGAAGACAAAGTAAGAGAAGTCCTTAAGCCCAGCTCCATCTCCATCAGCTCCTTCCTCATCCATTCTTTGCCAATCCTCTTCATAAAATATTTCACATCCTGGGAGACATCTTTACCCCTGAATGAAAGCCCAATCTCTTTTAACTCTGACCATCCAAAAGCCCTGGTTGAGGTGTCCTTTCTTTCATCAGTAAAGTTCCCTTCTCTGAAGAGTTTGACATGGAACTTAGAGAAGTTATCATGATTTTCTGCCAGATGGATCTCAGCACCCATTATTGGTCGGACATCAGCTCTAAATTGTGACAAATGTTCATACTTTTTCCTTTGTCTGAGCCCTTTTCACCATTTCATCCACTTCCCTTGACACTTTTCTCTGTTTAGCCACTTGTTGAAATTTTTCTTTATTGATTCTTTCAGTTGTGTACAAGGGAATGAAGGTACTGAGATCTGCATATCTGGCAGCTTTGGACTTCCTGACTGGTGCCTTGGGCAAACCTTTAACTTTCTTCCTATATTCATGCTCCAGAGCCGTTGCATTACTCCTTACTTGTTGCTGGAGATTTTTCAGTTCCTCTCTTCTCTGAGCAATAAGATCCAGTATGCTTTACCCCATAGATTTCACAATCATAAACTTGTTCATCCTGAGCATACATGGATCGAATATAGACATCATCCAAGGCATCCAGACATTTCTTCAGCCTGGGATCATCCTTCATCTTCTTGTATACTTCAATTTGTACGCCCAACCTACTAGCGTTGTAAGAATCCAGAGTCCCATGCCTGGCCATATCCAACTGGTGAGCAATCAAGTCATCTTTTAAGTTTTTCTTGAAGATTTCGATTAAGATGCACTCCTGCTCCAGTCTCTTTGCTTTGGCCTCATCAGCAGATACATACTCGCCTGCCTCATTTGTTGGTTCCCCAGATACCACTTTTTTGGTTTTGAGACTTTTCGTTGTTGTAGTGATATCTGAGAACTCTTCAAAAACTGGCTCACTGGCATCAGTACCAGCAGCCTCTTCCTCAACTTGTCCACTGGCTTCAGTACCAGTGACATCTTCACCAATCACCTTCTTCCAAACCTCTATCTTCTTCCGGAGATCAACCTTCTCAGTTCCAGAACCAGAACCTTCCCCCTTGGAAGCATCTCCAGACTGAAGATGATTCCACACCTGGTCCAGTGTATGTCTGTCAGAAGAGTCAAATGTACGACCAGACACTGGAGCTATGTTGTTTACAGTTTTCCTCAACTGCATCACTTCCTTTTTGATTATCTCAAGATCCTAAGGAAAGTGGCGAGGCAACTGGGCGTCAATCAACTTCATAACTTCAGGCAACAACCCATCTCGGAGATTTCTAAGGAGAGTTTCAGACACCTCCTCAGTGATTTCTTTCAACATGTTTCCCCTGAACTTCCTAACAACTTCATCACTGAGGGTGCTGACCACTGAGTTCTTCTCCAGAGTTGGCCTGCTCCCCAGAGAGCTTATTCTGGTGGTTAGATTCTGAACATCACCAGCCAGACTTGCCAGAGGTTGAGCAACTTCAGTTTGAATGGCAGTCTGGACACTTCTTACCACATCCTCCTTGATACCCTGGACTACAACTTGTATTGATTCAGAATTTCTATTTGTAGCCATGACAAGTTCATCCAGCTTCTCAAAGACAATCTTCTCATTACCAGCAAAAACATTCATTTCTGACTTAAGATTATTGGAAATGATACATTTGAAGTCAAAAATAACTTGAGAAGACGCCTGAAGTGATCTCTCCAGGTCCGCCACCTTATCACAAAGGCATTGGACCTCGGTTGAAAAAGAAGAGGAGAGACCACTGGAAGGATTGGGAGTTCTGGTGATAGTTGATACTGGCAACACCCTTGTGATACCTTCAGTTGGATGGGTGACTGCCAGTGGTTCAGAATGTGGAGTTTCTGGAACAGAGGGTGATTCAAGTGTTGTTGTTGGTTGTTCTGGAAGGGGTGTTGGTGTATTTATTGGGGGTGGAGAAGGCATATCAGATAGAATTGACTGGGAGACAAAGTGGATGGTGTGATCAATTACTTCTTCTCCCAGAAAACTCATGTTTACATCAAAGTCATTGTCCTCAGACAGTGGAGAATCAACCATATTCCAATCTGGGCCGGTTCCACCTGCCTAGTCCTCTACTTGTACATTCTCCACCCCAACATTCAGATCAATCTAAGCCACCTGCTCCAGATTCTCTCCTTCAACCTGCCTAGTTTGTTCCCCTTCAACTTCTTCAACAATTAGGGACCCATCAGCAGCCATGATGTCCCCACTCTCAGCAGTTGCCACTGGAATTACAAGAGGTGATCCATATCCTCTTTCTTGTTCACCACTTCCATCTACTTGTACCGGGGAAGTGGTTACTGGGGCAGTCTCCTGGCCCATTTCTCTAGAATCTTGATGAGTAGATTCTGGAAGGACTGATACCGGAACTCCGTCTCTCCTCAGACGACGAGTTTTATTTCTTGGCCTGGTAGGGTTAGGTGGAATTTCAACAATATCCACAGTAGGCTGTTGAAGATCTGGGGCGATCTGGGAAATAGGTTGTACCCTTTCAGCATTAACTTCATCAATAATTTCCTCCTCATTATGAGGCTCACCAGCAACCTCCTCATCCGGTGATGATGCAATTGCATCTTCTTGAATCCTGAACTGATAGAGCATCACCGATGGGATGTCGACCTCAGTAGGAGATGAGGTCAACTGGTTGAGGTCCCTCAGGTATTCACACATCGAAAAATGAGTTGTATTTACATTGTACTCATTCTTCAGGGCCCTTCTGAAAATGATGGACAGAAAGCGAATATATGGAATGAAGGCCTTCCTGCTCTTGACCCTCAGTCTGTCTACCAGATCATTAAAAAAGATCTGGGCAAAGTCCACCCTGTATCCATTCCAAAGGCAGTAAGCAATCTGGAGCTGTGTCTGGTTAATCTGATCCAGACCTCCAGAACTGCCACCCAAACACTCAACCAGATGAGTGAAGAAATATCTCCATGAGTCTGTCAGCCTGCTCATATATACAGTGCCTTTCCTGAGCAGCTGACCATTTTCGTCCACTATCTCTGTGTGCCCCATCAGCCTGCACACCTCTCTGGTATTGATTCCAGATGGAATCTCTATGAGCATCTCATTTTCATCAAAATAATTCATCCTCAGAGCATCTCTGAGGGAATCAACAGTAATGGTGAAGTGTTTGGTGCCTTGCTTTAAGCTGTAGTGGATGGATTCATCACTTTCCACGTACACCGCAGTATACCAGAATTCACAAAGGTATTCATGGTACATTTTGCCCGGATTAAGAGTTAGGGCACCATAGAGTGGGCTACTTAAGAAGAAGGTGTTCAACCTTCCAATGATAGAAGTGGCGGTGTGATTTGTTGAGAGTTTTGTCATCCAGTTATTCATATTTATGTGGATGGCATCAGCAGAAAGAGATATATGTGATGCCTTCTTGACATTATCGATAGGATTGTAGTTTGCAGCAAGGAGATTTTTAGGAGATGGTTTAGGAGCCATTTTAGGTATTATGAAGATGAAAGTGAAAGTAGAAATTTAATAAGAGAGATGATGATGATTGGAGAGTAAATGAAGAAATAAATAAATGAAGGAATTTGAAGATTTGGGAGTAAATGATTTTTCGAGATGAATCTGAAAGTGAAGGTAAGTGCGAGTATTTATAGAGGAAAGAGAAAATGAAATTCAAAACGGTAAGTTTGAAAAAGTTCAAAACAGTTTTGATCGGTTTTGACATCTGCATTTAATGTTTCCCATCACACATAAATGTATGATGGTTGACAGTCCACAAAAAAATACCCACTAACACTTTTTGTCTTCCCAAGGTAACAAAAACCATCATTTAAATTGAAAGTGTCATGCTACGTAAGCTGAACAGTAACTGTCCAGATGAAAATTTTGTAAGGTTGGCATGCACTATCCTTAAAATATTAAAAAGAAATGATTTGACACACACAGACTCATTTTAATGCGTCTGGAGGTTGACTGGACACTCCAGTTTCACTGGTGGATTAGGCCAGTAGAACATGCATTAATGGTACACTGAAGGGACACTCCAGTAAGTACCCAGATTGACCAATTCTAGTAATCCTCAAACACACACATCAATTAATATAAACAAATGAGAGGGACACATTTACAAAGCAACAAAAATTACTTCAAACATGCACATCAACTTATCCAGTATTAATGAGAGGGACACATTTACAAGGTACTAGAAACATTTTTCAGAAAAATTTGTCCAGTGAGAAAATAAATTAATAAATTCCCCCTGAAACTTAGATATATAAAACAAATGTGGTCAGAGTCTTTCCCCCTGGAATGGTGATCCATAAATCTATCATTGCAAAGATAGTATCACAAAGGCGTTCGATAGCTTTACTGGTATAGATTTATAAATCTGGAATCAAAGAACCCTGCCAATGTCACAAAGGCGTTCATAACAAGGTTCCAGATTAAGGGTTCAACATTCCCAACTCACTGACAAGATTTTGAAAAGTTTTCTCATCCAAAGGTTTTGTAAAAATGTCAGCAAGTTGTTGTGGGAATAAAGTGGATTTCAACATCATTCTTCATTACATGATCGCGAATAAAATGATAACTGACATCGATATGTTTCATTTTGGAATGCATGACTGGATTGTTTGAGATAGCAATGGCACTGGTATTGTCACAAAAAATAGGAGTCTTTGAATACTTAATACCATAATCAAGCAACTGGTGCTTCATCCAGAGTATCTGAGCACAACAACTGGCTACAGACACATATTCTGCTTCAGCAGTGGATAAAGAAACTGAAGTTTGCTTCTTACTGGTCCAGCTCACCAGTTTGCCACCAAGGAAATGACATCCACCAGTAGTGGATTTCCTATCTATCTTACAACCTGCATGATCTGAATCTGAATAACCCATTAGATCTAAGCCTGAGCCTTTGGGATACCAAAGACCCAAACTGGGAGTACCCTTAAGGTACTTCAGAATGCGCTTTACAGCCGCCAGATGAGATTCTTTTGGGTTAGACTGATATCTGCCACAAAGACATGTTGCAAACATTATATCTGGTCTACTGGCAGTTAAATACATTAGTGAACCAATCATGCCTCTATAGACAGTGGTGTTCACTGGCTTCCCATCAGGGTCTGAATCTATTGTTAAAGGTGCAGAAATAGGAGTTGATTTTGAGGGTGAAGAGTTCATATCGAATTTTCTTAAAATATCTCTAACATATTTTTCTTGATTAATAAAAATACCATCACTAGTTTGTTTAATCTGGAGTCAAAGAAAAAATGTTAATTCACCCATTAAACTCATTTCAGATTTTAAAGACATGATTTTTGAAAAGTTCTTGCACAAAGATTCATCAGTAGAACCAAAAATAATATCATCAACATAAACTTGTACCAACAGAAGATTACCTCTTTCACGAAGAATAAATAAGGTATTGTCAGTTGCACCTCTTTGGAAACCATTTTCTGATAAATGTTTGGTCAGAGTATTATACCAGGCTCGAGAGGCTTGTCTGAGGCCATACAGTGCTTTGTCCAGACGATATACCCAATGTGGATGCTTTTCATCAATGAAGCCTGGAGGTTGCTTGACAAATACTTCTTCTTCTAATTCTCCATTCAAAAATGCACTTTTTACGTCCATCTGGTAGACCTTGAACTTATGATGGGCAGCAAAGGCTAAAAACATTCTGATGGCTTCTAACCTTGCTACTGGTGCAAATGATTCTTCAAAGTCAAGGTCTGTCTGAACGTACCCTTGTGCCACCAATCTGGCCTTATTTCTGACCACATGACCATCTTCGTCAACTTTATTCCTGAAGACCCATCTGGTTCCAATTGGTTCTTTCTTGCCAACTGGAGGAGGAACCAGATTCCAAACTTTATTTCGTTCGAACTGGTGAAGCTCTTCTTGCATAGCTATCACCCAGCTTAGGTCGTTCATTGCCTCGTCAATCTTCTTCGGTTCCATCAGTGACAAGAAGCTGACATATAAACATTGTTCACTAGAGGCACTTCTGGTCTGAACCCCTCTACTAGAGTCACCGATGATCTGGTTGATTGGGTGAGCTTTTGTCCACTTAGAGTATTGACCAGGATTGTTTCTTACAACAATATCAGTGCAAGAATTCAATTGATTTTTTGGAGTAGGATCTTGCCAGACAACTTTAGCATCTTCATCAGAATCTGTAAGATCACGATTTGCATCATGAAATTCTTCATTTAAAGGCATTTCTTGGATTACTGGCTCAAGATCAATTGAATCTGATACTGGAGGAGTAGTACGAACATCTGATCCAATAACAAGTTCAGAGGGTAGCTTGAAACTTATTGAAAGGTAGAATGAAGTATTACTGGAAGGTTTTTCAAATTGCACTGGTTCGAAGTCAGGATGACTGGAAGCATCTTCAGATGAATCTTTATTGAAGTTGATAGGATCAGATTCACCAAAGATAATTGGACTTTCTGAGGGAGAATTAAGGGTTGGCCTTTTATTGATTGCTTCATTTGACTCATCAAATGTGACATGTATTGACTCCTGGACCTTTTCCAGTCTCTTGTTGTAGACTCTGAAGGCTTTGCGAATGGCTAAATATCCTAAGAAATATCCCCCATCAGCTTTGGCATCAAATTTGCCTAACTGACTGGAGTCGTTCAAGATGTATACTGGACATCCAAAAACGTGAAAATAACCAATATTTGGTTTTCTATTTCTCAATATTTCATAGGATGTCTTCTTGTGTCTCTTCACGTATACTGAGCGATTTTGAGTATGACAAGCGGTTGCAATTGCTTCAGCCCAGTACATTTTAGGAAGACCAGATTCAGCAAGCATACTCCTGGCAGCTTTTATCAGCGTTCTGTTCTTTCTTTTTACAACTCCATTCTGTTCTGGTGTATGTGCTGGTGAGAAATTCTGGGAGATGCCAGTGTTAGTGCAGAATTTTTCCAGAGTAGCATTCTGGAATTCTGTTCCATTATCACTTCTTAACTGACACACTTTTCGCTTGTATTTGAGTTCAATTTGCTTGATAAGAGTGATGATTTCAACAGCAGTTTCATTCTTTGATCTAAGAAATATTACCCAACAATATCTGGAGTATTCATCAACAACTACCAGGGTATATTTCTTACCAGCACGAGTCTGAACATTTACTGGACCAAAGAGGTCCATATGAAGCATGTGAGGAGGTTCAGATATGCTAAAATTCTGTTTTGTCTTGAAACTGGTGCGTTTCTGCTTCCCCATCTCACATCCTGGACATGGCCTTTCCTTTTTGAAGGAGACAGAAGGTATCCCATCTGCAAGTTGTTTTCTGGACAACTTATTGATATTTTTGAAATTTAAATGGGACAACCTTTTATGCCATAGCCAGTTTGTGTCTTCATCAGCCTTGGTATAGAAACACTGCTCTGAATGAGAGCTTTCCATATCCATTATGTACACATTCCCTTTTCTGGGAGCAATCAATACTACCTTCCAATCCTTATTAAATACGATGCCTTAAGAGATGTTGAATAACACCTGGTAGCCATCATCACACAACTGGCTCACACTTATGAGATTATACTTTAACCCATTTACATAAGCTACTCGTCTGAATTTGACTTGACCATTGTTCAAAACACCATATCCCTCATAGAAAATAGATTCTCTGAAGACACTTATGAGATCATCACTATCAGTTTCATCATAATCTGGAGAGATATTATTCATGACTCCAGAATCGATTAATTCAGACATCATCTTCTTCATAGAAAATAGATTCTTTGAAGACATTAATGCTACACATGGTGGTTCAGTATGACTAACCACAGGGGAACTACTGGAAGCATGATTAATAGCATCTTTTTCTGCCTCAATTCTCTGGGCTTGATTCTCTTCAGTGAATCTGAAGGCTCCATACAAAGATGACAGAGTATGGGAATGCAAGGTTTTACCTTGTCTCAAGACCACAATCATGTGAGACCATTTGAAGGAAGAATATCACAAAATTTTTCAAGAAATATGTCCTTGTCCTTCTCTACCCCAAGCCCTCTTAACTGGTTTATGATAGACATAAATCTGGTGTAGGTACCAGTTAATGATTCATTGGGTAGGGCAAAAAATGACTCGTACTTCTTATTTAAAGCCACTTTCCTGGTAACAATAGTATTATCACCACCTTCATACTGGTTCACTAGTTCATCCCACATGCTTTTGGCACTGGGATAAAGCACTAGTGTAGGAATTACAGCTTCAGGAACGGCCCCGAGGATCATGACTTTTAAAGTAGTGTCAATATTGAAAAGTCTCCTTTCCTCTTCGGACCAATGTTCCTCTCTCTTTTCCCTCCCAGATCTTGATCCAGTTGGATCAAGAAGTGGATTGAGAGGACTTCTAGGAATATAGGGTCCTTCATTTAAAATTTTAAGCATATTCCTCTCAATACCAGTAACATGTAGTAGCATCCTAGCCTTCCACGTCCCAAATTCATCACCATTCCCACTGAATTTGGGAACAGGAGTATTCGAGTAGTGCACATGCACATGTGGAGAAGCAGGAATAGGGGGTGGTGGGGGATTATTGTTAGCATGGTCATTGGTTTGTTCAAATTCATTTATGGGAGCAGGTTCAGCATTTAAAGGGTTTCCTTGTGTATTCTCTGGGTTGGCCATCGAGAGAATGCAGATCTAGGCAAGTATGGTAGCCTTCTGCTCTGATACCAATTGTGAAGTCCCTCACTCGATGGTTTAACCCACAAGTGTAGAATAACAAGTCAACTAATCACTGGAGATGACTAGTATTAAATATCAAGTAAGCACTAGATTGGACTAATATTACGATTAATATAAATGCAAGAATATATATAACGTAATACGTACTTAAGCAATATAAAGATAAATCAATAAGTAAATGGTGAGACACAATGTAATTTTCAAGTGTATTTTATTTATTGATGTTAAATAAAATACAAGGTTGTTGCGGAACAAGATATTACAAAGTAAGTATCTAAACAACCTATGAAATAAAAGTGATCTAATCTTTGCTAAATAAACTCTTTGATCGAAATACTTAAAGTTGTGAAGTATGACTGTTTAGATCGAGAGTATTTGAGCAAAGGCACCAAATTGCAAAAGTATGTAATTTGGACGAGGAAGTGACTTGGTATTTATAGGCAAAAATAATAAATATAATATTCTTTTTGCCGTACAAATATGGTTACATTCATTTAAGGAAATTACATTAATTCCTTAAAAGCATTGATTAAAGTACAAGAATAAAGTCACATGACAGTGACTTGTCTTCTAATTAACCAACCACCTTTACATGCGTGTAAGGCTTTTAACAAAAGACAAATGGATTGTCCGGTTAAAGGCATGTAAAGGCATAAAGTCAATTCCTCGTAATCAGTGTTCAGACTCGTAAGGTCTAGAACACTAACAAGGACTCCAGTCAGGAGATCTGGTAAGTCTTCCAGTGAGCTCTGCTATTTGTCAGACTTCTTTCTTCAGACTTCAGTCTTCGACTTCAGTGAGAATGTTCTTCAGTGGAAAGATCTTGACTGGAATGAAGTCCAGTGAACAAATCTGGTGGAATCCAGATTTCTATACAAGTAAGTTGTTCACTGGTCTTCACATAATTTCTGGACAAATCTTCAGAGGGCTCCAGTAGTTATGTCTGGAGCGAGTCCAGTAAATCTGGACCTAACAAACACTCCATATAAATCTTGCCAACTTCGTTACTTTCTACACCGGTCAACACAAGCATGGCCATACAAACACGCTCGCGTCGTGATACACTTGCAATTATGTTCTGGACCATAACTGTAATTGTATCACTTCACATGCATGTTAATTACCACATTTGTGTATCATATTCTTTCACCAATTCATTTACATAATCCTTATCATCTATACAACATCTCATCTTTGTTGTGGTCCCTGTCACTAATCTCGTGGGCTGGACATCATTTCACCTAATCCAACAAATTTCATTTCATTTCAACCACTTCACACATAAATTACAGCGCACATTTAGCAAATTCAGTTAGGGAAATAGCACATCACCTCGGGGACCGTCTATCGTAGCAATAGGATAATCTAGTGACGGAGAAGCGAGAAACGGAAGAATAAAGGCTAAAAACATATTAGCATATCATCAATCAATCAATCATCATATAGCCTTAATCCTACACTCTCACTCAACCCAACCTGTCCTAACAACATCTCATCTTAAGGCTAAATCTCAACTACTTAAGCCTAGCATGTCTGATCTTACGGTTTAAGTCCAAATCTTATGGTCTTATAGTCATTGGTTCACTTAAACTATTGCTCAGATACCAACTTGTAACACCTGTCGTTTAAAAATATGGATTTCCAGAAAGTTTTGCCTAACGGCGTTAAAAGAAAGCAGAATTAAACTTTAAAAGTCCAAACCAGCAAAAACCTGTTTAGTTAAATGGTGTTACTAGCCATATCATCAAAATAAGTTCAAAAGGAAACCCATCGGTTGCCCAACATTAAACAACCGACCACATTATCAATACAAGTCATTATTAACTAAACATAAAGCAAATGTCTAAAGCGAGCAGCCACTATGGGTAAACTATAGCCAACTTCAAGATTATTTACCCATGCCTCACATCTTCTAAACATCTACCTGCTCACTATTGTTGGACCTGAGGGCACAACACATTTTAAAAGAGCAAGTGTTAGCTAACGAATTAGCTAAGTAAGATAACAAATAGTTATAAAATGTTTGTCCATTTAAAACATTATAAAAAAGTATATTAAGTCGTTCAGGCACATATCATCAAACATATCATCTCACATACATATCATAGCATCAACATCTTTCATATTAGGATGAGTCATACTAAATGTGCCTAGTCATCTTTTACATCTCCACATATCACATCTAAATATCTTTATAGTTGTGACATAAGTCACGCATATCATATAACATATGCATCTTTATAAGTGTGACATAAGTCACACCCGACTGGATGGACAAACCTTATGGTTGTACATCATTGTCGTTAAGGAATGGCAAGCCAATCCTGGAGTAATCCGTATGTTCAAGACAAGTGGGGCGGGTCAGACATCCCGTATTACTCTTCACATCTTTGACCATGTTGCAAGGAGCCACCCAAGCAACCACATCTACGCACTTAGCTAGGCAAGGGCAAGTACGAGCTAAGCTTAACACTTTCATCTAAAATTACGAGCTCGATTTCACATCTCATATAGTTTAGGTGTTCATATTACCTAAACATTATCACATATACATCTTAACGTTTGGGCCCTTAAATTTGCACGTGTCATGGCAACTTAATAAGTCTAGTGAACTAGATGAACAAGCCATGTAGTCATGCACATTTTACATATCATCAACCTATAATACATTTTAGTTCATCTCAATATATTACATAGCATATCATTACATCGTATACATTGTTACATCCCGTACAAAATCATATATCATCGCATATTATATATCATTACAACATTGCATATCATTTATCATCTTAGATCGTACATCATTTTATATCATCTTTCGTATCATATTATATATATATCATTTCATATCATCTATCATCTCATGTCATATATCTTTGCAAATCATCAATTATCTCATATCATATATCTTTTCATATCATATCATCTATTAAGCATATATAGAATCTCATATCAGTACGTATCATTGGGGTAGCATTTCAGGCTTTCATATGCATCTACATAGCCCATATCACCTTCCGTATAATCCTGAATACCCATAAGCAAACAAGATACCATTTGGGAAATTATGATATGAAAACTATGTTTTTGTTGAACCCTCCGCATGTCAAAGTAGTATATCTTACCTCGTAGAAGCGTACGAAATGATAACGTAAGTTACCGAGCTTTGCAAGTATTCCCGACTACCTATAATCATTAAACGACATAACGAGCTAATAAGTACCCACTAACTTATGGTCATGACTCAATTCTAAATACCTATAAACATGACTCATGAGAATGCTTGATACATTCGAGGTTCGTTTAATACTTAAGGCTTACATAACTTGACGGAACTCGACCTTCACTCACTAAATGAACCTTTCTGGAAATTTGACATCACATCATCTTTTAAAAGCATTACCATTAGAAAGTAGACTCTCTCACAATTCCGTGGATAGCTTATTTATTAAAAACGGAGTTACGGTTCAAAAGTTATGGCCATTTGAAAATTCTGTCGTTATTGCGTCGCAACTACCAAATTGCGTAGCAACTAAATGTCACTGTTTTCTAGTTGCGGCGCAACTGGCCCCAATTCTACACAAAACTCATTGTTTAACCTCCAAAACTTAACCAAACACACCCCAAACGACCCCAAACCTTATGAACGACTTTTATACCTCATAATTCATCATTTTAAGACCATAATGATGCAATGAAATTATTGATTAATCGTTACTTGATTTGCATCACACAATTGAATGTTTTAGGTCAACGAATCAACCAAAACACCTTTTTAAGATATCAATTGTTTCTCTAATGACCTAGATCAGTTATGGATCGTATCATATGATTGAAATGATATAAAATCAATGTTATTATACCTTTACTGCCTCTAGATTACAAAAAGGATGCAAAAGGCTTGATCAACACACCCGAAAACGTGTGAAATCGCACAAGATATGATCAAGGAGAGGAGGGGCGGCCTAGGGCTTGAAGAATGTGTTTTGGAACTGATTAATGGCAAGGATTAGGGTTTAATTACCCCTAAACCTGATGTGCACACTTTTCTAAACTTACATTCAAGCCCTTTCACTTCACATCTTTACATCTAAGGCTTAAACAACCTAACAGGAATACTTCTCGACATATTAAACACATTTAATCACCTATGACATCTTAAACACATTAACATATACATCATTAAGGCATTGAAACCTCACACATATAACACATTAATCACGTATATGCATTAAATCTCCAAGAGACTTAACGGACACGTAGTGTCACTTAACGACTCAAGTCAACCGTTAAATAAAAAGTTTAGGATATTACAGTTTTGAATCGTTTAGTGTACTGTTTGATGAGCTATCATTCATACTAAATTATTAATATATATTTCTGCCTTTGCTTGTGCATGATGTGTCGTTTGGTACTTTGGTCTGTGATTACATTGACAAAATTTGATGTGCAGGTCAATAAGCTATAGTGTTTGACCCACCATCATTTGTTTCCATTCATTCATTCATGATTTCACGTCAATTTCTTATTTTGTTGCTGATCCAGTCAGCTTAAAATCAGATATTAAGGTTATGTTAATGTTTTATTGTGTATTGCATATTTCTGACAGGCCTTTATTGTATGAGATTATATGGCAGGACCCGAGGAACAGAACAACCGTTTCTCACAGGCCTTAAAAAGTGTCCTTGGAAAACTTTTAGCAGCGGCTACTGCCTACATTATATGGCAGGACCCGAGGAACAGAACAACCGGTTCTTTGCTAACACGAGAACAGTAGTACAAATTCAAGACTTAATTGCTTCGATTGTGAGATTAAATTTAGTGACATTGAAGTTCAAGAACATGATTCAATTGGGAAAGTTCATTGAAGATTGGAACCGAATTTCACTGTCTATGACTACACTTGCGGATAATTACACTAATGCATTTTTTCCTTGCTTCATATTAGTCCTAATATGTAGTGATCGATTGTTTTCTATTAAGATGGTAACACTATGATCACTTTCAATGCTTTTTTCTTTTTTTTTTTAATTTTTGATGATCCATCAAATATTGTTCCTGCAAATAAAGGAAAACAAGAAGCTTTCGTGGTCACATTTTTAAGATGTAAATGAACAAACAACTCATTTTTGATGATACACCAACAACACTGACAAACTCATTTTTGATGATACACCACCGACACTGACAAGCCTGGTTTTGATCCGTGCTTGAAGGGGTTTAATTAATTTATAATAATTTTTTATTATTTGTTTATTAACAAATTGTAGAGAAAAAATATCATTGGATGGTGATAATGAATATATATCAACGGATGATGATTGTGATGATCGTAACACGAAACATGCGGTCAATTTTGAGTTATTAAAAGTGTCGGCTGAGGATTTTAAACATCTAACCTCTGAAGAACAAAGGTATGCCAGTCACTCGGTCATTATTAATTATCCGTTGAGTTATTATTATTATTATTATTATTATTATTATTATTAGGGATAATTTCGTATATATCCAATTTTAACATCCTAATTACATATATACCTAATAAAAGTTCAAAACTTCATATTTATCCAACTTGAAATAATATTCTATCATATATATCCATTTTATTATAAAGTTAATTAGAACTAAATTTACATTAATAATTCCCTAATTGACCTTAAGAGTAAAAAGAAGTATAAAACTCCTAACCAACTACCAAGTACAACCATCTAGTTAAACGGTGGCTCAAACCAATGTCTCTTGAATCTAAAAGAACACAAACCACCACACACATGCTATCCTCGTACAACCATCTCAAACAGGCACTCCTCCCAAATCCCATTTAGATCATGATCACCTCCCACTAAAGCCAGAAGGCCAATTATAAATTACAGATGAAAATTTTACAAATGATTGAAATCATGTTACATAGGCTAATGATCTTTCTCTCGATGCAAAATTAAGAGACATGACAAATGTGAAAGGTCCGTATACCAAATCCATGCATTCACCAACAATCGAAACAAAATATCAAATATTGAAAATTACCAACAATGACAAAAGAGTGTGCGTGTGTGTGGTTAAGATTTTTTGATTAAATTTATTAAGCGAAGAATGAAGATGTAATGACAAAAAGGTAAGAAAAAGGAAAACCTTGTTAAAAAAGTTTGATGCATTCGATTGGAACTGTCATGAATAAATGAGATTATGAAATTGGGAGGATCTTAAATTTTTGTCGTCATCTCCAAGGGTATATTGGTGAAGGAATAATATAATTTATTTAAAAGTTTTAATCACAGTATAATTTTGTGACTATGAATAAATATGATAGAATATTTTTAAAATTGGGTAAATATGAAATTTTTTATTTTTACAGAATATATATATGTAATTAAAGTATTAAAGTTGGATATATATGAAATTCTCCTTTTTGGTAATGTTTAATTTATTTGAACGATTTAGAGATCAACAAATAATCCAACAATTATTATTATTGTTGTTGTTATTATCATGAAACAAATCATTCGGCTCGATTAACCGACTTACAAGTATTTGATTATTACAATGAAATATAGAGCAAGACGATCTATAAAGACAAACAATAATAATGGATAAAACCCTAATCGATATATACGATACAGAAATAAGAAAAAATATGTGTGTTTGTGTTAAATTGAATTAGTAAGTAACCCACAATGTCGTATTCCACGGGTTTTGGGTCCCAATACCGTTTTCGACGGTGTATGGGGGAGGTTGATATGTAGACAGCCTTACCCCTACCAAAGGTAGAGAGGCTGCTTCCAGTGTCTACCATAGGTAGAAAAGGACCTCCAGCCTTGCTGGGCATGAGGATCGAACCCATGACCTCTGTTTCCAGAGGCATGAACTCCAATCACTAATCCAACCCAGTTGGTTTGTGTTAAATTGAATTAGGAACCATAATTCAACTTATACAATCGAGACTTTCACCAGCTTTGCTACTGACATCCTTGCACTTCTAAATCATCCAACTTCAGTCCCTCAAGAAGCAAGATTTACATTCCTGGATAAAACCTTAACCCTGAAGTTAGTATAATGATACAAAAAACCCTAAGTTTATATTAATTTTAAGGGATAATGACATGTGAATGTAGTGAACTATGGCAAAATGTCTATGTTATGTATTGATCTAATCGGGAGTTTATGTTATGTAATGAACTTACCAAAATTGTCTAAGTGATAAATGTTATTTATTGTTTCCAACTCCTCCCGAGTATTTGAGAACTAGTATTTTCTTGTTTTCATTTTGTTATTTATTAATATCCCGAAAAGAGAAATGATGAATTCTGAGGTCAAGGGAATTTGAACTTTTCAGCTTTAGGCTTGTAATGCGTTCTTCTAAGTTTGTTGTTTTGTTGCTTTAACTAAAATCTAGCAATTAGTTATTCTTTCCCATTTCAATTATAAGGTATGCTTCAAGGAGCCATGTAAAAATACGTCCCTTAGTCTCTCATTGTATGTTTGTGTGGGTTGTATATATATGTACCCTTAGATTTGTGTGTGTTAATGTGTATATGTTTGAGAATATATGTAGTGATTGGTTTCAAGTTCTTGACCTTATAAGGGATCGTAATCTTCAAATGCGATTTTAATTTTTGAGATCTTTGATTTTTTGGTATATGATTGTGTTAGGGTTGATTGGAAAAATGGGGAGGTAGGTGGCGGCCAGAAGATATGAAGGTGTTTACAGTTTTTATATAATTACAGAACTTATATACATATATATTTCCATAACTTATATTTATTTATATATGTTAAGTAAATAAATTAATTATTAAGATTAAAAAATAAAAGGAAAAAAATTGATGACCGGCTCTAGCCTGTAACATGCATCCCTTAGACAGTTTTAGTAAGTTCATTACATAACATAGACTCCCAATTAGATCAATACATATCATAGATATTTTGTCATAGTTCACTACATTCACAGGACATTATCCCTAATTTTAACACCCTCCCTTAATATAAATAAACTTAGGTACTAAATCTGGAAAAAATAGCAATCATATTCATACACCATTTTATGTAGCATAGTTAACTAAAAATTTAATTTGAATACAAATTCAACTAGGAACAAGGGAACGTAGAGTAGCTATGCGACATTATAGGGGGGATTATATTGTAAATATAACGAACTACTAAATCCGTACAAAAACTACCCGAAATGTAAGCGCCATTCTGTTAACACCAAGCGGGTGGTGCTACACATTCGAGTTTATTCCGCTTCACATTTGAAAGAAAAATAGAAAAGAAATCATATATGGAAATCGGTGATACCAAGGAAATTATTGACAATTTTATGATGGAGAAAGCAGAACATACCCGAAAATTGTATACACGTATGAGATTATGGGAGTTGCCTGATCAGTATGTTGCAGAGCCCCTTGATGTTTCTTCTGGTTCTTGTTTGGCCGTTAATCGTGATGGATCCATGGCTCTCATTGGTTCGTTTTTCTTTACGTTCCTTTTACAATATTTTGTGATAGTGTACCTGAACGGCATTCTGTTACTTGAGATCGGCTTGATATGAAATATGTGATTGCTGTTAACATGGGCCATTTAAGAAAACCGAATGTTATGTAGATGGTTTGATTGTGTGTCAAGTCTCGGCTAATGACTCAACTTTTGTTTATGCAGATGAGGTTCCACATTGTACTACCGTTCGTGTTCCAAGGATTCAGACAATTTATGGTGTTGTCGGGATTGTAAAGCTTTTGGCAGGTGAGACGATGATTAGTGTTCTATTGTTTTGTAGCTATCACATTAAAGAAAAAAGATTAGTTTGTTTATACGAATAGGTGTTTTTAAATTTTGTAATATGTGCTTGTACAAGAACAAAGATATGAGCAATATTGCGCAAATAAATCATCCATCACACTAATATAGCTACATTATTAGTTGTAGCTATGAAGTTTTCAGTTATATTTTGCTTAATATGTTTTTATATGCTTTCAGGATCATACTTAGTAGTTATAACAGAACGTGAATGCGTTGGATCATTCTTAGGCCACCCCATATACAAAGTTTTGTCACTGAAAGTCTTTTCCTGTGACCGTTCAGCCAAAAATTCTTGGGATGATAAGGTAACATTAGTAACTATGACTCGTTTTCTGTTTGTGTGGCATTAGCATAAGAAATTGTGTAAAATTTATGGGTTTTTTTTTGGCAGAAAAAGATGGAGTCTGAGTTTTATAGTTTGTTAAAAGTTGCAGAAAAGACACCCGGATTATATTTTTCATACAATGTCAACATAACACTAAGGTCTATATCTTCTCTATATTTAAGATGCATCAATATCTTTTGTTTTCCGAATCAAACCTTTATGACATTTTTGCTTCTTGCAGTACGCAACGGCTGAATTACTTGGGTGAAGAATCTTCTCGACTTCCTCTCTGGAGGCAGGTAAAACTGCCTCATAATTAAAATTCTTCCTAGTATATAATATAATGTTGATCTTCAGAACATATTTTGCACATTCATACATTCAAATTCCTTTTTCTGATATTTTTTGCATCCATTCATTGAAAAAAGACTAGACTATACATTGATAAGAAATTTTGTTGTCACAGGCAGAACCGCGATTTCTATGGAATAATTTCATGTTGGAACCTCTCGTAGATAATAAGGTTTGTTTATCTATCTTCTTGAAATATGTTAAGCTCAATCATTTCACAACTTTTCATATTTCTGATTGCCCAACATATGATCACATTTGCAGAAGCTTGATCCTTACATTCTTCCAATTCTTCAAGGAAGTATCCTTTTTTGCATCACTCGCAATGGCTTCTCAACATAAAGAATTATTTCTCCTGTTTTCTTAACTTAGCAACAGGTTTTCAGAACTTTCAAGCCGCAATTGGGAAAGATATTATAGATGTCACTCTAATAGCAAGAAGATGTACTAGGAGGAACGGTATGATTTGTATAGCAACCCACACAGTATTCTGTTCTTTTAATCATATGCATCTACTTAGCTCAATTTATCAAAGTCAGTTCAAATAATATAAGCTATAGAAAATAACAGATGAAAAATCCTAAACCCAAACTAGAATAGCTGAGTTTTATGCAGTATAAAAGAAACCAAAAGACCTTTATTTAGTTTTTTGTATGTATATATGAGCAGGGACTCGGATGTGGAGAAGAGGGGCAGATGCAGATGGGTATGTAGCAAATTTTGTGGAAAGTGAACAAATTATACAGTTAAAAGGACATACGGCATCATTTGTACAGGTACAACTCCATATAACTCTGTATTGTTTATGCTTATTTGCAAAAATATAAGTTGGCTTGCTTCATCATGCATATTCTTTATTATTTTTATATTAAGTTAAGCTCTATACTGACTAGTTCTTGATATTTTGTTTTTAGGTCCGCGGGTCAATCCCTTTAATCTGGGATCAGATTGTTGATTTATCATATAAGCCCATGTTTGAGATCCTGAAATCTGAAAATGCAGTGAGTGTACAATTATTATAACTAATTGTTAACTGTTATTTCCCATGGACATTCTCCTAACCAGTTGATGCTTTTATACAATTATTACTGTAGCCTCGAGTTGCTGAACGCCACTTTTTGGATTTAAGAAAAAAGTATGGAAATATTTTAGCCATTGATCTTGTCAATACGGTAATTATAGTCTTCTCTCATGCCAAATCTCAGTAACAGAATGCTGTTGTTTAGAGTTGGAAATACAGGCTACCCGGGTAGTTTGGGTAATGGATCAAAACTGGTCATATTTGGTACGGATTAAAATGGGTCATGCTGATAGGTTCAGCTAATCATAATTTACGAAAATAATAAGAAACTATTTTATTGAATGAAAAGATTTAGCAGATTTAATCATTAAAAGTACACCTTGGGCAACTTTCTACCCACTGGACCCGTTAGAGATAAAAGATAGCGCAAATCGACCCATTCATAAGCAAATGGGCTGAAACTGACACTTCTGGTCTTGCAACATTCTGTTTGCTTTAATCACTGCTTGTTATCTATTATAGCGTGGTGATGAAGGACGTTTAAGTGAGAAGTTTGCTACCTCAGTGCAGAACATTCTTAACAATGATATGAGGTAGAGTATTGTCTAGTTTTCCGGGTTGCTCATAGACAAGCCATATATGCTAATTTGGATGAGTTTTGCAGATACTTTCACTTCGATTTCCACAAGATTTGTGGACATGTTCATTTCGAGCGGCTAAATATCCTGTACGATCAAATTGAAGATTTCTTAATTAAAAATAGGTGATAATTTGTCCTGAGATAATATCCCTATTGTAAACGTTTTTAAGATGTTATAGATTTAGCCAAGTTATCGAATTTATAATGTCTTATAATGTTTGTCGCGTTGATTCTGATAACTCATTAGTCAATGTTACTTCTCATTTTCAAATGGTAGGTACTATATGTTAAATGATAAGGGTGAAAAAGTTGAAACTCAAATTGGAATCGTGCGGACTAATTGTGTAGATTGTTTAGATCGTACAAATGTCACACAGGTATAATGCTTTGAAGTATTTGCATTCTTTCTTTTGAGTTTGTAATTGAATTAGTAAGTGGTTAAAGATTTTCAGGTTATAGAAGTAACCCGGAATCTTACTTGAGTATATAGTTTACAGATCCTAAAATATTGTCATTAAACTTCATTTTGTGTACAATTTACTCTTGTTTATATGTACAATTGGGTACTTTCTGCTAGTGTAGTTTGTGTAATGTGGTGCTTAAGTGCATAGCATACCTTCAACTCAAGTTATCTTGTCTCGGTGTAGAGCATGATTGGGAGAAAGATGTTGGAATTTCAACTTCAAAGGCTTGGTCTATTCGATGCAGATGAAAGCATTAGCACACATCCTAATTTTGATGACTGCTTCAAAATATGTATACAACCAACTTTTTATGGCTTTGTGTTCTTAGTTTTCATGTTAAGCTCACTGTCCAAACATTTGATGGCATATGTATCAACAGTATGGGCTGATCACGGGGATGATATAAGCATCCAGTACTCTGGCACACCTGCTCTGAAAGGAGATTTTGTCAGGTACAACTGCATACATTTTAACTGTAGATATTATAAATTCAGTACGCTTTTGAGAGACGATACGTTGTGTCTCCAAAATGACCTACTTTCAAGAGGTGGGTAGTATGGTTTACATAATCTTAACCTTTGCTCAGTGGTTTCGTTAAGAAAATTGTACTACAATTCTATAACTATAAAAATACTGCCATTGCCTATACTGATCACAGAAGTACCAAAAAGGCAATAACTCTGTAGAAGTTTAACTGAAATCATGAAAATGGTCTTTTGCTTTGATGTGTATTTAAATCTTCTTTGGGGTGGTTTTTCAGATTTGGTCGGAGAACTATCAGAGGAATTCTGAAAGACGGGTGGAATGCGCTACTGCGCTATTACCTAAATAATTTTGTTGATGGTACAAAACAGGTCAGCATGTTGCTCTTCATTTCTAATTTTCTACCAATCTTTTTTAGTTGCATTATTCTTTTATTAACTTTGTATGTTTATAAATTTATGTAGGATTCAATTGATTTAGTGCATGGGCATTACATTGTTTCTTTTAATCGAGACATGGCTCCTAATCTGAAGAAAGGAGGGATAGAGGCCATTGCAGTGAGTATAGTTTGATGAAATGCCATTTATTAGTATAAATTCTTGGTTTTACCAAACGTATTCATCGTGGTGAACATTCTATGACATTATAAACGTGATGGGGATCTTTTTCTCATTCTTGTGACATTCTAAGTTGAAGGTTTTCACTTACATTACTGGCCGTGTTTTGCAGCCCTTTCCTGTTGTCTTAGGATTGATCTTGATGGGGATCTTTTTCTCATTGTTGTCGCTTCTGCGAGGTGAGTTGGTGCCCACCAACTTTTACATTATACCAAATTTTGAGCACAGACCCATGACTCCTATCAGTGTTGCCATCATACTTGCCTGAATTTCCATATATAATAAACATGTTATATAATCGACATTCTCTCTCCGACAGTATAGGAAGTCTGGTAAGTTTGGTTGTTATATTAGCAGTACTTACTGGTTTTTACCATAATGCAGAAAGAAAAAGAAGAAAAAGTCATAATGTTCAACACTTCAGCATAGTTTATGAAACTCACTTATTCTTACAAACTAAATATTCCTTTTGTCATTTGCGTAAGAACAACAATCATTCCAATTTCCAGAGATAAACTATTTACTCAAGTGTGGATACTAAATAGGGATCCAGCGCATTTCTGGGTTGAAATGGGTCATATATTTATGCAGTGTTCAAAATCATTATCAACAATTTCAATCACCATTACAAATACAATATTATTACATTTTACTATTCTGAATCCTTGAAAAGAAACAATTAAGGAAGTTGTATACATTACATGTAACTATAACCTTTTTCAGCCTGTTCAAGCCACTTGGCACCTACCCTTTGAAAAGGAACAATTAAGGAGGTTGCACACATTACATTTAACCCTTTTGGGATATGACACAACCCAATTCGACACATTACCACATTACTCATTGATTCCTTATCTTTTGCAGTTCGGAATGATTATTGGCAATTGCCACTTTCTCTTTTTTGGGCAACTTCAAGTATATTGACAATACAATATGTCAGAGCAAATTGCCGGGCTTTCTGCAACAGACCCCAGCTGCACAAACCTACAAGATGATTTGTTTCGGAAGCTTTGGCCATTCCCGGCCAATCTAGCCATTTTGTTGATCCTAATAATATACGTTGTGTAACTATATTTCTTTTTGGGGTTAATTGGAATATAAGTGTGCCGTTTGTGTTATGTAGTTTAATGGTAACATAGTTTTTCTGTCTTTCACTCTACTTGGTAACATGGTCGTAAGCAATTTGCTTTTGCATGATAGGATAGTATCTTAGATAATGATGTCTTCTAAAAGTAGCCAAGACTCGCAAATGACTAATAAGTAATAACAGTAATGAAATTAGTAGCATAGACCCGTGCAATATGGCAGAATCGACCACGGACCACTTCATGATCGAAAAATGAAGGATTGTTTTCCTGACTTACAGGGTTATATTCATAAATTTATGTTTTCTATGAACTATAATGTGTTTGATTCATCAAACGTATTAAATGTTTTGGGGAATAAACAGGTTTAATTAAAAAGACTGAGTATTTTGAAGTTAAGTTGTTGGAATTAGAAGTTACAGAGTAATTTGAAGATGATGAATTCACAAATGAAATCATTAACTCATAAGAGTGTTCTTTAGCATAAAGGAATCACAATCGCAATCTTTCCTGGAACAAAACCATACTATCTCCCTAACTAATTTCATCATGAAATTATATTTAGTAATTATTGGTCAAAACAATGACATGCCAAAGCTGGACGGAAGGCTAAAAAAAACCAAAGACAAAGATCAAGGAAGCGAAGACAAATATGCAGGCAACATCAAAGGACCTCAAGGTGTGCTTTATCTAGAAGTGGTATAACTGCTTGATTCGGTTGGGAAACATGTCAGAATAAAAGTTTTTTCTACAATCGAGGTTTGATTGACCCAAAATATGTCCAATTTCTTTTTACCTAAAATGTGATTTAGGAGTGATATACTTGTCTGTTTTTAACTGTTATGTGTGTACATTTGAGTGCCTGGCCGCAACTTAAAGTTATCTACCAATGTGCATCGCACGGATAGAATTTTAGTGGTAAGCAATCGGGTTTATTAACATCCACTTAGTGTTTAATCTAAAGATGTCCAGTATATTATGCCAAAGTTCGTAAATTGCATTTATGGTCAATTCACTTTAAAGAATTTGTGTTCAATTCATGATCATGCCAATAACCGGGACGTAGGCTCAAAGATCTAGAGACAAAGATCAAGGAAGTAAGACAAAAATGCAGGGAGCTTCAAGCCTTCAATGGACCTGAAGGTGTGCTTTTTTTAAGAAGTGGCATAGCTGGTTGGTTGGTTGGGTTGGGTTGGGAAACACTCCCTTCAAGCCTTCAATGGACCTCAAGGTGTGCTTTTTTTAAGAAGTGGCATAGCTGGTTGGTTGGCTGGGTTGGGAAACATGTCAGAGCTTAAGCTTTGCTAGACTCAAGGTTAGAAGATTTTGTACGGATGGGAGATTTTCTAGAGTTTGTGGTGTTTATAGGAATTTGTTTGAAAGGATTTGTAAAACAAGGAAGTCCGGTGTTGACAACACCGAACTTGTACAAATCACACTAAGTCCGGTGTTATCAACACCGACCTTCACAAAGTAGCCACATCACATGTGATGTATGTCTTTTCTAATTATGGTCTGCATTATCTCCATGATATTCTTCAGAGTTATATCAGTGGAGTATGTTACAAGAGGAAAGGCAGGGGATCTTAACAGACTCAAAGGCCAAAAATGCCTCATAGAATGGGCAAGTTTTAGCGAGTTACTAAAGTTACAGTTAACAACCATACTTAAAGGTATCAGATTCAAAGTGGTGGCCGTTCTTGGGAGAGCTTACTTGCAGATGCTTAATCAGGGGAAAAAAAAGTTCCATTCTCCAAGCAACAAACATATTCAAAGGTATAAAATTCGGCACATTTACTGATGCATCAGCGTATGGGTCGATTTGGGTCAAGCTTTATCTGGGACGGGACGATGGGTCAAATATAATATCTTAGTTGAAACAGAAAATATGTCGCATCTTGTATTAAGCTTTTTTAAACTCTATTAATTTCAATAATGCCGTACAAATAAACAAAACACATGGACCACGTAAATGTCGTTTAAAAGAAGACTGATATACCAAGGTAACAAGAAAGAAATAGTCGGTGAATTAGGTTTAAGACAATACTGACGAAGACCGAACACAACATAGAAGCTGGTGCTAGTTACAACGAAAGACAAACAAGATTAAAAGGGTTCGCATGTAACTAGGCTTACTATCATAGCAACAAGAAGCCCAGTTATTCATATGTAGATTAGTCATTCGTCAACAATACATATAAATATATAATTCATTAAGCATCCAAAACCACAAGACATCCCACAAGATTATAACTAAAGTGCGATATAAATACATAAGGGAGGGAGGGAGGCCTACATGATTGGCTTAAAAGCCCAAGCAGCATTACGGAGCGTGTACTTCATCATTTTAAAGGTATCAGAGTCGGTTTTATTTTCATCATAATATACGTCGAAGATCTTGCGAATTTCGTCAGGAGTCATCTTAAAGATTATGTCAGTAGCAGTCCTTCTCATCAGGTAATAGAGGTTTTTCATCTGCAAACGGCAAGCAACCTCAAATCAAAACAAAAAATTAAAAATGTAGCAAAACAATGAAGATCAATTTATATTTACCTTAAATATTTAGTCAAAATATATTATTTTATAAATAATTAACTATAGACTTGATTGCCATCTTTTAATTAAAAATCTTTTAATTGCCTTCTTATTTGATGTAATAACCAGATGATGATATAAAATCAGATACGAGTAATATATATTAAAAAAAAAAAAAAAACACAGATGATATAGATATAAAACAATGAAGAATGGCGTACATCAGCAAGATCAATAGCATCGGCGTGATTCTGCTAAAGAAAACTTTCATCGAAATCCTTCAACTTTTGTTGGAGGAGAAGGTTGTCGTTATCATCATTCTAGTTCTTATGTTGTTTTTTGATCAGCCCACGATCCTTGGAGAACTAAAGAGCCAATCTAATGATGCGGCTGCTTTTATCTTTGATTTTGGCAGATATGGCGCCGTGAAATCCACACCGGTAAAAGGTACGGATGGCCTTAGACTCCGTGAGATAGTCCTCATCAATCACAAACTTTCCATCTCCCAACTTAAAATACAACTTCTTACCCTTCTTCCGTTTCTTGTCAATTCGTTAATAAATACGAGTAATTTACTAAACCCAAATTACAAAAAGAACACTACATGTATATATAGATAAATATTACCTGGGGTACATTTGACTCTTCTTCTTCTTCTTCTTCTTCTTCTTTTAATAATTCTTCATCATCATCATCTTCTTCTTCTTCTTCTGTTGATGATGATTCTTCTTTTATTTTTTTTGATTTAAACCTCTTTTCACTAGAACGAATTCATTGTGGAGAAACAACGAGGGGGGAATGGGTTTATACCAAATGATCGGCAATATATGAAAATTTAGATACACATAAAGAAAGAATACTCACAATTTTTTTATAATGAAATGTGTCGTCATACAGTTTACTCTACAATCAATCAATTCGTAACCATAACAACAATTAGTTAGGCAGGTTCGTAGGGTTAACAAAATGTCTCTGCATCGAGAGAAAGATCATTAGCCTATGTAACAAGATTTCAATCATTTGGAAAATTTTCATCTGTAATTTATAATTGGCCTTCTGGCTTTAGTGGGAGGTGATGATGATCTAAATGGGATTTGGGAGGAGTGCCTGTTTGAGATGGTTGTACGAGGATAGCATGTGTGTGGTGGTTTGGGTTCTTTTAGATTCAAGAGACATTGGTTTGAGCCACCATTTAACTAGATGGTTGTACTTAGTAGTTGGTTAGGAATTTTATACTTATTTTTACTCTTAAGGCCAATTAGGGAATTATTAATGTAAATTTAGTTCTAATTAACTTTATAATAAAATGGATATATATGATAGAATATTATTTCAAGTTGGGTAAATATGAAATTTTTAACTTTTATTGGGCATATATGTAATTAGGATGTTAAAATTAGATATATATGAAATTATCCCTTACCAAAAAATAAATGGGGTGTGGTAGTGTTATTAGTGGTGGCGATGAAGGAGCCGGGTGGCAAATATACCTATGATGAAGGCGGCTCTTTTCGCAACATGCCCATTCGATTAATAATGTATGCATTGGTATTAACATGTTCTACATTATAATTAGTTTAAATTACATGAGTTAATTAAGTTCTCAAATATGTATAATTGTAAAAAGTAAATGTAAAAAATCGAACAAGAAAGAATTAATTACGAGGAAAATAAATAAAAATAGATGGCTACGGTCTTCTAAGAAAGAAAACCCGATACAAATGGATCTATGTGTGAAGTTGCCGATGATGGCGATGATGGCAAGCGGAGCAGATGGTGTTGATTCTGTGAGAGCGAACATATAGCAGAGGTACTAATATGTGTGCATATATTAGGGATAAGTGCCCCAAAATGTAACTAAGTATGGTCAAATGTCTATTGTAGTAACCAACTATCAGTTTTGGATATTATATGAAAGTAACTTGATAAAAGAGTCTAAACCATTAAAAAATGACTTGTTCCATCCTTAGCTGGTAAACTTATCAATATCAATTTTGGATATTGATTTTTGTTGAATTTGTTCGCTCAGTTTCTTATTTCACACACTTTCACACACACACACGACGAACCAAGTGCTAGAAATGTGCATCCTGAACCAAGTGCTAAAAGTGCAAGTCAAGAGCCAGTCATGGCTCAAAGTGGGGGTCCACTTAGCGGATTCTTGATCTCATGGCAGATGTACGCCAACTCTTTCATCCTCTCAAAACATTTATTTTCCTGTTGGCGTTGTAATTTCAAAGCTTGCTGCAATTCCGGGCTTTCAATTTGCAAGAAACAAAATGCTCCCATAACCTCACCGGCCAAATTAACCCGTTTATTTGCCGTCAATAAAGCTTGCACATATTTGCCACGCTTATTAAAGAACAAAAAGGGATGATTATCGGCATCCAGCCCTCCAATTACGTTGTGCAAAATGATCATTAATTTTGTCAAAGAATCGAGACCCTTCAAACGGCAACAACTTCCAAAAATCTCCCTAGGCAACATTTTCCCAATAATCACCTTGTATTTGAAGAAATTTTTCCATTTCGACTTTCTACTTTGTAATATCTTGACCAACAAAACATACTCCAACAATATTAGCTATATAGTCTTTGCTAGAACAAGCATTAACCACCACAAAAATTGCATCGTCTTCTGGTGACAAATTGAATGTTCTTAGTTTGATCTCTACAAATCCTTTTAGTATTGATTTGGAAGCTCTTCGTCGATAAAATTGAAAGTGGTTCACAAACGGTTTTTTACCTGGTATGATAACACATATATTGATTATCAAAATTACAATATTTAAGGAACCCTAATCGAATTGCAAACTTACATTAGGGCACCGAACAAATCTCCTTCCTGGGTTTTTGCTAGTCCATGATGTGAGGATGTACATCTTTTCTCCATAGTGGCAGCAAGAGTATCGATTTGCTCGATTGGTTGATAAAGAAGGAGAGGTTGCAGCCATTGATAGCGGGAAAAAGGAGAGAGGAGAGAAAAGGTGGGAAAATTTGGGGGAAAGAGGAATAATGAAAAGTAGGGAAAAATTAGGAATAATGAAGAGGCAGCAACCATTGCAACCATTACACATAAGCGTATATCCGGTTGAATACTAGTTTAGACTCTTTTACCAAGTTACTTCTATACAATACCCAAAACTGATAGTTGGTTCCTACATTATACATTTGGCCATACTTAGTTACATTTTTAGGCACCTATCCTTATATTAAGGGGAAAGGAAGTGTGGGTCTGTTGGGCATGTAACTTAGATGAAAAACCCACCCAAAATGACGTCGTTTGGCTAAAATAAAAAACCCCAAAATCCAACCGTCTATTCTCTCCCTCTATCCAACAAACACTTATGTTATGAGAATAGAACGTACAGGAAGTTAATTTGTTAAAAGTGAGTGGAGAGAAAAATTAGGAGGTGGTTAGTAGTGAGAAATTAAAAAGTGGGTAATGGATGGTGATTACCCACAAATTACTCTATAAAACCAACTATGACCAAAAGGTTATGTAATGTAACCAACTACTTAACTAGCTATATAGTGTAACCACCTTTATTTTTTGGGTTATGTCATGTAAGTTACCTGCTACCGCAAGTTTTCATCCGGTTAAGCCAAAAATAAAGTTAGGAAAAATGGCACTGGAATGTAACCAACTATAACCAAAGGGTTATGTAATGTAACCAACTACTCAACTAGATATGTAGTGTAACCACCTTTGTAATTCCACTAACATAAATAAAATTATAAAATTATTTATTTCTTTAGCTTCTTTTATCTTTTTCATTTCATCACATGGACTATGCAACACAACCCAAAATAAGAATCTAAACCCAAATATATTAACCCACCTGTTTCATCATATCATCAATCAAAATATCATTTTCTATCTATCACTATATATCTATATCTATATAAATTTCTCCTTCACCGTCGTAGACAAATGGTTTTACCATGCCGATTCATTCTATAATATTAATCACCACACTATACCATGATCAGATATGTCAATGGGTTTTGTTTTATTGAATTCCACAACTATTTTTAAAGATCCGAATGGAAATGATTCAACGAATGATGCAAAAGCTCAAAAAAGTATGATCATGTCCACGGAATCCGCTGATGTTGTTCAGTGTTGCCGGAATCTGTTGCTGGTTGGTGGGATCTGCTACTGCTGCTGTTGCCAAAATCTATTGCTATTATTCACTATTGCCGGAATTTGGCGTCGGAATCTGATGCTGTTCTTCACTATCGACAGAATTTAGTGTTGTTCTTCGCTGTTGTCAATCACCATCTACTCGATAAATATCCATATATTAATGTAGCCATTTACACACAAATTTGATTTCTCAATAAAAGTCACAAATCTTCGAACTCAAATTGATAGAAAAGAGAGGTCGCTTGTTGTCGGACTCTTCAAAATCAAAACCTTCGTATCGAATCTTCAAAATCAAAACCGGTGGTAATGGTGGCTGAAGGGTGATGGTTGTGACCAGAAGTGAAAGTGAAAAAAGAAAAAGATAGAGAGAAGAGGTGTATATTCTATAATTGTTATATATAATGAAAGTGGTAATTGGCAACTTGTTTCCCATCCGGTTGCTTACATTACATAACCCAAAAAGCAAAGATGGTTATACTATATAGCTAGACGAGTAGTTAGTTACATTACATAACCTTTTGGTCATAGTTGGTTACATTCCGTTCCCATTATCCCAATAAAAAAAAGAATAAAAATGAAAGTGGTAACCGACAACTTGTTTTCTATCCAGTTGCTTACATTACATAACCCAAAAGGCAAAGGTGGTTACACTACATAGCTAGTCTAGTAGTTGGTTACATTACATAACCTTTTGGTTATAGTTGGTTACATTCCGGTGCCATTATCCCTACCTTTTACTCAGCTTTAGTATTGATTAACTTATTTTTTTTCAACCAAGCATAGTTTTTTATTATCATATCCGTTTCTCACCCTTAAATACATCTAACCAAGCACTCCTTAATTTTTTTTGTTCTTCTTTTCTTAGCACCATCCATCTCTCCTATATAATCAGTAAATCTCTATGTTTACTATGTGGTCGCAAACGGAGATAAGATGTAAGTTATAAACAATCCTCTTTCTTTTTCATTATATTTTACTGAGATTTTAATTCAAGTTTTGTAATTTTTTATTTGTCAAATAATCAGTGATATAATACAAGTCAAATATGATATTTTCTCTATAGGACATGGATGACACAATTGATTTTGAAGAAGTTTTAGAGGATGAGCCTCATGAAACAGGTGAAATTGCTAATATTGATGAACATGGGTATTTGGTTGGTTTAGAATCTGAAAGTGAAGATATTAATGTAGACCTTGGGTCTGAGGAAAGGGAAGATATTGTTGAACATGTTAATATCGAGTCTGAGATATTTGAAGATACTGAGTTAACAGGACAGGTCTTTGAAGATGATAACATTATGGGGAAGGTTTTCGATACCGTCGATGATGCGTATGAATTTTATAACCACTATGCCTTGTTACTCAAGTTATCATGTTTTTAAATATGTATTTCCATATAACTATTTTCGTATTATCATGTTTTTTAATAATTACGAGAGCAAGTACCCGCGCATTGCGGCAGTGAGATAGTGGTGGTGATACCTAGGTCATAGAATGTGATAGGTTATAGGAGTTGATATGTCATAGAGTATGATAGTCAAATGTCTTAGCCATACGGGCTCCGCCCCCGGATTTAAAAATTTGTCGAAAGTATATCGAATGACATCTCTAATGAAAGAGCATGAAATTTTAAGAACACCCATACAATTTTTATAATTTATCGATGTACGGTTTTTGACATAAAAATTTTTGAATGAATTGGATGAATAAATGATTTATGGGAGAGAGAGAAAAAAGATGATTGGTTGAGATTTGAGGAGAGAGAAATAGTATTATAGTTATTTTAGGTAAATATATAATAGATAAGAGGGGCATTTTAGAGAAGTACTTAAAATCAATATTGAAAATTTCAAGTTCAATGTTGAAAATTTAGGAGAAATCTGCTTTATAATATAGTATAGATATAGATATATCAGGTGGATAATCATGAAAAAGAAGCGTGAGATGGGATCACAAGAATCAAGTTGAAGCTTTTGGGATGATACAATAGTTCGTGAGACAAGATCACAAGAATCAAGTTGAAGCCTATGGGATGATACAATAGTTTGAGTAGTGTAGGTCTTGGAACATGCTTTGATTTATGAAGTGATCTATACTTTTTTGTTACTCAACAACTATTGGTTCATTGTAATAGATATACTTTTTTGTTCATGGAGATGATTGATTTGTTCATGTAGTTGATTTTGCTATGTCAAGTTGTACAAGAGTCGTTAGCAACATAAAAAAAGAATACAAGACTTGGCACAAAGAACCTCTTTTATTAAATAGCAGTACATGATTGACTAGTACAATGCTTATAGAAAGACCTTATTGACTAGTAGAATGTCACAAGAAGCTGGCTTCCTCATGTTCAATCTTCGTCCCATGATAGCAAAATCTATGAGCCTTTGAAACAAGCAACATCCATATTATCATACTCTAACGAAATGCAGCAAAATCATTGACCCTTTCAACTATTAGATGGCATGACAACACCCAGTACTTATAGCAGGCCCGCAGACAAAACAATACGGAGTAACTATTAAAAACTCAGCTAGACATTTTATCGAACAGTTCATGTACATGACAAAAACACAATTCTGATAAACACATGAAACATGGACTCACCCCATAACATAAATCTCGTCAAACAATCATAACTTTCTCATGAAGATATACTGATTCAAGGTAAGTTAGAAAGAAAAATAAATAAAGTTAGAAATATAACAGGAATGTTTAACACCAAGAATAAATAAAAAAAATAAAAAATAATGAAAAAGAAAAAGGATTGTTTATAACTTACATCTTATCTCCGTTTGCGATCACATAGTAAACATGGAGATATACTGAAAGCAAGTCAAGTAGTAGGGTACATTATATAGTTTTTTTTTCCATAGTTGGGTATATTTCCATGCCTTTATCCCTTTTTATTTTAGCCAAACGACGTCGTTTTAGGTGAGTTTTTCATCTAAGCTACATGTCCAACAGCCCCACACTCCCTTTCCCCATATATTAAAGATACTTGATTGATGATATGCTAAGTTTTTGTAATATTATAAAGGGATAACTGCAGAAAATAGAAAGCACTTTGCAGTAACCTTTAAAAGTTTTACTTTTTAGAAATGAACTTTTATTTATTCACGAAAATAGTAACATTTTACACATGTACATGATGACGTGGATATTTTTTAATTACGTGACATTTTTTAATGACATGACATTATTTTTTTTATTTTAATTATTATGTAATTTTTATCAGCCGTGTCAGTTCCCCAAAAAAATGACATGGCTCCGTTTCAGTTTCGGTTCTGACAAGGTATTTCTTCTCAACATTTTCTTCTGAAGCTAACTTGAGCTTATTTTTATTGATTTTTGTTAAGTTTCTTCCTATTTCAAACATTGAAAATCTAAAAGGTTGTGTTTAAAAATCTTAAAGGACATAGATTTAGGGGGTGTTTGGTAGGAGGGAATCATAGAGAATGGAAATAGTGAAAAAGAGAATGAGTATTTGGAAAGAGAATGGATTACGTTGTTTGGTACCCACAGAGAATGAATATATATAAAAAATAAAATTTTAAATAATAATACATTTATTACATATAATATCTTAAAAAAATAATAATAATAATTTTTTTTTCCATTCTCACCCATTCTCTACAATTTGTAGAGAATGGAGAAAATGGAATTGATTCTCTTTTTCCTTTCTCATTCCCTTTCTTCGTCGCAAACAAACAAGGAAAATCTTTCCCATTCCTTTTCTCCCATTTCCATTCCATCATACCAAACACCCCCTTAGCTCTTCTTCGTCTATCTCGAGATTAAAAAATCTAAATATAGATGTCAAAATGTCATCGTTTTAGTCGGAGGGAGATTCTGAGGATGTTCAAGGTGAGATGAGAGTTTCTGAGGCCGGATCTGGACCGTTTAAGAATAGTTCATCGACATATGACATAGACCCAGATAGTGGAGGTCCAGATGTTAGCTCGAACTCGAACAGACCGCCGACGATTTCTAAATAGTTGAGAAATCGAGAAGAAACCACCTCCACCTCCACCTCCACCTCCACCTCCAACACCGCCGCCGTCGGTGTTGGAGTAATCCAATATTAAATGAGAGTTTATTGCTAGAAAGTGAAACTTTTAAAGGTCATTGTTATTTTCGTAAATTGATCGAAAGGTTTTTTCTATAGTCAGTAGTTATAAAGTATGTTACGTCATTAAATTATGACACATAATCAAAATATGTCCATGTCATCATGTACGCGTGTCAAATGTTACTATTTTCGAGAATAAATGAAAGTTCATTTCTAAAAAGTAAAACTTTTAAAGGCCACTGCTATTTTCGTGAATTGGTCAAAAGGTGCTTTCTATTTTCTGCAGTTATCCGTATTATAAATAAACAAGTATAGATAAAACATGTTGAAAAATGGTGATGTTGTCGTTTTGAACATGTCATTCATCATATGATTATTAACGTTATTGCCCTAAATTTTTATAATAACTTTTGGTATGTACTCGTAATATGATTATTAGCTATCTACATAGGTATAAATTATAGGGATTAGTTTCCTCGAATGTAAGAAACTTTAAATGAATCTCTATAGTAGGAAATAACTAAAGTTGTGTGTATTGTATGTAAACAACTTTGAAATAATGTTTATTGTATGTAAGAATTTCGTTTCAACCAATTAAAATCTGACAAGTGACACCTGTATATGGTTGCCACGTATGTTTTCTTACATACAATAAACATTTTTTCAAGTTGCTTACATACAATACACATAACTTTAGTTTAGTCTACTATAGACATTCGGTCAAAGATAGTTACATTCCAAGAAACTAATCTCAAAATTATAAAATGGTTTTATCTATAGAAAAACCATTTATTGGTAGTAATTTATGTGAATAATGACACAGTAAACCCGTAGGTCGATCGAGGGTCTTTATTATGATTCTGTCGTTAATTCCTTTTTTGTTTTACTATCTCAGAAACACGCAAGTGATATTTTTATTCATGTGCATATGTTAAAGTAGTTGTATTTGTTCATGTCAATTCTTCGAGGTTAGACGATTATGATGTACCTAGTTATGCTTTAGCGATTTGTTTTTTTTTCCATTGTTGTCCATAGTTTTTTTTAGATATATTTTAAAGGTTTTCCTTTAGTACTTGTGTTATTTGCTTTTGATAACACTCTACATAGTCCATGTTGTTCTAAGTTGTACGATACTGTTCATTTTTTTTGTTATTCATCTCTTCATGGATGAGTAATTGCATATTGTTTTATAATTTCAAATTGCAAGGAGGTGGCAAAATTAGGGTCTAATGGATTTGATAATATGTCGAAATAAGTAGTTTTCTAGAACACGTTTGGTGCACTCACACATAATTCGAGAACTTAATTTCTTTTGTATATATTTATAAGTTTTTTCATTAAATTAAACACTTATAAAATGCAATTACAAAATCTACATAATTATAATCATAAATGTGCTTTTCATTTTATAGAACAAGTTAGATATGCAACGAAGAAAATACATCTTGGGCAACTATTCTTGAATTGCATGTTATTTATGAAAAATTAGGTAGAAATCAAATTAGTCCGTGCAATGCACGTGTTTTCGAGTGGCAAAAACTGGTTCTTATTTTCAGGATAACCAAGATCTACTTATCAAGTGTATCACATAACATCCTGATTCTGGAATGATAAACCAGTTTGTGATTGCAGAAACGAGTTGGTTCAATGTAGATGACAAAGATTAATTACGTCATTTGGTCAACTCACCTTGGTCACATCTCAAGGATACATAACTTAATAAAACGATGTAATGTGTAAGAAAAATTTCTTGAAATGATATCATTTTATGAACATTTTGTCAAACAAGTTTCTGGAACTTTTTTTTTGTGAAAGTTGGTAATCCGGCACTCGCAATGCCGGACTCGCTATTCTCACACGAGACCATCGTTGGCAATTTGATTAGCGAGACCAGCACTCCCACTACCGGCCTTGGTTCAAAGACGACAAAGCAAGAGGACGAGGTGCAGGTAGGTGCAGGCAAGACGACGAGAGGGTGCATTCGAATCTTTTTTTTTTACTGCTTTTTGCTTATATATACATTAAAGACTGCATTTTTGTCGATACATATCTCCTTCTTTTCTCCTTCTCTCTTTCTAAAAAAAAATGGCAGGTTCATCTTCAGCCCCAAATCTCTAACGTCTTGGAGCACGTGAGAGGGTTCGAGTTCACGGTATTGATGATACTAGTGTAATAATAAGCTGTCAACTTTAATCGATCATTTGAAGGGGAAAAAGTCGGAGTATGAGGCTGAGATTTATGAACGTGGCACAGTGGTCCAACCGTCCAAATTAAACGACAAGTACAAGGAGTATTGCAGGAGAAGGTCCAATGGTTGCAATTAACCATTAACCAACTTACTTTTGCCGAGTCGTCAATGATGAGCACAATTCAGCACGGGACTAGCTATCTTCATGAATTTGGCCCAGTTGGTAGGCGGCCTGATGGTTACGTGACTGATCCGGGAGAGGAATACGCACCACGAGACCCCGGAGCTCCAGCCTCACCTGACTATGAGCCCGATGAACATTCACCGTAATGATGGTGACAGTGACGTATCCTCTTCAGATTCCCGATTTGGTTCGCCATACTATTCGGTCCACCGTAACGATTGCAACCTTTAAATGTTAGGATTTATGTAATTGCCTTTCGTTTAAATAAAATAACTTGTTTCATTAGTATTTAATGTTGTTTAGTATGTTTTTTATGTAATTGTAATCGTTTGGGTTTTAATAATGTTTTTTATGTAATTTTAATGTTTGTAATATTTTTTTGTTTTAAAGTAAGTAACAACACACAAAAACAACCAATAATGAATTATTGCCTTTTTAAAAAAACAACACCCAATAATGAAAACAGATAAGCAACAACATTATTGCCATTTTTAAAGTTCAGGGCATGTCTTCCTGTTATGGCCCAATCCGCCGCAAACGCCACATCTAGCTTGTTGTCTTGAGGTTGAAGATTTGCTGGTAGAACTCTCATCCAACTCGTTCCGGTACCGTGTGGTGCATCTCCTACCCCTATGCGTGACCAGTTTTGCCGAGTCTCCCTGAATCTGCCAATCTACCTACGCCCAGTAATTCACGTCTCGAAGGGGAGCAAGTGCAACATTATACTGATTTATCCACGTCCTAGTTGTGTACCTCTTACTTGGAAGATTAGCGGCTCTCTCTTGTCTATATCCGCAAACAGCAATGGCATGAGAACATGGAAACCTTTGATGCTGCTAAGCTCCACAAGAACATTTTTTCCTATTCTCCCCCATGACAACATTGCATGTGTACTCACCTTGTGCATTTCTTTGGTTTGTTCTGACCGTGTAATTTCCTGTTCGTTCATCAAACACGCATCTGATAAAATGGTGGGCTCCACCCTATGGCTTGTTGAGGCTCTTTCACACATCTGATAAACCTGCCACATTTTGTGAGCTAGTGGTGGGTTCCAACTGTTGGCCTTCCGGTATTGGCTGACAAAATGGTCTCTTGTCCAAGTAAAAGTGGTCTTCATTAAAGCTCTAATAGGTAGCATTCGAGCCTTACCAAGGATATTGTTTTGGCACTCGGCAATGTTTGTCATTAAGTTACCCCAACGACGAATCCCCGAGTCGTGCCTTAGAGTCCACTTATCCAAACCAATGTTTCTCAAATACGGCCAAACAGCATCATCTTCACCTTTGACTTGATTAATCGCCTAAGTATACTTGGATGATTGGGAAGTGGAACCGATAACCCAAGCCAGATTTTTGATTTTCCTGTTCTTGAAGTGAGAGTTCACGTTGCTACAAACGTGCCTCATACAATACCGATGATACCACCCCTCAATTTGGTTCACTGCATTAAGAATGCCTTGGTGACGGTCTGAAATGATACACAGATCACCCTGCTGTTGCGATCCGACATGCTCTTTAAAGAGATTTAGAAACCATGCCCAACTTTCATTAGACTCTTCATCAACCAACCCAAAAGCGACCTGCAATAGTTGTCCATTGGCGTTCTTCGTCACTACAGTTAGCAACTTACCCTTGTAGCTGCCTTTCAAATGAGTGCCATCGACAAAGATCACCGGATTACAACGTTGGAATGCCCTAATTGCCAGTCCAAATGCCCAAAATACAAACTTGAATGTATGTATATGGCTTGAACTGGTTGGAGAATGTAGCCATTCCACAATAGTGTCTGGGTTAGCACGTTGTAATTCAGCAACATACTTGGGTAGTGCATCAAAGTTACTCGGCCAAGTTCCATACAACCTTTCAGTTGCTATCCTTCTTGCATTCCGCGCCTTGGCGTAGCTCACATCCACATTGAAAGATGTTTTTACTTGCGCCTGGATCTGTCTAACTTCATAAGTTAATTGTTCCCGCACGTTAGGCAAAATTTCAGAAGCAACCATACTTGATGTCATACATCTGTTGTTGTTAGATATCACCTCTCCATAGCAATTGTGACTCTCCACCCACTTTGTGATCCGAAACAATCCTAATCTGTTTTTGCTTGATCCAACTACAACCCACATACACGGGACCCGGTCCATAACACCACGATAATTCTTCCCCCTGGTCATGCACTGTGCTTTCCACAATGTTGGCCTCGTATCCATAACAATAAGTTCTCTGTTTTCTCTTATGTTCCAAAGCCTAACAGCGTGTACAAGTTCCGCCTTGCTTTGAAAAAACATTCCTTTTTCTATCACATTTCTTTCTCTCGACCAAAATACCACATCTTCTTGAACTTCATTGAATGGCATTAGTTGATCATCATTATCATCGCCAAGATCAAGGTATTGTTCATGCTCCAAAGGACCATGTGGATGGGCCATTTCTTCTTCTTCATCTCCAGATACATCTCCATCAACACTATAGCCGTCCATGGTATCATCATTTGTATAAGGTGCCTCGTCACTTGATCCATCACCCATTGGATCAATTTCATCATCATGTTGAACATGGACATCTTCGTTATCTTCATCATCATCGTCATTGTCTTCATCATCTTCGTTATCTTGATCATCTTCGTTATCTTGTGGCTGGTTACTCCCTTGATAAAAACATTGGCTTTGAGTCAAGCTTAACAACTGGTTTGTAAAAGTAGTCTCGAACTTCACTTCAAATTGCGCTTCACCCAGATGATAAATCATTGCCAAAGTATTATCATCCGTAATTAAATTCCAAAAGGGAACACCCTTAAATTCATACCATAAATATAATTGTAGTTTGAAGTCTTGTTTTGAAACACCAAAACAACTGTAAGTCATATCACAAATTTGTGAATATTTCATTACATGAAACAGAAGAAAACTTCTTCTCGATGGATCTGCATTTTGAAGGATCCCATTTACGAATGATACACAATCATCCCATATTAACTGAACTACAATTGGGTTGAAAGATAAAGAAGATGCCATTTTTTGGAGGTTTTTTTTTGATTATTGGTTTTTGATAATTATTTGAAATAGATTTAGTACTGATAAAATGCTTGGAAAAACATTATCACATCTACATATTATATATATAAATTTATATGACATTAGGTTTCACAAAAGCTGTATTCCCACTGCCGGTCTCGTTCACTTTTTTTTTTAGAAAGAAAGAAAGAGAAAAGAAGGAGAGATGTATCAACAAAAATGCAGTCTTTATCTAAGTTAAGTGTCTTTGTTTGATTTTATTTGTATATATAAGCAAAAAGCAGTAAAAAAAAAAGATTCGAATGCACCCTCTCGTCCTCTTACCTGCACCTCGTCCTCTTCCTTTGTCGTCTTTAAACCGAGGCCGGCAGTGGGAGTGCTGGTCTCGCTAATCAAACTGAGTCCGACATTGCCAACGACGGTCTCGTGTGAGAATAGCGAGTCCGGCATTACCAGAGCCGGATTACCCACTTTGACAAAAAAAAAATTCCAAAAACTGGTTTGACAAAATGTTGATGAAATGACACCATTTCAAGAAATTTTTCGTCTAATAATATGTTTTGATTAGCGTCATACACTCATATTTCAGATTAATATTTCAAGCATTAGATTTTTTTATTTTATTAATCCTCTTAACCCTCATGTGTCCTTAACATGAAATTAACTAATGAAGTTTGTCACTAGACAATTAGTTAACACGTTTAAACTAATAATGCTTCACTTGAATCCTTGTTGATTAGCACTTTTTTTTTTAATGAAGTCTAATATTTTATGTTTAGTTTGTTTGCTTTTTTAATTACTTGAATGTATATACGTATTTATATATATAGAGTGGGAGGGTAATACTATTTACTTCATGCTAATAAGATTGTTTGTATTGTATGTAGTTAATAAAGAATCAATGAGAAATAAAATAAAACCGGTATGATGTACGGGTTTCATCTAGTTTTGATATATACGAGTTTGAAATAGATTTTGATTATATATTAGATAGATATAACATGCATGTGAGTTGGAAAAGGATTATGTTAAAAGGTAATTGAGTTTTTAAAGTCTAGTAAATGAAAAAGAATGTTGAGATTGTCTTACGGAAGCAAATCATATCAAATCATCAAAATAGGTTTATACACGTACTGAAATCAGGATGGTGCCACGTGCACGGTCCATGCATTATTTCATTAATAAAAATTAAAAAGTACTGGTAATAAATATAAGACAGATATTTGTATCCTTTTTTGAATCTAGTACTCCGTCCATCAAACATATATACATCAACCATCTGTATACATTACATACCTTTCCCTCTCTTTTTGTTTCCAAATTAAATTAAAGTAGTAGTATATTACGAGTACATTACATAACTATATATTTTTGTTATTAATCAAAAAGAAGAAAAAAGGAAGACATATATATAGTCTTTAAGTTATTGTTTCTGATCAATCTCTTCGGATTTCAACTACTCCAAGAGAGAGCCGGGGGGATTGATACAAGCGATGACGCAAGCAAAGAAGGTACGTATATCTTTCCATTTCAATAGATGCTAGACATATATATTATGAGAGAATGCGTGACAGAGAGAGAGAGACAGAGAGATATCTAATTTGTAATTTATTGATTTAGGCGGAAGCGGTCGAGAAAAAGGTTACTGCGATGATATTGGAGGTTGATCTGAAATGTTATTCCTGTTACAAGAAGGTCAAGAAACTCCTCAGCAAATACCCCCGTACGTTCTCGATCGATCTTTTCTTTCATATATTTTAATATTTATCTAGCTATCTCTATATATAATTAGTCTATTCATTTCACTACAAATCATATTGCATTTTTTCATACTTTTAAGTAAGTATAAACAAATTAAAAATTTTGTCACACTTTTTAGTGTATAAAAATATATTAGATTAAAAGTGTGTGAAAATTTCTCCACACTAAAAAGTGTGTAGAAATAAAAGTTCACACTTTTTAGTGTGAACTTTCATAATTATTTTATCACACTCCATTTGTACACAGTAACTAAAAAAGTTATCGTGAACAAATGAGGTGTGACAAAATAACTATGGAAGTTTACACTAAAAAGTGTGAACTTTTATTTATACACACTTTTTAGTGTGGAGAAAATTTTCATACATATTTAATTCAATATATTTGTATCCACTAAAAAGCATGACAAAATTTTTAATTTGTTCCCACTCACCAAGTGTAAACAAATGCAATATTGTATATATCGACCTCTCTTTAGTTATTAGATAGAAGTAAAATTATCTAAATGTGAACATGCATCTACTATATACTGTGGAAGACGGTATTTTAACTCGATTGTAACTTGAATTAGTTTTACTTTTACTTTATTTAATTTCTCCACTACTTTTGATCACGTGCCCATAGTATTCCATTCATTCATGCATGTGCATTTTTATACTTATTCTTTAAGATGATCATCATCATGACAATGGATGCATGGTGGTTATGCATGCATGATTATAACATTGAAATGGTGCCATCTAGTTTGGTTTACTATCCGTACACCGTACCACTACAAATTAAGCTCTACTATCCTCGACTTCATTAGAGCCACCTCTGGCAATAATTTATTACATGCATCACCAATAATGTATATATTGAACCAGAGAGTACGTTGTTGTTGTCCATACTCACATAATTAATTAGGAAATATTAAGTATAATCTGGTACTTATATGTGAACGAATTTGTTAGAATATATGAGCATAGTGTCTGCGCGTTGCAGCGGCTAGAAGGCGAGGACAATATAAAAGGGAGGCGGTGGTGGAGATCGAGGGCTGTGGTGGAGAAGGAGGGCGGCGGCGGAGGGTGATAGAAGGCCGAGGAGAGCGTGTAATGATTAGAAAGAAGGTAGGGGTGTAAGGGTATTATGAGAATACTGAAAAAATGCTTAATTTCCAAAAATAAAAAAACCAATATGCTTTATAGAAGAGTATATATATGGGAGATGGTAATATAAGGCTATAGGTTTCTAAGCTTAGGTGTAAAACACTCGTATAATGTTTTTCTAATCCATAAAATTCATGGGGCGCAAACATTTATTCATTAATAAAAAAATATTAAAAAATTTGTATGTAAGGGTTTCACACCTGACCTTAGGTGTCGGACAACCTTATATATTCATTTTTTCTCATATAAATATACATATAATCATATATCATCTAGTAATAACTTTAGATTTTCTCATAATTCTCACAATTAAATGGTTATCATATGAACTTTTTCATATATTAATATATATGTAGGGAGCCAATCAAATAAGAACTTAGTCTTTTACTCCTCTCACATACGATTTCTAAATCGAAAAAACTTTGAGCCATATATCATAATTTAGAGGATGTCGATAATATTGTTTGATAGTAGTGATAAATCTTTGAGAATATGCTAATTCCAAGGAGTCGATAATATGTGTGATATAGTAGTATAAAAACTTTTAGAGATATGGTCATTCGAAAGATGTCGATATTATTGTGTGATAGTAGTAGTGATAAATCTTTGAGAGATATGCTAATTCAAAGGATGTCGATGATATTGTTTGATAGTAGTGATAAAGATGGTGTTATGTGGGACTCTGCAATATATATTTCAATTCATTTTCTTGTGGGTGAAAAAGCCTTTATAAAAAAGTGGTATCTTCTGGTAAACGTCGGCGAAAATAACATATAAAAAAGAGACCAGTAAAGAGGCTAAAGTCTTTATTAGGCAAGTATTAATTTCCTATTTTGTCCCGGTCCTCGGATCATAGATAAATATAAATGGCCAGTTCGCCCGGCCTGGCCCAGTTGTTGAGATATTTTTGTGGGCTTTCTTTTATACCGGCGCGGGCTAGTTCTGTTTCTTTAATACTCGGACTAATTTTCTTTTCGCGATAATAAACCTTTTCGTTTTCTTTTAGTAATAATAGAAAATTTTCATATATACCCTATATTAACAACCTAATTACATATGTAGTGCCACTAAATTGGCTAATTGACAAGTTTGACAAGCTATCGGCGAATCATATACCGCCACGTGTCGTTGCCAAAAACTAGCCAAAAAGTAGACAAAAACTAGTTAAAACATATGGTATAGTATACGAAAAGTAACCAATTTGCCAATTTCAAAACTAAGAAAGGGTTTGCCGGAGAACCGACGCAGCATACAAGACCACAGGAAGAAGCAACAGGAAGCACATCGGAAAACCGGAAACCCCAAAAAGGGATCGCCGGAAAATCGAAGGAACAAGTAGTAACATAGCCAACTACACCCTTGTCAAAGCCAAACATAGTTTCGGCCGTAAAAGTGAACGTTTTTGGCCGTTGACGACCAGAAACCCCAAAAAGGGGTTTCGGATCTCACCGGAGTGGTGATATATCACGTTAGGAGCATCGGCAAGTTTTATCGGCACGTATTCCGACAATAGAAGCCAAGAAAAACGTAAATCGAGCCTCAAAATCGAAAACCCCAAAAAAAAATTTAGGTTTCCGGCGAGCACAAGAACCCAAAAAAAAGACGGTTACAAAGTACACGCTCCCAACGTTCACAAGGATCGGCCAAAACTAGCCGATATATATAGCCAATATTAACCGATTAAACTTACCGATACAAGCCGATGGAGAGATGTTATAGTGTAGCCGATTAGCCGATGCTTGCCGATAGTTTTTGCCGATAAAACTAGCCGACTACACCTCTCCCCCTAATAATGTCATATTTACCCAATTTTAGTATAGATTTTATCATATATATACCAAATAACAAATTATATTAGGATTAAAACTTTTAAATAATCTATATATATCTATTCACTGGTATACTTTTGAGAGATTGGGTTTTTCGAAGTTGATGGAATGGAAGGCAAAACTTATTTTGTTTAGATATACTTACTTCAACATGTTAGACCAAAATGTGATGTCCCAAATTTGGAATAAACATTGATCATAAATAATGTCAATGGTGGTATTTTTTATTGGATTTGGTCATGCCGTTCTTTATCACACATAAGGCTTACTCGCTAGATAAAGAAACTTAATACTCGTGTGCAGTTTTCATGCCCATCTGACGTCGTGAAAAATTTGAACATACTGATAATTATTCTATTTAGGTGGTTCATATGGTGTTGGGTAACTACACAAATTGGAAATTTAAAAATTTTGGGTGAGGTTTGAGTTTTGACACCTACTTACGTAAAAAATTTAACAAGTTATAATCTAAATTTGATCATTATGGCCTTGATTGTTAAATTTGCTTATTGTTTTATTATTTTTTTTAGAAGATTTAATCCGTGCATAAATACATATAAAAGGAACTAGATTTAGACCCGTGTCAAATACAAGGATTGTTTATGACATATCAAAGATAAAATTAAATATATTTAATAATTCAAAAAACACTGGGAAATAGTAAAACAGTTAACTTAAATATAAAGAATGTAACTAAAATCATGAAATAACAAACGGTAAATTCAAATAATAAATAATGTAATGAAAATCAAAGTAACAGAATGTAATATTGTAACATTGATGAAAGAGTTTAACTTATTCGTTTATTAATATCATGTCTTGATGTTGTAAGGATTTTATTAATATTTACCATTAAAGAAAATTTTTGTTGTGGTATTTCTTTTTTATGAAAGTTTTGGATTATATATTTGTTGTTTATTAGATATATTATATATTTTTTTAGATATAATCATTGATAATTTGATAAATTATAATTATAGATGACTTGAATAAGTTATAATTAAAATAAGATGAAGCAAAATTAATTTTTTTATTTATGAAAAAGTTATTTTTTTAATTAGTTAGTTGGATATTTGGGATAAATATGAGTTTTATAAAGTATTTTATTATTTTATTTCAATAAAATTATTATTTTAAGAAATAAGTTCAAAAGGTAAATTGGTGATAAAATATTAAAAATATAGTTAAATTTTATTAAGGATGATTACGTGGGTATATGTATATTGTGGTTTATATTGGGTTTCTTTTATATAGTTTTTATATATAGTTTGATTACAATTATATTTTTTTAAATTATAGCTATAAATTTAAAGATTAATATTAAAAATTATAAAGATGAAGTTATTGATACGTTTGGATAAACATTAATAGATGTTCTTGAATCCAAAGAATTTAATTACGTGAATTGTAAACTATTCATTAATTTTATATACTGTGAAATGTTCATTCGAAAACTAAATTTTCTATGAAAACTAGAAAATTGGTCAAAACACACTGTGATTCGAATTTAACACAATATGTTTTAATTCTGTTTTTATAAAACACAATGTGTTTTTATTGTGTAATCTAAAATACGTTGTGTTTAGTTTTAAATCACAATGTTTTTTTTATAGCGTTGTAAATCAGAAAATTGTTCAAACACACTGTGATATGAACTTAACACAATGTGTTTTCGAAAAACATATTAAAAACACATTGTGTTAATTCAGATCACAGTGTGTTTTGGTCAGTTTTCTAGTTTTCATGAAAATTTTAGTTTTCAGATGATCAAAACCCTTTGTATACTCTTAATGATAAAAAAAAATTGGTCGAATAAGTTGTATTTATATCTATGTTTTTTATTATTAAATAATATAATTTAGTCACATGTTTAATAACTTAACTTTGAGAAATTGAGAGTTGCGATTGGTCAATTAAGGTTAGGTCAGTTGCTTTTGAGAAATTAAGAGTTACGATTGGTCAATTAAGGTTAGGTCAGTTGCTTTTTAGTATATATAAAGATAAAGATTTTGATGAAACATTTGAGAGAAACTTTTTATAATAGATGGAGTGATATGATAAGATCTAGATAAATATTGGGTAGATATATAATTATTAAATTTAATTTAGTATATATATAATTTTTAATTAAATTGGATAAATATGTAATTAAGGTATTAATAAAGGGCATATATGAAATTCTTTCATAAAACATTTACCTTCCATATCAATGGAACATATGCGAATACTAATATCTGACGTAGCAAATTCGAAATTGACCACGACGCACGCTTGGATGTCGTACACGGTTCAATATTCTATATTCGAACTTTTAAGCTTCGTTTTTTTTTCAAAGTTTTTTTCCTTTGTTTCCACGACATTGTTCCATGTTTTGACTTTCGCCATGTCACATCCCGCTTTATTTTTCTTTCGCATTTTTTTCTTTTTCGTTTCAAACTAATATATTGAAAACTTTTATTTAACTTTTTTGTGTTTCCATCGTTTTTAAGCTTTAGTTTTCTTGTCCCACTTCCGCTGCTCGGATTTTGCCACATTACATAATTTTGGTATTGTTTTTAAACATTTATCTTTTACATAGTTTATTTGATGGTTATCAATTGCTATTTATATTGAAAAAAAAAATTTTTTTCCCAACGTTTTTAATTTTTCGTTTTCTTGCACCGAATAAATATATGTATTTGACATAAGAAACATTTAGACGCGGTTGTGTTATTGTTATTAAAATAATATCCATCTTTTTTTTTAACGTCAAACTGATGTTACAAAACATCAATAACAAAAAGTAATCGCATTTATTGAAACTCTGCTACGTGTAGATGAAAACTAATGTGGTATTGCTATTAGATAAATCTATATTTGATATGACAAACTTTTACATAAACATATCCAATGATACACCATCACAAATCATGCATTTAGCCGGCATTAGCAGAAGGATAAAACGTTAATAAATCCAGACCTTGTAAACAAAGACCCAGACAAAGGTGTGTAGGGTCGAGAGTCCCGGTAAGCTTACGGACAGGGTCTGGATGCCGACAAACCGTACATACACTGATTAACGGTACGGACAGAAGGACAGACTTTGTCCCGTGCTAGACACTATAGGGCAAACGTTTAACCCCACTCTCACCGGGTCGTACAAGGGATTGGGGGGGGGGGGTAGTCTCGATCCTATATTTACATAAATAACCGCCCCAAATGACAGTGTTCACACACCCAGAGTACTTGGTGGCGTGGATAATGAGTCCATCATCGTAAGGGAATTGCCAGTAAGTATCTGAACTCTCCACGTCTTATCCTCATTGAGATCTTTTGCTTAAACACTATCCTTGAAAGAATAGTTTTCAATGTTGGTAAATGGCACTTGTGTAAAGTGTTATCACACAAGATGGAAGTTTTTGAGACCATTATGCTACATTAGTAGGATTTGAGCACAACAACTTCTAGCAGCAAGACATTTAGCTTTAGACGTTCAAGTTGACACTTAACATTGTTTATTGCTAGCTAAGCTTACCAATATGTTTCCTAACATTTGAAAACTTCATGTATTACTTAATCTATTAATTCTACAACCTGCAATGTTAGAATCTGAATACCGAGTTGTTGGGATACCAAAGACCCAGATTGAGTATACCCTTGAGGTACCTAAAAATTCTTTTCATTGAAGATGGGATTCCTTTAGACATGTTTGAAATCTAGCACAAATGACTGTCGCACACATGATATCTGTTTTACTACATTCAGATAAAGCAAAGAACTTACCATGCCCTTATCAGTTGTGATTTCAACTGGCTTACCATTGATATCTTCACTCAAATTGGTGGCGGTACCTATAGGTATTTTCATGGGAGACTAATTGTCAATATTAAATTTTTTGAATAGATCATTCACATATTTTTCATAAATTATAAAAATATGAGTTTTAAACTGTGACTTGAAGAGGAAGAAAATAAGTTAATTCTCCCAACAACTCATTCCATAGATATTACTATATTAGACATCATCTTAGATAACTTTCACTTGATTTTTCACTTTAACCAGCCTAGACTGTTCCTTATTATATTTTCCTTTTCATCCAACTTATTCCTGAAGAGCCAATTGGCACCAATGATGATATTACTGGATGGCTTGGGAACCAGTTTTCACTACTTGTTCCTTTTCACTCAGTCCATTTTCAACTCTAGTTAGCTCACTCTTGCTTAAAAAGTTCACAAACATACATTTGTTACTTGTTGCATTTCTCCTCATTTAGATTCTTGCATGAGAATCAACAATAATCTATTACATTAGGTGACTTCTAGACCATTTTGTAGCATAAAAAGGGATCATCAACAACTTCCTCTGTGATCACAACAAGAATCTTAGGCTGATCATCTTGGATGGGTGACTAGTCAGCTTGAGGATCATGAAGATCATGGACCATAGAGTTTGCAGCACTTCGGACATCACCAACTTGAATATGCTCAAAGATGTTGTGGGAGCTTCGTTCTCTTGTTGCTATTGTGACTGAACACGAATCAGAGGCAAATCAGCTTCATCATCCAAATATTTAAAGATATGAATTTTCCTTTCAGCTTGAGCATCCACAGGTTGATTTGTAAGATCGGATACATGCTCATTCTCGGGAATAGTAAGCTCTATAAAATTGAAATCTTCATCTTCTTGGGTTGAGTTGGCTATGCTGGGAGGGGGTTCCCTCAAGTTCCATTACATGACTATGACTAGTCATGTTAGGAAATCTAAACCCTTATATTAGAATCAAAGGTCAAGGTTTAAAAATTATTTTTGAATCTATACTCTTGATTTTAATCTAAGAGTCTAAATTCTTCTAACTTGAACCCTCAAGATGGAAATAACTTGATGGAATCCCTCCTGGCTTACTAATAGAAGATTCAATTATCTTTAAGTGAATGGAAGCTTTGATAGTGTTTGTTCTCTTATTATGTAGTCTATATGACTTCCTGAGAGTAGAGTAACCCAATAAGATTTCTTTATTCACTCTTGAATGAAATTTGGCTAAGTAATCTCATTGATTCCAAATGAAACAAAGCTACTAAACATTCTTAGAAAGCTAATCTCTAGTTTTATGCATTTCAAAAGTTCATAGGTAGTCTTCTAGTGTCTTCTCACAATAGGTGAAACAGGCCATGTGAATGGCCTAAGCCCAAAAGTATGACTAAAACTCATTTTGAGCTAAAATGGACCTTACACCTTTAATAAGAGTTATGTTCCTTTATTAATGCAGAAAGAGTATAGAGTTTGATATCTGAATTCAATCTCCTTGTCACTTCTAAGTTGCATGAATGGCTTTCTATAAAGGACTTCTACATTCTTGATAAAGTTGATGATTGCTTTAAAAACTCCAATCTTGTCCTTGCGGTAGAATAGCCATGTGAATCTTGAATACTCATCTACAATAAACACAATCTCCTTTTCCAAGTAAAGGATGGGTACTTTATGGACCAAAGAGTTCCATATAGGCAATAATCAAAAGTTCAACAAGTACTTGATTTGAAAGTGGCCTAGTGTTGTTTTTCCTTCTCACAAGCACTGTACAGCTTGTCTTTTTCATACTTCATCACTAAAAGCCCAAATGCCAACTCATTTTTTCTTGACTTGTTGGGGTCTTTAAAATCCATATGAGAAAGTCTTTTGTGCCACAACCAGTTTAGTTCATCCTAGGTGTTAGACATGAGGTGTCATTCTGTTTGCAGAGTTGGAGTCATCGTATCAAAAAAGTATGGATTGTCATCCCTTTTGGCTACTAAGCCAACTCCCTTTATTAATAAGAAATCTTGTCTCATAGCCAGCATCACGTAATTCATTCACACTGATCAAATTGTGCTTCAGACCACTGACATATAAGACCCTTTCGAATTTAAAAGGACCATTTGTGAGCACACCATAACCTTTAGTTGTGAATCATCACCAAAGGTGACCATAGGACCAATGCAAAACCTAAATTCACATAGAAAGGATTTACATCCATCGTCCAAATACCAAATAAATGCATTGTGATTTCTCTGCAAAATGAATAGAGTTAGTAATTTTTGGGAACCCATCCTTACTTGAGATGAATGAAGTGTCAAACTTAGCTTTAGTAGAAGAAGAACTCTTATCATTTTATTTGTAGACAAATTGTTGTTTTAAGTGTCCATTTCCACTATTCTTTAACTCAGACTATTTTAATTATACTTTGCCAATCCAGCTTTCTTAGACTCAGCTTGAAGTTCCTTTGATCAATGGATGAAAGATTTGACAGAAAAGGCACTTCTTTTAAGATATCACTAAGTCTATACTTAATAAGTCTAGAAATTAATATTTCTTAACCAGAATTGAGAGGTTTGGAAATTGAGATTTTGTTCATCAAACTGACTCTTCTTTGCTCATTTTTTTTTTTTAACTTGTTAAACCTTGGGTTTGTATTTTTTTTTCTTTGCCGGCTTAGCTATTCTTGGACCTGGAATTAACAATTGACTCAGCAGGAGACACAGTCAGCTTAGAGGGGTCCAAGTTGACTTCAGGGTTTACTAAACTTGAACACTTAGCTGAAGTCTTAATTTTCTCCCACTGGATATATAACTAAGAATACGTGACTAAGATGGATTTTTAACTCGTCATCTGAACGTACAACTAGTGGGGTAATAGGCTGATAACATGTTGCATTGCACAGACCTCATTGATGGCAATTGCAATATCATAGTCCCCTTGAAATATAGCTTAAACTTGCTATGAAATCTATTCATTGGCACACTTGTCATTAGACTCTTTATCTTCTTGTAAAAGTGCAATATTCACTTGTTTTAAAGATTTGATTACTGATCCGAGGTTGTTCACTTACCTCATTTCTTAAAAACACTATTTGAGTTTTGTGTTGCTTATCGAAATGTTTTTTTAAAAAGAATTTCATTACAAAGTTTGTTCAACTTCTTAAGTTTTTCTTAATCAGTTTAAGAAAGGGTTAAGTATCTGGAAGTGTAACTAACTTTTATATTTTTTCTATTGTGTGAATATAACTTTCATTTGGTTCATTGTATGTAACTAACCCGCTAAATTTGAATTATTAATGTAAAATTTTTACGTTGACCAATCAAAAACTTCTACAGCTGCCACGTATACACTTTTACATTAATCGTTCAATTTAGCGAGTTAATTACATATAATGAACCAAATGAAAGTTACATTCACACAATAGAAAAAATGTAAAAGTTACTTACACCCCCAGATACTAAACCCGTGCATGTAGATGTTGCTTGGGTTGACTAGTTGTTTTGCTCTCTTAGCTTAGTCATGCCATTAAGAATTTTTCTATAGCTTCCTTAGCTATAAAGCATTTGGCATCTTCATAAGTTTCATCATCAGATGAAGTTTCATCTTAGGATTTAGTCACAAGACTCTTCTCATTCAGCTTGGCAACATGTGCTTTCAATATATTGTATTTTAGCTTTAGTTACTCATTTTATCTTTGGGAGCGCCTGAAGGAATTCAGGACTCAGCTTGGGAGATTGGTTTAGCTCTGCAACCATTTGTCATATGACCACTTGTAGAAAATGAACTTAGGCATATCCAAATGCTTTCTGGACTTGTCATTTAAGGGTCCTTTCACTTTCCTGTAAAACTTCGAAAACCTCTTCATTCTCAATCTCTTTGCCAACAAGGCACCTCTTTAGCCTACCTCTCAATTTCATCACTGGAGTAGTAAATATTTTCAGAACTATCTTGCTCAGGTTATGTTCACTGCAAATGGAATTTGGCTGGTCAAAGTGAGATGCAACCAGTGTAGAGCCTGAGCCACCCACAACATCACCCATGGTTATAAGCTTTTCTACTTCAGTACATATATGGTTACGGAGTAAACCATAAGACTTGGCAAGTGAAGTTCCATATACGTTGGACTTTATTTGACATTGGCAAGATATTTATTCCATGTAGGAAACAAAGACTCTAGAAATTTTCCTTTGATGAAACCTTGCTCTATATTTATATCAATCGAAGTTAAGTCATTCACTAGTTCATTGAATCGAGTATCAGTGAGGGATTCATTATTAACTAGTCATTGTAGTTTTGGTAGACTCTATAAAAATTGCACAACCCTCAAACATGATAGTCATTGTTTCCTATATTTTCTTAGCACTAGGACAACGTTTGATGGCCTAATAAATGACCATTCTTGTATCATTGCCCACCCAATCAGATTTGGGCTTAAAAAGAATCCTGACATTGGGTGGACCAGGATCCACACATTCTGTTATTACACTCCTTGGTGTTACAACTGTATTAGTTGGGACATAAGGTCCATCCACAAGGATGTCTGGCATATCATTGTCAATATACTTGAGAAAGAAAGACATTCTACCTTTCTAACTGACAAAATTATTTTTTGTCAAATATGAGTGGTCTAGTAGAAGAGCTATTATCTATATCTGAGACATTATAAAACCGCAACTTGATATCACTTGTGACTTGTTGTCATAATGTATCTTTGAGTTGTAGAGAATACTAACTATTTCATACTTTTAAGTATTTAAGGAAGATTTTAAAACCTAAGTTCCAATATTGAGCTTAGTGATTTATATAAATTAAGATTGTAACCGTAAACAGAATATATGAAACATAAAATGCAAAGCAACATCCAAGAACATTAGCTTATATTTAGTTATTACTTATATTGATAAACAACAACAATTACAAGTAGTTGTGCAACAAAAATTCCAATGGAAATTTAACTACTTTGTCGAATACAAGTTAGATTATGTCTCTAATTCTAAGTCTAGATACTAACCTAAGTTGAGGATAAACACACAACATGGATCCAAACTGGCTGCTTTAATCCTTGTGAGAATTAGAAATGATAATGATGCACACACTTTATGATACACTAAGACATGTACATATAAGCACCATACCTTAGATGCCTTTCATTCCTTCCATGCATTTTGAACAGATGGTCTACGTTTGGGACCTAACATGATAGTGGCATCATCCTTCTTGTTTCCCAGATTCCTTCCTATGTATTGTGTAGCCAATGAAACAACGGACACCTTATACAATAAGACAACTACTAACAAAAGCATTTGCAATTGTACCTCGTATCTTGTAAAGTTCTGAGCTCACAATGCAGGAACCAAGCTGACTTCCACCCACCAACTTGGTATTCTATCCATGATCCTCACTTTTTGACTTCCAACCAAGTGCTAATCTTCTTTGTTGATGCAGCATGGAGAGAATCACCTTCTTAAACTTATTTCAACAGAACATAAGGTTTTGAGCTGACTCAGCTTGGACACACCCAAACTGACTCAGTTGAAGAACCAAAGACTAGAGTATTTTGAGTGTGTTTGTCACTTTTAAATATAGCCTGGCTCAACTATACTCCAAATCATATCATGAGTATTTCTTATTTATCATCAAAATTAGTTTCAGTGTGTTTGCCATATTCAAACTAGCAAAAACCTCTTCCAAATTCAATAGGTAGTGGGTTATAAATTCAATTAACCTATGTCATTTACATGCACAATTTCTACTACTAATCCAATTCTGGGTGTGGGAGGAAAGCTTATCTTTAGCACAAGAAAACATATCGTTAAATATTGCATAAGAATCCTAAAATGAACTATAAAGATCAAAAAGCAATGGACATGGTTGATGGCAAATAAAATTCTGCAATTCTAAGAAACATTTCATGAATCAAATTATGGACGTAACAAGATACATCTTTGATTGAATGTTCTAATGAAACCTAATATCTATTATGTGTGAGTCCCATACAATACTAGATTGGGATACATTTTAAGGAATTCAAATTGATTCCTTAAAAGTATGTGTTAAGGTTAAGTGTGAAAGTCATTTGATGTGACGTTTCACACTTTATTCTCAACCTTTTACTCAATCTATCACTCTTTCTTCAGTCTTCAGTGTTCAGTCTTCGACTCTCGAATGAATGTCTTCAGGTTGGGCTGATCTTGATCTAAAGCGAAGCTTCAGTGAACTTATTTTGAATGATTTCAAAATTCTGTACAAGTATTTTTCACTGAATTTCAGTTTTTTCTGAACAAATTATACTTGGTCGATTTTCGACCCAACATTATCTGAGAATATATTAAGGGTGTTCGATCCCAAGAGTATTTGTTGACATCTAAAACTCTTTTGAAATCAAATTCATTACTAATAGTCTAATATAAGTTATATATATATATATATATATTATCAAATAATTGAGAAAGGTAACAGATAATCCAAATCATTAGTGATGAATTATCTGAAATCTTGAAAAGTGACAAGTCAATCTGTTACTAAATGGATTATTAGACCTTAAACTTCTTCAAATATAAACATAAGAGAAGTGGTATGGCTTTCCCTTGAGGCGACTTTCAAATAACTTGTTATCATCATAAATAGATGCTTACTCATAACTATCGTCGCCTAAAATCCCTTGGGCCGAATACCGGGTCATCGTTGAAGTAAAAGCGCATCGATCAATAGCTTGTTTGCCTTGTGTCAATGACGTTGAACCGATCTTCTTCTAATAATTAATCGGGTCACGAGCGTCCACTTCTTCCTTGTTTTCTTCTTGAGCGACTTGTATCATCATAACGGGTCAGCGCAACCGCACTATCGATTGCCTAATCTAAGTTGATAGTACCACTTGAGGAAGAACCGAAACTAGATGATGCTCAAATTTTCAATATCATCCATAGTATATGTATGTGTGTATGTGGTTTTTGTGGTGAAAAGGTATGAATATGTGTATATAAAATGTGTGTGTAAAATAAGTTGTAAATTATGTTTGCATATATAGGGAAATAGAGTTATTAAAAAAAATGTCCCTTTAACTTCTAGTTGGGGAATGGGTTTTTTATGGTCAAAACTGTGAAGCATCTTGAATGGATTGCTCAAAAATAGCGGCCTGGTGAGGGTAGTGTTTCCGGCCACTAGCCAGCGATTAGCGGTGGAACGTCTAAGCTAGCAACCTCAATCCTTTTAGCCTTAAGGCTACATATTTTGTATCTTAAGATAAACTATACTACCTTGAAAATTAATGGAAAGCAAACAAATCATCGATATTAGCTTCTCAAAAATTTTGGTAAATTTTCATACGTGGGTGTCATGACGAAATGAGTGACTCTTCTTCACTCTTATATAATTCAAACTGCCATTCGTCCCTTCTCAACTTTCATTATTTTAAATACCTCAGCTTATTTAATAAATTATATACCTCTTCACATAATATACCTATAATACTCTTAATAAAATTAATTACATCCATCTTTGAAAGAACTACACGACCCCTACTTATATAAATTAATTTTAGATTAATAACTATACCACCCCCTGTCACCTCCACCGCGGTCAGCCGCCACCGCCGCCATCAGCGTTGTTGCATTGCACGGTTATTAATAAAATTGATCGACTGCTTGAGTCTTTCTCGTATTTTACTTTTGTCGATTTTATAATGACTTTCAACTTCAGGCTATAATCTGAGTGGCACGAATAAATAGAGTAGGAAAATACCTTGGTGGATTAAATATAAAGTTGGAGTGATTGTTGATGTTTTTAACTAATTCATTCTTATGAGAAGAAATCTCCTGAGAGTTGATAATTTTTGTAAGTGGCAGCGGATTATAAAGTGTCGAAATGTGCGCATCTATATTGTGTTGTAATCAAGTGTGTCGTTTTCATTTTTTTTATATGTTATATGGATCACTTGATTACTTATGATATTATTAATTGTTCTTAAAAGACGTGTATATATATATATACTAGAAATTTTACCCCGTGCGATGCACGGCTAGTTAAAAAAGTTATTTTATGCATTAGTAAATAGTTAATCTACATGTTTATCTTGTGGAAATCAATTATGTTATAGTTCATGCCTTCATGGTTAATTCCTGAAATATTCTGATTACCTTTTATCTTTTCTGACATCACAATCGATATCACAGTCACTTAACCTTCTTTGGTGAACAATTAATAACTAATAACTCAATTAATCTTAAAATTACATGTTTTTGTTAAATCAATTTGAGAACTTACACAACAGTTAATTCAACCATGATAACGGTTAATAATTAATAAGTCAATTAATCTTAAAATTACATGTTTTTGTTAAATCAATATGAGAACTTACACAGCAACTAATTCAATCATGATATACTTGTAAAAAACAGTTTAAAAAAAATAAATAAATGAATTAAAAACTTACAGATTTCGAGCAAAAAAGAGATACGGAAGGAGAAGATAATTTCAAAAACTCTTGATCGATATATATATAAGATGAACATTGATGTGTTTTTTGCGTAAATGATATCATATTCCTAATTATGAAGATTTGAATTCCTATAATATAAGAGTTTATATAATTTGAAAGATTAGATCTTATGAGAAAAGAGGATATATATGTGATGAATATATACGGGATATAGATCTATGAATATGTATCTATGCAATTAGAATTATATCTATTTTTTTATTTTAATTTAATTTAATTTATGATTATTAATATTGGTACATTGAAAAAGAAAATAATTGCCAAAGAATATGATACAATGTATAAAAATGCTGAACTACTTTGTCGCCTATGGTATACTACTTGTTCGCCGTTTTCTTTTTGGACGGTTTGTTTGTCTTTTGTTATTTTTTAACCTTTTTTTAATATATAATCAAATTTATCACTTTTTTATCATGAAATAATGAGAAAAATGTATTTGAATGACACATAAGTTTTAATCCTAGGTGGCATTTTTATAAAATAGGTTTTATTTTTTAGACCCTTTAGAATCCATAGGATTCTTACTGTTTTAATAATTATATAGATATATATGTGGTTGAGAATATGTAGATGTCATGTACCTAACTTAAGTATTGAACCCCAAACATGATAAATCCATAAAAAAAAAATATATGGAAGATCAATTATTTATTTATTAAACAATAATTACCAAAATATTAGTATGTGATAGGGTTCTAAACATAGCTTAAGTACATGATATACCCTCACTTTTCCCTATATATATATATATATATATATAGGAGAAAGATCAAATAAGAAGGTGTCTTAAAAAGAGAAGAGAGAGAAGATCTTATGAACCAATCAGAACGTGACATGTGGATTTAAAAAAAAAACGCGGTAGCATTTTTGTAAATCAATCAAACTTTTGTCAGCCTGGTTCTGGGTCAGCTTGGGTCTGGGTCAGCTTCGGTTATGATCAGCTTGGTCTGTCAGCTTGGTTGGGTCAGCTTGGTCAGCCTGGGTTATGGGTCAGCTTGGTCAGCCTGGAATATGGGTCAGCTTAGGATCTACATTTGTGTAGATTATGTGTAGTTTTGTGTCAAGCTGACCCAACCTAAGCTGACCCAACCTGACCCAGACCCCAAGCTGACCCAACCCAACCCCAAGCGGACCCAACCCGACCCCAAGCTGACCCAAAACCCATAATCTACATTTGTGTAGATTGTGCCAAGCTGAGCCAACCCAAGCTAACCAAGCTGACCCAACCTGAACCAGACCTCAAGCTGACCCAACCTGACCAAAACCCATAATCTACATTTGTGTAGATTAATCTACATTTGTGTAGATTGTGTCAAGCTGACCCAACCCAACCTGAACCAGACCCCAAGCTGACCCAAAATCCATAATCTACATTTGTGTAGATTGCGTCAAGCTGACCCAACCCAAGCTAACTAAGCTGACCCAACCTGACCCAGACCCCAAGCTGACCCAACCCAACCCCAAGCTGACCCCAAGCTGACCCAACCCCAATCTAACCGAACCTGACCCAACCTGCCCCAAGCTGACCAAACTGATCATGCTGACCAACAAAGCTGATTAGAACCCAAGCTGACCCAGACCAAGCTGACCAACCAAGCTAACCCAGAACCCAAGCTGACCAAACCAAGCTGAAGCTGACCTACCAAGCTGACCCAGAACGCAGGCTGACCAAGTTTCAAAAGAGTTTGATTTATTTACCAAAATGCCACCGCGCATTTGTTTTTTTCATTTTGACACATGTCGCGTTTTAATTGGCCTATAGGACCTTCTCTCCATTTTCTCCTTAAGACACCTTCTTTCAGGATCTCTACCATATATATATATATTGAAAAGTTTGGTAAGGAACCATAAAAACAATAAGATCGTTAGAATTTTTACAAAGCAAGCTCAACCATTGATTATTCTTCATATGGTAATTGTTTTTACAGTAATTTAGGTCCAGTTTTGGATTTTATAATTATGTGGAGACATGAATTTATGAGCATACGTGCATGAGTAGTTTTACGAACATGTGTTGCAAGTCGAGCATGCGTATGCATGTATTTTGTAAATCAATATTATAGAAAAAGGTTCAAGTGAGAGCCATCTCAATCAGAAAAATCATGAGAATATTTAAATTATAACTTGATAATATGACATGTTTATATGTGAATGACATATGTCAACACATTCGTTCATATGAACAGATCAAGCTATACGTAATGTCTTTGACCAATTTTTTTATTCTCATATAAATCTTTATTATGCTTTGACATGTGAACGAAATAGTTTACATATAATTTAATATATAATTTTAATATCCTCACGGTTCTCGTAAATAAAAATGTTTTCACAAGAAACTTCTCATATATACAGGGTAACGGGGGAACCTTAGTCCCGGTACTACAATTGGATACTAATAGACTCACCCCGAGAACCCTAGCCCCGGTACTACAATTGGATACCAATAGACTCACCCCGTATGAGTCATCTTATGCCGGTATAATACATCCATCCTAATCCTCACATGATATGGTCACCCCGAAAAATGGAACCCGAGCCTTTAGAACTTCATATGTGGATATAGGCTTGATTGGTAACAGATACATCAAAGAAACTTATTTTTGTGATCAACGGGGATTGAACCTAAGACTTTTAAGTTCACCAAGTGCTTCCATTACCACTAGGCTAACTCCTTGTATACATATATATATATAATGTTATAATTGTTTGTTGATTTGATAATCCCAACAGAATGTACAGTTGTATTATTTGATGATCGTTTTGATGATGAATGGATAGATTTTATATATGCTTTCAACTCAATTAAATGCTCTTGTGATGCTTATCTTATTCTTTCTTGTATGCAGAAATAAGAGATCAAATGTTTGATGAGGATAAAAATAAGGTGATGATCACTGTTGTATGCTGCAATCCAGAAAAGATTAGAGACGAGCTTTGTTGCAAGGGTGGGAAGGCCATCCAGACCATTGAGATTCTTAAACCTAAACTTAAAAAAAAATCTCATTTCAACGGCTCCTCCCCTCCAACTCAAGATCCTGAAATTGTTGGGAAAAAAACTGGACCTCCACCTGTAGACCCCAACCATGAGAAGATTGAGACAAAAACTGGACCTCTTCCTTTGGATGACAACCGTGAGAAGCTTGAAAGAAAACCAAGTGGGAAAACTGAGAACCCTTCTATTTGTTGTCAAGAGTGCTACGAAGGCCGTGGTGGAGGACCATGTCATTATGGGTACATTGGGCACGGACCCGCTCCTGTTTCAATATGTTGCCTTGAATGCTCCGAAGGTCGTAGTGGAGGTCCATGTCATTATGGGTATGGTAGTGGCGTAACAACCTCACAAGGCCCATACTTCGACACTTATAGGTACCCATACCCCGTAAACATGCCATATTGTATCACTAGATGTGATGATTATTTTAGTGAAGAAAATCCACAAGGCTGCTCAATTAGCTAATCCCAAATGCCCATGATTAAGATCATGGAAAGGTATAAAACTGGGACACGACAGTAAGTTATTCTTTTACATATATATAAATACCATACGTATACATACATATATACATAAAAGTATACTCAACTTTATTCAGTTTGTTATGTGTGTACTCACTCCAAAATTTTGAACCTAAGACTTCTCAGTCTAAGGCTCCACTATATATCAATTTATCTATTGATGATTGGTTGTATTGTTAAGCTCTAATTTTCACTATTTATGTCCCAAACTTAATTACAACCTCTGTTGTATCATTTTTGCTCTTTTTTCACTACTTTTTTAATCTAATTTTGGTCATTTTTGTTATTGTGGGTATCATTTTTTAACCTAGATAACTTGATACATCATTGTGAAAAAGTTAATAGTTGATTACATATTATAGGCATTTACATCTTGATGGCTGGAGGTCTTTATGAAAGTTGTCTCTCTACCTCTAGGTAAAGGTAAGACTGTCTACAGTTCACCTCCCCATACCCCACATAGGGATTGGGTCCTATTGTTGTTGTTGTTGTAGTATATTATAGACATTTTAAAGTTTGAATACATACAACTGGAAATTCATAATATTAAATGTTACGTATGTTGCTATTGTGTGTATTCAACTTTAAAAAAATGTCTACCCTATGTACTCAGATTTATTTTTTCACATTTTTATCTAGGTTTCATAAAAGATGCACTATACACAATACATAGACGGAATATATATATAAAAGAAAAGGTTGAGGGTAAACTTGGCACCCCTTAAAGCTCTTTTCAAGTCTAAAACTCTTTCCTATTTACTCTAGAGCTCTCTCATTTTTTCTAGATATTTTTATTTTTTTAATTGCTTATTAAATAAATAATTATATTTAAAAACTCTATCATAAATTTTTGTTTTCTATCAAAACAAATCTTTTAAATTTTAAAAATATATGATATTTCTTAAATTTCGTCCAATAAATTATTATATATACAAACAAAAATTTTATTAATCATTCTCATTCATATTATTCTCTTTTTTTCATCTTTAATAAATAAATCAAGTTTGAAAAATTCTTCAAAAAAAATAAAACATACAATTTCTTTTATATCACTTTAATTTTATTTATTGTATTTTGTTCATATTTGTTTATTCTTTGATATTGAATTGATATGTTATAATTATTTTTCAACTCTTTTAATTTAGTTTTTTGTCAATTGTAGTTTGATTATGACTTTTTCTTCTACTAAAAAACGGTTTATTCTTTATAATTTGTTTTATTCATGTTTTGTTACTTTTCACCTGTTTTGTTATTTATTATTTTGATATTACTTTTAATATATATATATATATATTTAAACTATCGTCCATTGGACGGGATGAAGACTAGTATCTTTATACTAAATAAAAGAAGATTGTTATTACATCACTATTCTATATAAATAGCTTATTTCGCATGTTCAAATTCATTCTTAAGAAGAATGGTCCCCGTGGTTTGTCAATTTTTGCAACGACAGTCCCTTTCTTGATTTTTTTGCAACCGTGGTCCTTGAAGATATGTTTCAATTGCAACGGCGGTCCCTCACTAACAGAATCGTTAATTAGTGTCGTTAAGTTTCCCATGTGAGTAGCACATGAGGGGTATTATAATGTCCTTCCACCTACACAAACATAGGGGTGTTCAAAAGTATTTGTATCCAAACACTTTATTTAGAATGTCAGATATTCAAGTTTCGATTCAGATTTGGATTTAGATTTAGGTAAAGATTTTTGAAAACTTTGGATATTCAAATATCCAAAAGTCGGATATTCGACTAATTTCAGCTATCCAAAAATCATATCTTGAAAATTTTAGATATTTCGTATATTCAAATCCAATATCCGAAATTTTGAATATATGAAATTTTGAATATCCGAAATTCGGATAGCCGAATTATAAGAAAAAAAATAAGTATCCTAGAAAAAAATACTTCAAGTATCTGAATTTTAGAGAAAAAATAAATATCATAGATATTTTCATATTATTAGATATTGAGACTAACGTTTTGGATACTTTCGGATATTGAAACTAGGATTTTTCGATATCTTTTGATATTTTTGAATTTTAAAAAAATGATATTGAAATTTAACAAAAAAAACAAATTCTAGATATTTTTAGATATTTAACTTTTCAAAAATCACAGAATTTGAATCCAAAATTTATTGTATCCAACTTTTCAAAGAAAATCAGATCGAATTTTGGGATCATGGTTCAGATACGGATAATTTTGAACACCCTTCTGTTTATGTTGGAGGAAGGACATTAATACCTCTCATGTGCTACTCACATGAGAAACTTAACGACACTAATTAACGATTTCGTTAGTGAGGGACCACCGTTGCAACTGAAACATATCTTCAGTGACGAAGATTGCAAAAAAATCAAGAGAAAGACTGCGGTTGCAAAAACTTACAAACCACGGATACCATTCTTGCATTTAACTCTAAAGTTTTTTTTCTATTTTACTTTATTTATTTATGATGGCATAAACACTTTCCATTTTTAAAATTTATTGCCTTTTCATTTTATTTTTTTAATTTTATGATGTTATCTTGTGTTACTTTTTTTAGAAAATATTTTTTATTTTTTTTTAAAAACTCTAATAATTTATACATGGTCTTTTAAGTTCAATCATTGAAATAATTTTGTCATAATAGCTAATTTTAAGATAGACTATTTCGAGGTTATGAGTACTGTTGAATTGTCGCAACTTTAGTGGCGAAGATACGTTTTTTAAAAACTTTTATTAATATGTGCTATTTGAACCAGGTTAATTAGCTAAAGTTGAACATCTATTTTATTTCGAGGTATTATTTTTTTCATTCACTCATACTTTCTGATGAGATCTTACATTTTGGTTCCTTGAGAATCTATTTAAGTTATCATAATACTTTTATGGTGTTGATAATTTCATTGTATTTAGCCTCATTAAATAATTTGATTCATCTCCGTCCTTGATGAATCTATAATTTTAATTTTATATTGATTCAATTTGAACATCTATTTTATTATTGTCACTTGAAATTATACATTTGTTTCATTGTATGTCATTTAAAATGAGTCAACGCTAACTAAGATTAATCCATGCAACGTACGAGTATATGATTAAAAAGGTTATGTATTGGTACAGCTACTGAAGTTCTATATAAAAAACTCTCAAGCTGTTGTACAAACTATAAATTATTGATGTGGTTGTAACTATCTGTCTTGGTGTCTGATTCATTAGCTGCTACTCGGTTCCTATATATTAAAGTCTTTCCAAGTTAAATATCGTTGGGTGTTTCTAAATAACATAAGAATATTAAATCTTTGTCAAATGGTCAAATTTTATTGCTATAGGCCTATTCTAAATTGATCTCCTCGATATGAACTTGAAATATGATAATGTTGCAAGGGGGTAATCTTAGTAGTAGTAGTAGGACTAGAATTAGGGGTCATTCAGAAAAATAAAATGAAATTCAAGTTACTGATAGAATAGTAGGTTTTGTGCTCTAGGCATGGCTGCTTAAACTTGAAGTTTTTTCTATTTTATTAATTGATAGAATGCATTGTGTGATTTAAGACAATAAAAGATCATGACTATTTGAGTTACTCAATGTTTAGGATTTGTGTAATTATGCAAGTAGCATAATTTTATACCTATGGATCTTAGGAGGTATTGGGTATTGTTCACACTCCCGCTAGATGCAAGTAAAATTTAACGGATTATTGTTTTTTATTTAAGTTCCAAGGATTACCATATTCGTTCGGTGAAACAAATTTCGTGTTAAACTAAACTTGAAAATAATATATGATTTATGCAGCCTTAGATGCCCTTTTTGATCAAACACAACTGCATGAACCTAAGAACTATCAAACAAGAATATTTTAAACACTAACATGTTTTTATAATGAAAACATACTTGGATTGTTAATGGTTGGGAATGGTTGGATAGTTCAATATTTACTCCCTCATCCCTAAGTCTGACAACTTTGTTATATGCATCTTGCAGATCTTAAGTTTATGTGGTGTTGATTGGGGCCGTATTTTAGATGTTGTTGTGGCGCAGCTGAGATTGGATATGTATTAGAAACAACATGTAGCTTCTTTTAATAGCTTTGGTATTTTAAGATCATTGAATGTAAATCAAATAAGGTTCGGCTTTGCCAATATATTAGAAGTACATTCATTTTGTGGACATTATCAAATCTGAATTATTTTTATTGTTCAATTCATAAGAACATCTATCTTCATATATATAACTATTCACTTTTCTTTATAACAATTTTTTTGTTTCATGCCATTTAAGATGAATCAAGTAGAAATAAAACAGACCGGTGCAAAGTTTATTAATATGTGCCGTTTGAACCAGGTTAATTAGCTAGTATTAAATTAACATAAATAATATAATTATATATTTTCTATTTCGTTTAAAATAGCATACATGTGTTTATTTTAACTCAATTATTAATAAATTAAAACATGAAATGTGACTTGAACCCGCGCACATCAATTTACGATACCAAACACGTAACCAGTTGATAAGAAAACGGTTTTTGTTTGATTAGTTGCAAACTATATTTGATATTGGTTTTCGTAATCTCATGGATATTCAATTATCCTTCTAAGATAATGGATACTATGATAATAAACTTTACATCAAATTTTATGGAAGTTAAATCTTATAAGCTTTGATGATCAAATTATACTCGATTCTGAATCACACTCTCTCGAAGATCGGCTGGTATTTTTGTTTTATATCAAATGCTTTTTATGTGTTAATTTATTTACTCTGTACGTGGGGTTTACTTTGATCGGTGTTTATTTGTTATCAATATTAACATTATAAATGATTTGTATAATATTAAGTAGTTTGGAATCATAAATATCTACTAATAAACTAAAACAAGATTAACATGTTCTTAAGCGACACGTGGTGTGATAAATATATATTATATTTATTAGTACTTTTTATTATAATTTAACTTCAATCATTGATTTACTTTAACCATAATTTATTTCATATTTTCGAATCATATTCGAGTTTCCTTATAATACAATCTATATAGCTACCGTAGATTGTATACGAGTATTAGAACTAGTCTAATACTATCTTATAAAGCATTTTTCCATTTTTCAAATCTCAATTAAGTAATTGAATTACCTAAATTACCCCTCTTCTTTATTCACTAATATAAACATCTTTACCTAATATACCTATAATACCCTTAAATCTCAACCATTCATTTTTTTCCCTCTCTCCTTTAATGTCAACCACTCATTTTTTCCTTTTCATCCATAAATCATTTTATTCTTTTAATTCATTCAAAATCTTTTATCTCAAAAACCGTATATCGATAAATTATAAAAATTGTATGGATATTCTTAAAATTTCATGCTCTTTCATTAGAGATGTCATTCGATATACTTTTGACGAATTTTTAAATCCGAGAGCAGAGCCCGTACGGGGTACTGTTAAAGCATTTGACTATCATACTCTATGACTTGACCTATCACCCCATCATCTCACCGCCGCAATGCGCAGACACTATTATCTCTCGTAGAAATATAAATAAGAAAAGGCTTATGGGGAATGAATCTCTTATTAGCCGTATCCTGGTGTGTTTGACTGACATTGGATACGATTGAAATCGTTGCAATCATCATGATACCATATCTCGTGCACATCATATGGTGTTCTTTTTGCTCATCAGCATATCAGATGTTGCGGGTACCTTTTTTTGGTAATCATGGGTATCTTACTCGCTTAGTTAGCAGTCAAATCCCAAAAGCTGACTTGTTTTGCGACCCCGTTAAAGCAGGTGAATTCTGTTCAGTTTTACAAGGTGTAGACACTTCTATATATAGAATATTTCCTAACCATTGTGACTCTTCATGGAAGGTTACAACCTTCCATACATAACTTCTATTGTGACTTTTTCCTAAAAGTCACACCCTTACATAAATAAACTACCTATAACCACCAATAACTACCATGCGGTTATTAACTTTAATCTTGACACGTTAGACCCCTTAACTTATACACTTTACATACACGACACTAAATACATAAACTATCAACATAACGACCTTTCACATGGATTAATGAATTATCATTCAACACCCCCGTCCCCCTTAATTTGATAATCCATGCCTTCAACGTCTTCATGTCTTTAACTCGATCGTGTTTTTCTCGAACATGTTGTAGCGGGTCTTGGTCGCATCTTCATCTTCAAATAAATATCAATTAGGCCACTAGCCTTTATTCCCTTTGACAATCAGCCCATTTTTTCATTTTGAACCAAAGGCCCAAAACTCCTTCTCATGTTTTATTATTTATGCCCCTTCCAAATATTGTGGCCTACAAAACAATTTGCACACCCAATAGCTTTTTTCTTCTGGTCTTCGAATAACAAAGTAGGGAAATGGGTTTCCTGTTCTCTCTTTGATATTTCTGGAATCCTGGCACACGATCGATCAAATGGCACCAAGTCACCAACAACCTCTTTTAATCTCCAATTCACGACCACCCAACAACCATGGGTTTGATATTTCGCTGCAAGTGCATCCTGGTGGTGGTTCTTTTCTTCTCTATTGATTGCTCCTGCAATCCATCTTCTCTCTAGTCCGCGTTTCAACAGTAACAAACAGTTTACTTCCTTTTTTTTCTTTTGCTTTTCTGTAATTTATTCTTCTATAATAAATCCAATTTCTGAATCAATTCTCTTCACTGATTTCAAAAACGGGTTGCATCCTTTCTTCTTTCTTTTCTGGCGAGCGCACGCAACGGTGGCGGTTCCTCCTTCGCCCAACGGTATGCCTCTTTTACTTCATTTACGCTTTTATTCAATATTTCTTTGATTGAATGTTTTCTTGAATTTGATCCAATCTGGATGACTGAATCAAAATTGTCTTCGTCTCTTCTTTGAATCGATTTGACTGTAAACCGATTCCGTCTCTTTTGTTAATTGATTCCCTGAATCAATTCCTTCTTGGTCTTTCTCTGATTTCGCTTCTTCTCTTGATTGATTCCCTGAATCAATCGGTTCTTTTTCTGTCCCTAAATCGTCGGTCTTCTTTTGATTGATTCCCTGAATCAATTTATCTCTTTCTCTGAACAATTCCTCTGAATTGTTGGTCTCTGGGTTTCTCTAACCCGCTCTGACCGGACTGCTCATGGTCGCTTCATCTTTCAATTGATTCCCTGAATCCATTTGTCTATCTCTCTATTGATCGTCTCTTGATCAACTCTTCTTTCGACGATTCCCTGAACCGTCTTTCAATTTTTCTCTCTTAAACAATTCCTCTGAATTGTCTATCAATTTGATACTTCTGATCAAATTGTTCTTCTCTTGATTGATTTCTCTAAATCAATCTGTCTCAGTTAATCTTCTCTTGATCAATATCTTGCAGAAACGATTCCCATGAATCTGTTTCTGTCTCTAATCTAACTCGTTCTTGCACTCTTGCAAAACGAATTCTCTTTGTTTGATTCAAGCCCCTGACGCTCTGATACCACTGTTGTCCCATTCGTATCATCTCGGGCTCGAATCAAACATTTCTATGAACAAAACTCACACACACAAACTCACACTTTGTATATATGAATTATGTTCAGTTTTACAAGGTGTAGACACTTATATATATAGACATATTTCCTAACCATTGTGACTCTTAATGAAAGGTCACAACCTTCCATACATAACTTCTATGGTGACTTTTCCTAAAAGTCACACCCTTCCATTAATAACTACCGATAACCACCAATAACTACCATGCAGTTATTAACTTTAATCTTGACACGTTAGACCCCTTAACTTATACATTTTACATACACGACACTAAATACATAAACTATCAAAATAACGACCTTTCACATGGATTAATGAATTACCATTCAACAATGCAAATTTAAAGCAAGTCTTTCCATTGATTTTTACTCCAAAAATCAGTGAACGCCTATGCAACTTACTAACGGTAATATGTTAATGTCGGGTGATATCTGTTATTTGAGATCCTAGTAGGGATATATATTTGGTAAACAAAATTACATTATTTGTGTAATTAAGATGACATTATTTGCGTAGACAAGTTGACATTCTTTGTTCTTACAAGATGACATTATATGTGTTATTTATTTTGTGTGGTGGTTTGTTCATGTGTACAATGATTAGTGTGATTCCATGAGCAAACTTATTGTAAGTAATTTCTATAGCTATCATTTGTAAAGACGCAGAACATGATTTCAAGATCATTAACTTATCAAATCACCAACCTCGTGTAGTCATGTTTGACATATTCTAGTATACTTTTCTAGTAATCAAGTAAATTAAAGGAAACTAGGATTGACTAGGTAGCTAGAGTTTGCTGGATCAATGGCTTGATTTTCCATAGTCTACGACCTGTATACTCCCATATTTGGTGATGGGCATTTGTATTGAAACAGTTGGTAGTAGATTGCCTGTAAAACCTCTGATTTCTCTTTTTAAGTAATTTATTGATGTTTTGGATTGCTTAATATCACCTCATATAGTGTATCTCTAGCCGGGCTTGAATTTTTGGACATTTGGGCCTCTATTTAGTATAATTGTAAGCCTACTCAAAAACAAGAGCCCTCAAACGAAAAAAAATATTTGTTCTTGTTCCCACCAATTCCTTTTACCGAGATAAGGATTCTCTAAAGTTACTTTAACTTTATAGGTAAAGTTGAATCAACTTGAATTATTGGATTAAAATCAATAGTTGAGATTCAAACTTGAACTTTTGATCTCAACCATTGATATTAATCCAATGGTTTAAGTTGTTTCAACTTTACCTATAAAGTTGAAGCAACTTTAGGGAATCCTTTTCCATTTTATTATCTGTTATATTTTCATTTTTTATGATTTTTTTCCTACTAAACACCCTTAAGAGATAGGGCTATCATGGAATTAAGTTTACTGTCGCTCCAATGTGCTTAAATTTGATTAGTCTATTCACTTCCAAAGTTCGATAACTCATTTATGTTCTTAAATTCTTATGCTCAAAAATTTTGTTATGGTGCTCAATTTTCTATAGACTACAAACTAAATCAAACTGTGAACTAGCGACAACACTACCAGTGTAATTTATAATAATTTGTAAATCTGTTTTCTGCGATTCAGTTTTATTTAGTTTACATCTATGATTTCAATTCATTTAAACGACGGTTTTTACATATTTTAAAAGTGTATAAAAAATGTTTTAACTCCACCATTTATATGTTTTAGTTTATTATTAAACGTTTGCAAGCTCGAATAAATGAGTAGCATTTGCTAGAGACTTTAAATAAAACCCTTTAAAAAAGTTCGGCCTAAAGTCACCAACAAATTTAAGCTCGTGTGTATCTTTATATTATTATACGAGAAAAAGGTACCCGCGTGTTGTAGCGGTGATAGAGGTGATGGCGAGGTGGTAATGTAATGTTGGTGGCGGTGATGGGGTGATCTACTTGACGGGCACCGCCCTTAGCCGTACGGGCTCCGTCCTCGTATTTAAAAATTCGTCGAAAGTATATCGAATGACCATTCTAATGAAAGAGCATGAAAATTTAATAACAGCCATATAATTGTTATAATTTATCGATGTACGGTTTTATAGATAAAAGATTTTGAATGAATTAAAGGAATAAAACGATTTATGGAGGATAAGGAAAACAAATGAGTGATTGTAATTTAAGGAGAGAAAAATAGTATTATAGTTATTTTAAATCTATACTATATTATAAAGTAGATTTCCCTTGTCTAAATTTTAAGTTTCAACATTTACTTTCCCAAAATGCTCATTCTATCTATTCTATATTTATCTAAAATAACTATATTACCCTTTTCTCTCTCCTCAAATATCAACCAATCATATTCTTTCTCTCTCCTCCATAAATTATTTATTCCAAATCATTCAAAATATTTTATCTTAAATTAAAATCGTACATCGATAAATTATAAAAATTGTATGGGTGTTCTTAAAATTTCGTGCTCTTTCATTAGAGATGTCATTCGATATACTTTCGACGAATTTTTAAATATGAGGGGGGAGCCCATACGGCTAAGATATTTGGCTATGACTCTCTTTGACCTATAACCTATCACCCCACCATCTCACCGCCACAACGCGTGGGTACTTGCTCTCGTTAATATAAAATGGATAAAATGGGCATTTTAATTGAAAAAATAATTGTTGAAACTTAAAATTTTAGACAAGACCTATTGATTTATAATATAGCATTAACAATATTCATGTCAACATAATTGGATATGACATTTGGTCCTTCTGTAAGGTTGTTACACTAGGGGTGTTTGGTATGATGAATGGAAAGGGGAGTAAGAAATAAGAAACATTTCTTTTGTTTGTTTATAACGTAGAATGAGAATGGAGAAGTGAAAATTATTTTTATTCGCTCAATTCTTTATAAATTGTACAGAATGAGTTATAATGATAAAAAAAATATTTTATTGGAAGATATATGTTATATGTATTATTTTTATTATTATTTAAAGTTATGTAATTTTCTTTTTATATTTATTCTTTATTGGTATCAAATAAGAAAATTCATTTTCTATCTAAATATTCGTTCTCCTTCGGAATTCTATTTAAAATTATATTTTCATTCTTTATAATCACCCTACCAAACACCATCGTGTGAGTATACTGTTCATTACTTTTCCTTGTTACACCAATTAAGTTGACTATCAAGAAATTCTCCCACTACTCTTAAAGATATATTTAATTACTTTGATTATAATAGAATAACCACATCATTGCGAAGAAATGTCCATACCAAAGTTAGCTTCACCGGTAATATTCCTATATTTAATTAAAACCGCGTTACCTAAATATACTATGTAAAATGCTTTTCATAATAAATTATGGTCAAAGGAACCTCAAATTTATACTAGAGATTACTTCAAAAAAATAATAACAAATTCTGAATATAAAAGTATAAATCAATGTAAATTGAAGAGTTTGATAAAATTTAGAAGCTATTTCATTTTTGAGAAATGTTACACTTAAACAAATACTAGCATGATATCTGCACAATGTTGAAACTATAGTGGTGGTGGTAGCAACTGATAATGGTGGTGGAGGTGGTGTCGTGGAGACGAGGGAGAATATTGTATGTAATTTATGTAAAGGGATGGTGTATGTATTTTAAAAGTCAAATAATATATGGTGTAAATATGGGAGAAGCATATATCTGTCATTTCGCACATCTTGAAAGTATTAGTTTTCAACATGGAGTCTATGTATTTTATGTTACTAGAATGGTACAAACACGATGCGGCCTTGTAACGGAGGCAAAGGTTACGGGTGATGATGTGCGGCAATAGCAGTGATGGCGGTGGTGTGCAGTGGTAGCAGTGGTAGGAGTGGTGGTGGTGGCAAAAGTCGTTATGTAATGACAAAGATGGTGGTGGCGATGACAGGTGGTGGCGGCGGCATGCAGCGGTGGTAGTGGCGGCGACGATTGTTGGTGATGGCGGTGGAAGGGACGATTGCTGGTAGTGGTGACGGTGATGGCGAGTAGAGTAGGTTATTGATGTAATTTAGTTTTGACGAATTATTATAACTTAAAACTCAACAAAAAAAAAATATTTGTTTTAGGGGCAAGGGTATAGTGCCACAAATTGGCAAATTGGCAAGTTTGGCAAGTTATCAGCGAATCAAAAATCGCCACGTGTCGTTGCCAAAAACTAGCCAAAAACAAACCAAAACTAACCAAAACTAGTGGTGTAGTAAACAAAAACTAACAAATTTGCCAATTTCAAAACTAAATAAAAGGTAACCGAAATTTATAATCTAGTTGTCAAAAAACTATAAAAAGTGACCGTTTTTTGTAAAAAATAAAACTTGGGCTCAGAATTTGGGGGTCGGAAATTTCGGAAGTCGGAGACGCCATGGCTGCTAACCCGAAAGGTTTACCCCGCCAAGATACGCCCCGGATCATCCGAGTCCCATTTTTACGAACATTTGTATCATCATCGCTCATTTTTACCAGCAACCTAAAAAACTGTTCAACGATATCATCATCGGCTAAAAACTACCTTTTTCTGGCTACCTATTGCTTTAATGGAACAAAATCCGGCAACGCCGCCAAGGAAACATCCGGCAACGCTACCGTAACACTACCAAGGAAAAATCCAGCAATGTAAATATAAATATACATAAATATACGTATATAAGTAGGAACAGTCTAACCGGAAACCCAATAAAGGGCTCGCCGGAGAACAACCCGCAGTAGCAGCAGCAGCAGTAAACCAAGAACCCAAGAAAGGGCTCGCCGGAAAACCACAAGCCGTCGTAGCAACAGCAGCAGCAGTCTCACCGGAAAACCCAAGAAAGGGCTCGCCGGAAAACCGATGCAACATGCAGGAGCAACAGGAAGCACATCGGAAAACCGGAAACCCCAAAAAGGGATCGCCGGAAAACCGAAGGAACAAGTAGTAAAAATAGCCAACTACACCCTTGCAAAGCCAAACAAAGTTTTAGCCGTAAAAAGTGAATGTTTTTGGCCGGTGACGTCCGGAAACCCCAAAAAGGGGTTTCGGATCTCACCGGAAAAGGTGATATCACCTTAGGAGCATCGGCAAGTTTTATCGGCACGTATTCCGGCAATAGAAGCCAAGAAAAACGTAGATCAAGCCTCAAAATCGAAAACCTCCAAAAAAAATTTTAGGTTTCCGGCGAGCACAAGAACCCAAAAAAAAAAGGTCATAAAGTACACGCCCCTAATGTTCACAAGGATCGGCCAAAACTAGCCGATATATATAGCCAATACTAACCGATTAAACTTGCCGATACAAACCGATGGAGATGCTATAGTGTAGTTGATTAGCCGATGCTTGCCGATGGTTTTTGCCGATAAAACTAGCCGACTACACCCTTGCTCCTTATACTCCGGTATAGATCGTATAGATTTACTAATAATCGTTATCTTTATTCCCTTATAAAACAAACCACCCATATCTTATTTTCAACTTTCAGTCTTTAACATAAATAATCTACCCTTCTTCTTTACTCACTAACTTAAATATCTCTACATAATATACCTATAATGTCCTTAAAAGAATTATTTATAAGATATGTTCCTTGGCATTTAAAAATAACTACACTACCCCAATAATAAATTTTACGTACATTGATAACCAAATTGCTACCCCACCGCTACCACCGCCACCAGCAGCCGCCACTGGCACCACCACCACTCACCACGACCGCAACATTGCACAAGTATCTCTCTAGTGCTACAAAAACATATGATATATAAATCAATACAAATATTTTTCCTTTTTCTTTATTCATTATCTCGGTTCACATATCTTTGAAGGAAAATGATAAATCTTCGTAAACAATCCTCTTAAAATTCCTCCTAACTATGAATTATGTCACTTGGTAATATCAAAGGATGTGATAAACAAAAAAAATTATTGGATTACACTTGTCAAATTTAAAAGTTTTATGAAGATTATAAGACTATTTATGGGGATTACACTTCTCATATTTAAAATTATTCGATATATCATCTCCATTTTTTATACATTGTTTATAAGCATTTCTTTGTAAGTCATCATTTTTTTTCTATGAAAAGTGAAGAAAATAGACTTGAACTTTGGTCGAATTCACGGAATAAGAAAAGTACTTTAAAATTTACCTTTTTTGGAAACAATATTTAATATATTCACACAGATAGCACAATTTTGGGTAACCGGCTGACGTGGCAATTTTGATTTTTAATTCATGAAATTAACAATATTATTATTTTTATAATAATAATAATAATAATAATAATAATAATAATAATAATAATAATAATAATAATAATAATAATAATAAGTAATAAATAATACCAATAATAGTCTATCATATAGCTAAAAAAGGATGTTGGAGATACACTTGGCACCCGATCTATCCTTTTTTAGGTATTAGCAAGGTTGTAAAACTCCCCCGAGTTTTAAAAATAAACTCCTGACTCCCCACATCGTCGAGTCGAGTCCGAGTCACGAGTTTTCCAACTATGATACGGGACAGATGATGATGAAGTTTGAACTTATCAACTAATCTAACATTTATTTTTCAAATTTGAATTATTATGTTAATTTTCTTAAACAATTATGATTAAATTTGAAGTTTGGAATATGTTTTCAAAGTTTTATTACATATAATTTCAAAAATGCTTATGTTTCTATATAAAATTCTAATCCGAGTTATCCCCGAGTCGGGTCCAATTCTCCAAAAACTCCTGACTCCCCCCCCCCTTCTCGCCGAGTCGAGTCCGAGTCACGAGTTCCCCAACCTTGATTATTAGATAGAGTAAGTTCGAACTTGATGGTAATCCTGAATACACCTCTATGTTGATAGTAAGTTATTTACAATAAGTTCACTAGAGCTCGATTGTTGCCAGCTTAGTAAGTTATTTACAATAAGTCCACTAGAGCTCGATTGTTGCCAGCTTAGTGAACAGTATACCAGGTCACTTGTCAGATTACTTATACAATAATGTAAATAATTAAAGTAAATTGGTGAGACACTGTGTAAATTTTCAACTGTATTTTAATTTATTAATGTTAAATAAAATACAAGGTTGTTGCAGATTCAAGAAAAATACTAGTCAATGTAAATATCCTAACAACCTATGAAATACTAGTAATCTAATACTTGAAAATTCTCTTTTACAATCCGAACAATTAAAGTTATTAGGTGTTCATTTTTTTGATTAAGATAATATTGCCCAAGTTCATCAAGAGAACAAAGTCTTAGAGTTGCAAAGATAAATTTTTGGCTGTGCGTGGACTTCTAATTATAGGTAAAATAAAGTATTAGGTTGATACTTTAGCCTTACAAATATGGTTGTGAGTATTTAAGGATGTGCATTTAATTGCTTAACATGCTTGTTTAAAGTAAAGAATAAAGTCACATAGAAAGTGACACGTCTTGCCTTTACACACACATATAAACAAAAGATATTGTCCGAATAAAAAAAATGGTAAAAATCTTACTCGTAATAAATGTAAAAATTTGTAAGTACTTTATACTGATGGATACTCGAGTCTTGATATGGGTAAAACATTCATTGGGTTGTGTCGTAGAGAATGTTTTCTTTCTTCCAATCTCTATCTTCGAATTCAATTGGAATGTATTCAGTTTCACTGGTAGATCTCAACTGAAGTGACGTTCCAGTGACATCAACTATACACTGGTCAATGGGCTTCGGATTATATCAGACAAATCTTCTAGGCTCCGGTTTTCACTAGGGCCGGTTCGTTGGACTGGACTAACAGAGAAATTATTATTATTATTATCCCGCGTAATACGCGAGATATCATATTTAATTAATGACATGTTATCATTCTATAATAATGTTAATTGAATACATAAACAAAAGATATTGACAATAAATTAATTAGTATCGTGATGCAAAAAAATGTGAACTAGTATCTTGCTTACAAATAAACATAGTTTCAGTGAAAACTATTGCATTTACAATCAAAGTTTAGATATGTCTCTATATAGAGAAAAAAAAACATAAAATTTCATGATTTCATGTTTTTATACTAAAACTTAAATTTATTGTATCAAGTGATAGTTTAAAATTCAAGATAACCATATTTGTTTAGCGGATTATAATTAAACACTAAATATAGATTTACCTTCTCTTAAGTCGTGTAAATATATTAGTCTTTTTTTATAATCTTTCACGTAGTTTAATGCTTATATAGTTACATAAATAAAGAAAAGCTAATAAAACAAAACTAACCTTATATAAAACATCAAAGCATCATAGCAATTTCTAAGGTGTACATTTACATTTAATATTCATTTGATTACTCTCAAGCGAACTTATAAATACCATTTTTTTTTGCTCGAAGTCGTCGCGAGCCTTACATTTTTAAATTATACTAATTAACTTTTAGATGTGTATTTTTCATTAATTATAATAAAAATTTGTGTACTAATAGAAGCATCTAACTATAGATATAGTTGATATCTATTCAGTTTTTAAATAATTATATATTTTTTGTAATAGATTATGATTTTGTAAATTACTTTTTATGATCTTTTGAGTTCTGAGTAGTACAAAACAATTTTAGTGGTTCGTATTTCCACGCAATACATGAAGTATTACAAGTTCAACATACAAACAAAATTAAAGGTAACAATGTTTGGTTCCTTCTACAACCGGTGACCTATATTGAAAGTCTTAAAATTTAAATTTGATTAATTAGAATTGTCATGTCATGAATTTTCCAAAGTCTAACTGATGTGCAAAATCGAGCTTTAAGTTTATAAACTAAAACTATCCAAAAACTCACTACTACGCACTCACGGTCAGTGGACCCGATCGTTTGTAATATAGTTGAAAGGTAAGTTTGAGTTCGTTCTCAGGGACTGTGAAATGATTAGTTGCTTGTAAAATGATTTGGAAAACGGGTGTTGGTTCGAAATTCCATTTTGACAATTAAATAAATTGGTTTTACAAAATGTTTGCATAAATTTAAAAGAACAGTTCAGACAGTATAATTAAAAGTCATCCACCTTCACTTCCCTTGACTTCAAATGTGATTGCATATGATGAAGAACAAATTCTCTAGAGTTTAAAAGATAATCGTGACAAGATTAAGCTACTCACGTGGTACCACCAACCGTGAACAAATTATCGAATCACCTAACTACTAGTCGAATTACCCAAGCCGGTACCACCAAAACCAAGACAATTCTTCTAACAATCAGTTTTATTGACTATCAAATTATCAGTTGAACCCATGTGACAATAACGTGGTACCACCAACCGATATCAATCACGTTGACAAAATTAATCTTTTCTTAAAATGATATTCACTATCATACCATGAACTAGTGATAATTACTTATAGACAAGTAACCGTTTTAAAATCACATACACATTCAACTGGTACCACCAATGAAGAATCATATGCAACCAATATCGAAATTAATTAATGAAAAGAATTAATATCATCAAGATCTCAGAACAACGATAGTTAAATAAACCCTTTTGAATTAAAAATATTGCAATCACATTATCCGTCTAGTTTCATCAAGGTGGGTGATTAAACAGTTAGCCACTCATGATCAATTCACAATAATTAATAAAATAGAAGAGAAACATGATGTACCAATTGTTTGAAGAAAATAAAATGCTAGACAATAAGTAGATACGATCTAGATGGGTGCCCGTAATATCTTCGATGAGTCCGCCTAAGTGTTTCACTTGATTGGAAAAGGAAGAATCCTGATAGAGCAGCTCCTAGAAAGGATTTTGGATCCCTGATTTTTGACCTAGGGTTTTCTATTTATAGCCCTCAAAAATCTGATGCAGAAACAAGGCAAGGTCAGTTCTCCCGTGCACCCACTGCGGCGCAGTGGGGTTTTGCCTTCCCTCACTGCGGCGCAGTGGGGTATTGGTCGACTTGACTTCGGCTGACTGCGGCGCAGTGGCTTGTGTGACCACCACTGCGGCGCAGTACGAATCCACGACCTCTTCTCTTCTTTACTTGACTGCGGCGAAGTCCTTCTATTGCCATCCCCACTGCGGTGCAGTGGGGGTTTGTCCATTATGTTCCGTGGATCAGGACTGCGGCGCAGTGGGCTTGTGCATCCCCACTGCGGCGCAATCAAGAGCTTGTATAGAACCAACTTGTTTCGGTCTCTATTACTTGCTAAGCTCTGCCGTCTCGTCCATTCAAATCAACTCTTATCAACATAACGTACTTCCTGGCCAATAATCACCCGAAAATGTACCAAATGGACGCGTAACCTGTTTAGAGCCTGTAAACACTAACAAACACCATAAACGCGCCAGATGCATACAAAAACGACTAAAAACATATATTAAAATGGCCAATAACGATGTGGGTAATGGGTATAAATTAGTCACATCAAATCCCCCCACACTTGAGCATTGCTTGTCCTCAAGCAAATCTAGAATTTAAGAAAAAGTAATCCTTGACAACCAAACTATCAAACAAATGACAAGTATCAAAAAGAAGCAACACCAAGCATGTCAAATGACAGAAAATGGGTGAAGCAGTTTTAATCTTAAATGAAAAGTCGAAATGTTTGACAATACCTGAACAATCCGCAAGCCACGATAATCAACTAAGCATAAATGAAAACAAACGATCCTATCAATATCATTCTACTCCAATAAACTCACTTTCGGGTTGAATATATGAAGAATCACTCATAGCTCAGTTGTGATGTATACTCTTTTACCATAGGCTTGAACCAGGATCGTCACTCCACCATTAAGGCGCAAGGATCAAGTACATTGACAAAATAGGCATTAAGGATGAGTGTATAGTTAAACTAAGGCTATGTATATGAATATGTAAAATTGAATTGAGGGATGAAGGTTGATGATAATTGTGAAAAAATGAAAAAGGATATAATGTATATGTTAAGTGTACAAAATAATCTAATATAAACCCATACCATTGATTGCCAACAAACCACCAACCCAAAGCTGCCATCCCGCGAACACAACTCCAAATTAGCCAAGCAAAACCCGACACCATTGTGGTGTATCAACTTCAAACAACTTTAATCCACTAAGTCTTCCATATAAATATACAACAAATCTTCTAAACATATAAAAATTCTAGAAATACTTACTAGTAGCCCAAGTTCTTTTTCTCCCTTTTTTATTTTTTCTGTTTTTTGATTTTTCTCTCTTTTTATTCTTTTTGAACTACTTTTACTCTACTCGCAAGCACCCTCTTACAATGATGAATTATGTCTAATTACTTCACATTCTTTGTTTAAACAATCCAAGATATCTTCAATAACTCGACCAAATGACATATCCTTATAGACAAATATAACCTTCTAGACAATTCATTGAAGCTCTCCCAAATTACCCAAACAAACCAATGACAATCAATGATCCCCCATTAGACTATCGGTATAGTAAGGTATAGTTTACAAGTATAAATGGGAATTTACAATGGAGTTGTTAAGTTACAAAGATGTGTAAGTGTGTAAATGTACAAAGAAAAGTGAAAAATTGTATGTATATGTGTATAAGGTTGTATAAGGGTATGGATATACAAGAGAAAATTGAAAAGAAGGAAGGAAAAAGTATAGGTCAAACCTAAAATGCCAATTCGTCATCCAATGTACTCGTCACGATCACCAGGCCAAGTTCTAGAATCAACACATCACCGGTATACTCTTATCAAGAAAAGAACCCGGAAATGGCTTAGAAATACCTCAAACACGCACATCTTTCGCCCCCTATCTTTCAGGAGACTTTGACTGAGGCCGAGTTGGCAAAAATGCCCATGCGCCGATAGATCATAGTAACAAAGTGCCCCAAAACTAGCTCCGAGTCGGAGTGGTTCCACATCCTATCCATCACAACAATGGGGGCCAAAGAAAACCTCCTAGGCGCCCCCTCAGCAAACAACTTCATCAACCAAAGATCAGTCTGGTACGCCTTGTCCCAGTGAGTGGACCGCTGTACCAGAAACGTTACAATCATGCGATGAAGCATCCTTAATCGCACACTTCTGATCTTAGAAACACTGCCTGACCCCTAGACGATCAAGCTTCACCACCAGTAATCCGAGTCCAGTACTGAGGAATGGACTCGCCATCAAAGGCCTGCTTAACATATAGGCCCTATCTCAACAAACCCCGAAACTCGCTGCTCTTCAACTGGTCCAGAGTGTACATCCCAGTATAATAGCCAAACTGGGCAATAGATATCTTCCTTGCAACACCCCCACAGTAGAAGGCCACATAGCGCTCCTCAAATATATCCTTCACCTTATTCAACTCCTTCGTCACCTTTAGAGTTGAATAGAACTCCAAACACAACTCCCTATACACAGGCTCCCGGTTGTTGAATACATTCTGCCACATATCACTCACAACCAACCTATCCCCAACCTAAGCCTCTATCCTAAACCACCCATTAATGTCGGCTTGAATGCCGAAATGCTGGGCGGCAGTGGGAGCAAGATATCTAGGTGGACAGACCACCTCCTTGTGGATGGAGAACAACTCATTGAGAAAGTTGTTCTAATGGGGTTGTTTAACCCTGCTAAATTCCAACCACGTATGCTTCTCATTCAACTGCCCTGGCCAACACTTGAGTGTTGGCGCTTCTACTGCCTCCCGAGAAGCTTTGGCTTGTTTCTGGGCTGACCCGCTTCCTTAGCCCTCCTCGATTTGCTTCCTCTTGTCGGTTCCAGAAGCATCCTACAAAAAATCATAAGACAAATTGTTAGCTTTATATTTTAAGTGGTGTTTAATTATAATTACCAAGATATGGAAGGGGTATTAATAAAAAATAGGATCAATTTATATATACCCCCTTCCAATCCCATTTGTAAGTGAGGCTTACATATAACAAAATCTAATATATACATTTACCGGTTTTCTCCCAAAACACACAAAAACACACATTACACACATTAATCCGAATTCACAATTGCATCAATCAAGAACAAATATTTAAATAACAATTGGCATCAGAGACCATGGCGCCACATCCAACCTGTTTTCGTGTTTAATTTCATATTTCCAGCGAGTTTTTCCGGCCGCCGTTTTCTGCTTCTTTCCTTCAACTGCTACACTCAAATACCGGTTTTCCATTTTCTTTGATTTGTAGTTTTAATACCGGTTTTTCATACCGGTATTCCTGCTGGTTTTCACTTCTTTTCTTCTTTGAATTTCAGTTGAAATACCAGTATACCTACCGGTTTTCACCTTTCCCATTCAAATACCGGCTTTACTTTCACCATACAAAAATCGGCTTTCATTTTAATCTATACAAATACCGGCTTTCACCTTATTGACATCATAATACCTGGTTTACCCCAAAACCGGTATTAGTTCTTTAATTCTTCATTTTACAGAACGAAACTCTGTCCGTTTGAAATCTCGAAAACCGGTATTACTTCTTCATTTTTCCAAAACCGGCATTAGTTCATTTGTTCCAAAACCGGCATTACTTCATCAAAACCCAAATCAAACCAATTCATTTGCAACCCCTACCTTCATCGATCATCTTGAACCTTGGCTGTTGAGTGTCGTTCTTTTTGTTCTTTTTAATCTGCTGTTCGAGTCTTTTATTATTTTGTGCCATTGTGAAACAAGAATATACAAAAAGAAAGTTGTGAATTATTGTGTCGATTGTTTAGAGAAAAAGATTAACAGATAGATATAAAGAATTCGTGTATTCATATAAGAGTGAGAGAGATCTATATTGATTGTATTGTGTGAGAGAAAGAGGTGAATGGAATTCTAGAAAATGAAATGAGGAAAAGAGTTTTTAATAAAAGAAAGCGTGTAAAGTGTCTCGAATACAACATAAAACACGTTTTTCTTTGATAGTGGGTGACAACTATCACATTCTAAGTGGGCAAAAGGTTTTCAATAAAATAAAGTGTAACGTGTTTTTGTATACTCTGAACACGCGTGATCTTTTTGTTATTGCATAGTCACGTCAATTTTTTTTATTATTGAGCTGTCATCTTAGCTGGCCTCCATAAATTGAATCATCTTGTTTTACTTTTTAAGTATTCACGTGATCACCTTCCTGATCAAAGTTAGTCATATTTTGTTTTATTTTATTTTATTTGAGAATTTTATTCATATTTCTTTTTGATGTTGAATCTAGTTTTGGGCAAAAATTTTAGTTTGGGCTGAATTTGTGTCATTTGACAAATTGTTCATTTGTTATTATTTTTGGGCTAGATAACATTAATTGTTGGGCCTAGATTTTTTTTTTTAAACTAAGGCTGAATATTTGGACTGAATTTTAGTCAAAATGTCGACTCCTTCTGACATTTTCTCGGATGATCCCATTTTGAAAGAGTTATTTTCGAACATGACAATAGAACCTACTTGGGATCAACAGTACCGTCATAAAAATAGGGTGTGCACATGTTGTCAAACTACTTCCGTACAACCTCATACTTTTCCTTGTGCTGTAAAGATTTATTCTACAAAATTTTATGCTTTTAACAAGTTTCATGGGATCAAGACTGAGAATGACAAACTTAAAGAAGAGAATGACAAAATCAAATTATCAAATGATCTTTTCAAGAAAGAGAATGACAAACTCGCAGAAGATTTAGACAAACTCAAATTATCGAATGATCTTAGTCTGGAAAGCATTGAATATCTTGAAAAGGAAAATGATCATTGGTATTCAAAGGTTCGGAGTTTAACAAATAAATTGAAAAATTCTGAGACAAAGCTCAAAGAAAGCATCTCATCTTTGGAATCTAGTCTTGCAGAAAATACCACTCTTGTTTCAAAAATACAATCTCTCGAAGACGAGCTTGCAAAACTTCTGAAACAGTCAAGTGAATCTTCTGTTCCAAAGATTGAGAAACCCCAGAGCTCTCCGAAACCAACACCATCCAAACCAAAAGTCAATATTCCAAAACACCTTGAAAGAAAATTTTCTCAATTCACCAACTATTCCTTGCAAAAGGATAGAAGGTATTCTCCGAAACCAATTTTTGATGGAACCAAGACTCGTATATCTTTCCTTTCATTTGAAGATAATTCACTGTTTATCTCCCGAGCAAAATCTCATTTGACAAAGTCAAAATGGAAGCCTATTCACAATCCCAAGTCATCTAGGTCAAAGTCATTCAAATATTCGTTTTCGAAGTTGTTTGACCTTGCACCAAAACCAGTGCAAAAAGTGAATGACTTTGTTTCACCACTGCTTCCACGAAAACTCTTCTCATATTCAATTCCGAGTTTTCATCCTCCGTGGAATGCATATTCTATTCGTCGACTCGATGAAACTTTTCTCTGGACTGTCAAGCCAAAAACCGTTGGGCCGAAAATCAAATGGGTTCCAAAGGTTGTTTGTAAGTGATTCGATGAAAATGGCTTATACATAACTCAATGTATAACCCGAGCTGCAGCTGTTTATGTAAGACATCAACTTCATAATCAACCTATCCCCGTTTTCGACTTATCATTATGCATGATGAACGTGGTTCTCACATTCATCGTGAGGGGGAGAGATAGAGATAAAATTATTGAAAATATTGTTCATAATGTTCATTTGAGGGGGAACATGGGAGAGCACATAAATTTATATATATATATATATATATATATATTTCTTTTTCCAAATAATTGCTCATTTAAGGGGGAGCACAATGAAAGTTTTGAAGTTTGATTCTTTGCTCCGAAGACTATGCTTAGATCGAGGGGGAGAAAAAGTCTTAAAGATTGATTATCCTTTTGAGAGGGAGCACAATGCATAAGTTAATTCCTTGCTCCGAAGATTATGCTCAACTTGAGGGGGAGCTAAATGACAAATATTTTTAGATCTATTAGTAAGTATTTATTGTATATTTTGAAAGGAGTAATTGATTGAGGGGGAGCAAGATTTAGAGAAGTTTTTGTACATATGACAAGTTGAGGGGGAGCTAAAATGACAAATCATTTTCATACCAAATTTTCACTCAAAGCCAAGCCAGGCTTCCGCACTTTACACCAAGTCAAGCTTCCGCATTTTTCCAGAAACCCCGAGTCTTCGCTTCCACACTATGTTTAAGGATCCAACAAGTCAAAGTTTCAAATTCACTCAACATCAAAGATCCTCAACATAAATGTCCACCAAGTTTTAAAGATCGAAGACGATGCTGCATTTACAATTTAACACCAAGGGGGAGAATGTTAGCCTTATATTTTAAGTGGTGTTTAATTGTAATTAGCTAGATATGGAAGGGGTATTAGTAAAAAATAGGATCAATGTATATATACCCCCTTCCAATCCCATTTGTAAGTGAGGCTTACATATAACAAAATCTAATATATACATTTACCGGTTTTCTCCCAAAACAAACAAAAACACACATTACACACATTAATCCGAATTCACAATTGCATCAATCAAGAACAAATATTTAAATAACACAAATCAACATGTTAAACGTGGAACAAAAACCAGGAACCGTATTAAAAACAAAGAAAAATTCGTTCAGGAGAATGCCCCACTGCGGCGCAGTGGGCATCAATACCTCCTCACTGCGGCGCAGTGAGGCTAAGTCCAAAGTTGGCCGAGGTATACCACTGCGGCGTAGTGGTCTGAAGCAACCCTCACTGCGGCGCAGTGGGGTTCTGAACACGTGCGGGTCACGAGCTAGGGACTGCGGCGCAATGGAACAAACCCACCACCACTGCGGCGCAGTCACCTTGAAGTTCTGGGCAAGTTCATTGTGTTCATCACGACTTTCCAAAAAAAGGGTGCAATAATCCAACTAAATAGCAATCTTTCAACAATTTAGCATTACAAATCCTTCCATTAACCTCCCCCACACTTGTTCATCAAAAAGCCCCAATTTTTTTCAAAACCCTAGGTTTTATTTAGACTCAAATCCGGATGAACAAGTGTTAGATTCGTGAAATTGAACACTACATTATCATCCTTACCCCTTAATTAACAAAACCCACCAACTAATTCAACCATTACACACAAAAATCTAAAAATCAAAATTAAAAGATTAAAAGGAAAATAAACAAGAGAAACTTACATTCTTTCCCATGGTAGTGATGGATAGTTGATAGTCTAAGAAGAGAAAGAAAAAAGAATGCAAGAATTTGGTGGATGAGGGGGGAATTTTCGGATTCAAGGGTGTTCTTGGGGAGGAGTTTTCGTTTTTGCCTTTTAGAGAAAAAGATATGAGAGTTTGAATAAGTATGTGTGGTAGAAATCAACTCCCCCTTTCCTTTTTTACTTTAAACACCTGACCCTCCTCTGACCAGTCAACATGCCCACTGCGGCGCAGTGGGCTAAGGCTTTCCTCACTGCGGCGCAGTGAGGCTTGGAGCCACTGGTGCCGAGCTTTTGGACTGCGGCGCAGTCCTTCCTCGCCGCAGTGGGGAGATGGTCAAGTTAGGCCGTGGAAACGGACTGCGGCGCAGTCGGTTTTACCACCCCCACTGCGGCGCAGTGGGGGACTTTTCCAGAATTTTTTTTTTTCGGTTTTAAACACAAACTTACCTCAATCGCTTCACACCACTTCTGAACCTGCACATTCTTAACAAAACAGATTAGACCTATCTAATGAATAAAAATCAAATTGACAAAACAAAATTAAACACGGGTTACCTCCCGAGAAGCGCTTAATTTATTTACGAGTCGTGAGCTAGACTCGATTACCATTTCAAGCTTGTGAATCAAAAATGGGGATTTCTTCAACCATCCCCTCCTCCTGCTCTTCTTCCAAATACAATTTGAGCCTATGACCATTGACAATGAAAGACCCATTTCCATCCCTTTTAAAAAGTTCGACATACCCGGACGGATACACATGTTTAATTACAAAAGGACCTATCCACCTAGAAGTTAATTTCGGTTGTTTGATTTTAAACTTTGACAAGAATAACAAAACTTTTGCACCAACCTTAAATTCCTTCCTATGGATCCTTTTATCATGGTAAATCTTGGTCTTTTCTTTGTAAAGCCGGGAATTCTCATAAGCTCCCAATCTAAGCTCATCGAGCTCATGAAGTTGCAACAGCCTAAGTTCACCGGCCTCCATCATATCTAGGTTCAAATTCCACAACGCCCAATACGCCTTATGCTCTAATTGAATCGGTAAATGACAATTCTTACCGTAGAGCAACTTATATGGCGTCGTGCCAATAGGCGTCTTAAAAGCGGTCCTAAACGCCCACAAGGCGTCCTCAAACTTTTTTGACCAAACCTTGGGGTTATCCCCGACCGTTTTTTCCAAAATTCTTTTCAAAGCCCTGTTGGTGTTTTCCACTTGACCACTGGTCTGTGGGTGATAAGAAGTTGAAAAGTAATGATGAACACCATACTTTTTAAGAACCTTATCTAGTTGATAATTAGCAAAATGTGTTCCACGATCACTAATTAAGGCTCTAGGGCAACCAAACCTACTGAACAACTGTTTCAAGAACCCAATGACTACCCTCGTGTCGTTTGTAGGCAAAGCCTTGGCTTCGGCCCACTTAGACACGTAGTCAACAACAACTAGGATGTACTAAGACTTGTTAGACGGTGGGAATGGTCCCATGAAGTCTATGCCCCAAATATCAAAAACCTCACATACCTGAATCCCTTGATGTGGCATTTCATCCCGTTTTGTGATGTTTCCTTAGCGTTCGCAAATGTCACAGGTTTCAACCAACGTTTGGGCCTCTTTGAAGATTGTCGGCCAATAGAAACCTGCATCAAAAACCTTTCTACCTGTAACTGGCGGACCATAGTGACCTCCGGTTGGCCCGTAATGGCAAGCATCCAAAATCTCTCTAGTTTCAGCTCCCGCAACACATCTTCTGACCATACCATCTGCACAAATTCGAAACAGATATGGATTATCCCAGAAGTAATGCTTAGCATCCGATATTAGCTTCTTCTTCTGTTGACCCGAGAAATCATTTGGTATTTCACCTGCAACCAAATAATTAGCAATGTCAGCAAACCAAGGACCTTCATCAGAATTAGAAATGACATTTAAATATTCATCGGGGAAGTGATCCTTAATCTCCCCATCCTGAAGCTCCTCCCGGTTTGGGTCCTCCAACCGGCTCAAGTGATCAGCTGCTAAGTTCTCGGCACCTTTCTTATCCTTGATTTCAATATCAAATTCTTGCAACAACAGAATCCATCGTATCAGTCTAGGCTTTTCATCTTGCTTAGAAAACAAATACTTCAAAGCAGAGTGGTCAGTGAAAACAACAGTTTTACTTAGTACTAGATATAACCGAAACTTATCAAATGCAAAGACTACCGCAAGTAACTCCTTCTCTGTAGTAGTGTAATTTTGCTGGGCAGGATTCAAGGTTTTACTAGCATAGTAAATTGGCTTGAAATGCTTATCATCCCTTTGCCCAAGCACAGCTCCAACAGCATAGTCACTAGCATCACACATCAGCTCAAAAGGCAGATTCCAATCCGGTCCAACCATAATGGGGGAGTTGGTCAACTTCTCCTTCAACACCTGAAACGCACTTAAACAAGATTCATCAAAAACAAAAGGGACGTCCTTCTCCAACAAGTGGGTCATCGGACGAGTAATCTTAGAGAAATCCTTAATGAATCTCCGGTAGAAACCGGCATGGCCAAGGAAACTACGTACCCTTTTCACATTGGAAGGCGGGGGTAACTTGTCTATCACATCAATTTTGGCCCTATCATCTTCTATTCCGGCCCTAGACACCTTATGACCTAGAACAATTCCCTTGGTCACCATGAAGTGACACTTCTCCCAATTCAAAACTAGACGAGCCTTTTCACACCTAGTCAACATCTTATCTAGGTTATGCAAACAAGACCTAAAAGAATCCCTGAATACCGAGAAATCATCCATGAAAACCTTCATTGAGGTTTCAAGCATGTCCTGGAAAATAGCTATCATGCACCTTTGGAAGGTGCCCGGGGCGTTACACAAGCCAAAAGGCATTCGCCGGTAAGCAAAGGTACCAAATGGGCATGTGAAAGTGGTTTTTTCTTGGTCTTTTGGGTCGATGGGTATTTGGAAAACCCATCCAAGAAACAAAAATATTCATTTCCGGCAAGTCTTTCCAACATTTGATCAATAAATGGGAGGGGAAAATGATCCTTACGAGTGGAATCATTCAACTTACGGTAATCTATGCAAACCCGCCAAACCGTGACAGTCCTAGTGGCCAAAAGTTCATTATTTTCATTTTCAATGACCGTCATGCCCCCCTTTTTGGGAACACATTGGACGGGACTTACCCAAGAACTATCAGCTATCGGGAAAATGATCCCTGCATCTAAAAGTTTAATCACTTCTTTCTTAACCACCTCCTTCATATTTGGATTAAGCCTCCTTTGTCTCTGGACAACGGGCTTAGCATCATCGACAAAATCTATCTTATGCATGCAAAAATCAGGACTAATACCTGGAATGTCAGTAGTCTTCCAAGCAAAAGCTCGCTTATGAGCTCTAAGCACGGCTAAAAGAAGATTTTTCTCGTCACTCGAAAGTGCGGACGAGATGACAACGGGCAAAGAGGATTTACCTACTAAGTAAGCATACTCCAAATGGGCAGGCAATGGCTTGAGCTCCAGATCAGTAGGGGGTACATCAACCGAATTTGGCACCCTTGAGCTTCCATCAGCAACCACCTTTTCAAAGCTCTCATTTTCTAGAAGTGTCTCATCCATATCAAGCGCCATCACCTCTGCAAATAAATCTTCATCACCAATATCTCTGGCTCCTAAGCAAACGAGCTCCTCATCGACTTCTGTTTCCATGAATTCCTGAAAAACTTGATCCAAAGCATCATCAATTACGTCAATCCTGAAACAAGATTCATCAGTCGAGTAAGAATGCTTAATAGATCGTTCAACATTAAACACTATTCTATCCGTACCCACACCCAACGAAATTTCCTTATCTTTCACCCGGATGATAGCATCCGCGGTGTTAAGGAATGGTCTACCTAAAATCAAGGGTACCTTAGTGTCTTCTTCCATTTCTAGGATCACAAAGTCAACAAGAAAAACTATATGACCTACTTGGACAGTCATGTTCTCAGCAATCCTGATGGGATACTGAAAAGAGTGGTCAGCTAGTCTTATACTCCTACGAGTAGGTCTCAAAATACCGGAAGCCAACTTACTCCACACCGAGTAAGGCATCAAATTGATACTTGCACCTAAATCTGCTAATGCCTTACAAGTCAAAGTACGAATGGAACAAGTTATAAGAAAACTCCCTGGATCCTCAAGCTTAGGCGGAATCTGTTGATTCTGCAAGATAGCAGAACACTCAACATTGAGATATGTTGCCTTCACCTCATCCATCTTTCCTTTGTCTGTAACAAGTTCCTTGATAAATTTTGCATAGTTTGGCATTCCCTGTATCAAATCAACTAAAGGCACATTAATATGAACATTTTTAATCATGTTAACAAATTTATCATATTGTTCCTTTAATTTGGCCTTCTTGAACCGCTGTGGAAATGGAACCTTAGGCTTATATGGCTTAGCCTCGGGTGTCACCGCTGGTTCTGGTGGGATAACCGGAGTCTTCACAGTCGGTTGATCTTCCATCACAATCTCCTCGTCAACATCTTCAGCTTCTTCATTTCCTGTATCCTGCACATCTGAAACAACAACATTAGGATTAGGAGGAGGGGCATAGGATCTACCTGTACGAGTAGTAATAGCCTTCGCTTGCTCCTGACGAACAGGCGGTGGAGTGTACTTCTGACCACTGCTGGATCCTTGATTTTGCTTTGGATTCTGCTGAGTGTTACTAGGTAAAGCACCCTGGGGCCTAGTTAGAGCAGCCATCCTACTTTCAAGATCCTTAAAGTTAATATCCTGATTTTTGGCATTCATCTCCACCTGCCATTAATCCTGTCTAGCCTCTCACTCAACTCCCTAGTATCCTCCCTTATATTCTGGATACTTGTGTTTGTCTCAATCTGATTACTCATCATCTGCTTCATCATCTCTCTCAGCTCGACATTAGGATCGGTAATAGAAGAGGAAGAACCCGATCCTTGACTTTGCTTAGTCTCCTGCTGTTGTGGCTGACTTTGATAATTGCTCTTTTGCAACCTGTTACCAGAAAAACGAGAAGTATTAGCAGGAAAAGAAGAGTTATAAGAATTGATACCTGATGACCGATTCTGAAAACCGGTGTTTCTCTGAAAACCTCCTTGCTGATTCTAAACAAAATTAACATCTTCAGGTCCCCGGTTGGGACACTCTTCGGAATAGTGTGTGTCTCCACAATGATCACATCTATCAGCTAGCACCTTCACATCTCGCTCTAGATATCCAAACCTTGATTCTTGATTAGCAAATCCTTTATCCATCCTTGCTGATAAAGCTTGAATCTCATCAATGACACTAGAGTTGTTGCTTCCATCGGCCCTTGCAACCTTACTTTGCTTGAATCGGCTCTCATTCTTCATAAACCTCTTATCATCCATGGCCGCATTATCCTTCACCATTCGCTCCAAAATGTCAAAACCTTCATTTGGAGTAATCTTGCTAAAACTCCCAACAAAAGCATATCCCATCTCTCTTTTAGAAGCCTTGGTCAATCCATCAAAGAACAATTCAACATACTTCTCCTTGGTCAATTCATGACCCGGACAATTCCTCAACATTTCTTTAAACCGGATCCATGCATCTACCACATCTTCCCCATCTTCTTGCATGAAAGACCTAATCAAGTTTTCCAATTGCCTTTGAGTTCTAACCGAGTAAAACTCACCAATAAAAGCTTCCTTGAGTTGATCCCAAGTTGTAATCGAATTCTCAGGAAGATCATTAAACCAATCTTTGGCTTCCCCGGTAAGAGTGATAGGAAAGGTTTCAAGTTTCACGGCATTCATTTGGTTTTGGCCATATTGGTAGAGCCGTGCCAACTTCTCAAACCTCTCCAAGTGCTTATATGGATCCCACTTCTTCTTTCCATCAAACTTTTGCTCTTCGATGCTCTTTAGATGATTCGGTTTCAAATTAAAGCTTTGATCAACTGCCGGTGTTCTAATGGCGGAACCACGAGCCGAAGGAATATTGCGGGCTCGGTCCCCATATTTGATGTCATTCGGATCTCTTGGTGGATTGTCACCCATCTCTTCTTTTACAAGTGCAAGCTCAAAGAATTCCTCTAGATAGAAGCCTTCTTCGTCCGAATCCGGTGGTGCTGTGTAGTTGATCCTACGTCTAGGTGGAGTTTTTAGTGGACTAAAAAGAGGTCTCCCCGAAGAACGCAAAATCATCAACTATTAAAGTTTCCTGCAAAACACAACTAACACCACACGTCAAATGCACCTGTGATAATTCAATAAACAAGTCTAAACTAATAAAGCAATTAACTTCCTCACGCGTGAGGAAGGATCAAACCACTAAATAAACAACTAAATCGGTACAAAATCCCGGGCAGCGGCACCAAAAACTTGATGTGCAAAATCGAGCATTAAATTTATAAACTAAAACTACCCAAAAACTCACTACTACGCACTCACGGTCAGTGGACCTGATCGTTTGTAATATAGTTGAAAGGTAAGTCTGAGTTCGTTCTCAGGGACTGTGAAATGATTAGTTGCTTGTAAAATGGTTTGGAAAACGGGTGTTGCTTCGAAATTCCTTTTTGACAATTAAATAAATTGGTTTTGCAAAATGTTTGCATAAATTTAAAAGAACAGTTCAGACAGTATAATTAAAAGTCATCCACCTTGACTTCCCTTGACTTCAAATGTGATTGCATATGATGAAGAACAAATTCTCTAGAGTTTAAAAGATAATCGTGACAAGATTAAGCTACTCACGTGGTACCACCAACCGTGAACAAATTATCGAATCACCTAACTACTAGTCGAATTACCCAAGCCGGTACCACCAAAACCAAGACAATTCTTCTAACATTCAGTTTTATTGACTATCAAATTATCAGTTGAACCCATGTGACAATAACGTGGTCCACCAACCGATATCAATCACGTTGACAAAATTAATCTTTTCTTAAAATGATATTCACTATCATACCATGAACTAGTGATAATTACTTATAGACAAGTAACCGTTTTAAAATCACATACACATTCAACTGGTACCACCAACGAAGAATCATATGCAACCAATATCGAAATTAATTAATGAAAAGAATTAATATCATCAAGATCTCAGAACAACGATAATTAAATAAACTCTTTTGAATTAAAAATATTGCAATCACATTATCCGTCTAGTTTCATCAAGGTGGGTGATTAAACAGTTAGCCACTCATGATCAATTCACAATAATGAATAAAATAGAAGAGAAACATGATGTACCAATTGTTTGAAGAAAATAAAATGCTAGACAATAAGTAGATACGATCTAGATGGGTGCCCGTAATATCTTCGATGAGTCCGCCTAAGTTTTTCACTTGATTGGAGAAGGAAGAATCCTGATAGAGGAGCTCCTAGAAAGGATTTTGGATCCCTGATTTTCGACCTAGGGTAGCCCTCAAAAATCTAATGCAGAAACAAGGCAGGGTCTGTTCTCCCGTGCATCCACTACGGCTCAGTGGGGTTTTGTCTTCCCTCACTGCGGCGCAGTGGGGTATTGGTCGACTTGACTTCGGCTGACTGCGGCGCAGTGGCTTGTGTGACCACCACTGCGGCGCAGTACGAATCCACGGCCTCTTCTCTTCTTTACTTGACTGCGGCGAAGTCCTTCTGTTGCCATCCCCATTGCGGCGCAGTGGGGGTTTGTCCATTAATTTCCGTGGTGCAGGACTGCGGCGCAGTGGGCTTGTGCATCCCCACTGTGGTGCAGTCAAGAGTTTGTATAGAACCAACTTGTTTCGGTCTCGATTACTTGCTAAGCTCTGCCGTCTCGTCCATTCAAATCAACTCTCATCAACATAACGTACTTCCTGGCCAATAATCACCCGAAAATGTACCAAATGGACGCATAACCTGTTTAGAGCCTGTAAACACTAACAAACACCATAAACGCGCAAAATGCATACAAAAACGACTAAAAATATATATTAAAATGGCCAATAACGATGTGGGTAATGGGTATAAATTAGTCACATCACTAACTTTTTTAACTTTGATTATATATAACTTTGTTTGTGAATAAAAACTATTTAAATTGATTGTGTTTTAGAAGTATATAGCACAAAAATTTATATTTAAGGTCAGAATTTATCAACAAAGACTTTGAAAATTTAAAATATGAAATTTTGGCCCCATTAGAAATTTCCTACAAACCTATTATTGCTTTTAGATTAAAAATATTACATATCATATCCATCATAAGGTAATTTTTAAATTTATACGAGTATTTTAGTTGTACAATAACTATGTATCATTTTTTTTTAAAACACTTAATGGGTAATATTTAATAACTATGGTTAAAATATTATAACTTTATTACGAATGTCATATTGTTATTGATAAACTCATTATCAAGAATTGGATTCGATGTTTGTAGGTGTACATATATTGTTATTCTTACTAATTATGATTGGAATTTTTAGGTGTACATATTATTATTATAACTATTTGCGCCTCATAATTTTGATGAGTTTTTTTTAATCATATAAGGTATAAGTATTAATATTGTCATTTAATAAAAATGAAATAATTAAATTTGATCTAATGGTTTAAATCAAACATTAAATCTATCTAAGGGTTGCTATCTATTTCGTAACCAGTCTTCAATTCGTATTCGAAGAGAGGACATTCAAGGCCGTATATCTAGAATGTGTCCCATAAATACATTGTTGAAAGAAAACGGTATTAATTAAGTGAAAACTTTGTTACTTAGGCGTATATATATTATTAATCATATAAGGTATAAATATTAATATTGTCATTTAATAAAAATGAAATAGTTAAATTTGATCTAATGGTTTTAAATCAAACATTAAATCTATCTAAGGGTTGCTATCTGATTTGTAACCAGTCTTCAATTCGTATTCGAAGAGCAGACATTCAAGGTCGTATATTTAGAATGTGTCCCATAAATACATTGTTGAAAGAAAACAGTATTAATTAAGTGAAAACTTTGGTGCTTAGGCGTATATATATTATTATTCTTACTATTTACGGTTGAGATATTCTAGGTGTACATATTATTATTATTACTAATTAAGTTAGTAATTTAAAGGATACTATAATAAATAAGAAGAGCATATATTTAAATTATATAAAGTATAAGTATTAATATTGTCATTGTTAAAAGATGAAATAATTAAACATGATCTAATGGTACTAAATCAAAGATGAAATCTATCTAAGGGTCTCTATTTGTTTAAGAATAAATTTAAAACCTTGTCACTATATATAACTAAGAGCGGGTATATTTTTGATTGTGTGACAATTTTTTTTATTTGTTACCTTGGATTTTAGCTTAGGTGTTACTTTTTGGTTTTTTAGCCCTTTTTAAAATAAGATAGTTCTCCACTATCTAACTAAATATAAATATATTATCTATCATCTATTATTAATTAATTAATTAATATATCCTTAAATATAAATTAATTACTACTTTTTTAAATACAAATCTTTATTTTATTATATCAATATTAACTTCACCTTCATTTTAAATTATTTTTTCAATATATTTTAAAAACATAACTGTTATTTAATCAAAGTGTTAACTTTCACGGATAGAAATTATTTTTGTTTAGGATTAAAAATACGATTTTACAAGTAGCTGATACAACCTACGTGTTGTTTACATATTTGTGATAAGCATTTAAATTTATTTATATATGATGTAACTATCTTTAATAAAAAAGTTTACATTTGACGATATTGTTGCTAAAATAATGTAGTTGTATAATTTTAAATTTAAAAAATGTATTTCTTCCGTCCTATTAAACTTTTCCACCTTAAAATTTTCAAAGTCAAAATTTACGAACTTTGACAATAAATATTTCTATTTTTGTGACATGATAGTTGATGAAAGTTATACCAATGAAACACAAATCTAAAATACAATTAATCCATATAACTTTTATCAAATATTATATAACACAAACAAAAACAATTAAAGTCAAAGTTCGTAAAGTTTGACTTTAAAAATTTAAAAGTGAACACTTTTAATGGAACGGATGGAGTACTATTTATTTCTATTACAACAACAATTATTTACCATGCAATGCATAAGTTTAATTTTAACAACTATATTAATGTTAATGTATATAATATAATTGTAAATAATTTTTAATTAAGTTATTATACAATAGAGTTACAATATGAAGCATGAATATATATTGGTTCATTATGTGTGCACTGATCGAATTATCTATGGCTTCCTTCATAATCTCTTAATAATATATTATTATTGAGATGTTATTATTTATGGTATATTAATATAATTAAGAGGGGTATATATTGACAAAATATATAAAATATAAGTATTATTCTTGTCATTAATTAAAGATGAAAAAATTAAATTTGATCTAATGGCTCTAAATCAAAGATGAAATCCATTCAAGGGTTCTTGTTTGTTTAAGAATGAATTTACCACCTTGTTATATATATATTGGGGTTGTTATGCACCCAACTTGGGTTAAAAACCCTTCACATCCCAATATTTTAATATTGTGAATAAATGTTTGGCCCCCCGTGATTTTTATGATTTAAAAAAAGATATGTGAAAGGTTTTTCACCCAACTTAAATGAGTAATTATTATAATTGTTATAAATAAAAACTAAATAAATACTTAAAATGTGTAAATAAAAAAAATTAAATAAAGAATCTTCATTGAATTACTAAATCCTTAGTTAAAAAAGGCATAAATATAACATAATTCTGATAATTTTGTAATAGCATCACAATGTTCTAGTGGAATACGTTAAACATTGAGGAGTTCGAATAACAATATATGTTATTATTATATTATATGTTATTTATATATTAATTAATTATGGTATTTAATAATTAAGAAGGGTATATTTTGACAAATCATATAAAATATAAGTATTAGTATTATCATTAATAAAAGTTGAAATAATAAAATTTGATCTAAGGGTTCTAAATCAAAGTTGGATTAGCTGTAGATATTATATTATATAATATATATATTTCTTATTTACATTAATATATACATTGAAAATATACCTTAACGTAGTGGAAAAGAAATTATGAGTTGGTATTATTTATGGTATATTTCAATACCTCATAAGGATATGTTTTGACAAATAATGTAAAACATAAGTATTTATATCGTCATTTTAGAAAGATGAAATAATCAAATTTGATCTAATGATTCTAAATCAAAGTTGAAACTCATCCAACGGTTCCTATTTGTTTAGAAATGAATTTAAGACCTTGTTATATATATATATTGGTAGATTGATAGATTGTTAGCTTTTGAGTTCATCCATAGTTCAGTTTTTATTTAGTGAATTTAAAATCAAAACTGTCACGTCAGCCGATTACCTGGTCACATGTTGCTATTTATGTGAAAATACGGAAGATCGCTTCTAAAATGATAGGTTTTAATTTACATTTTTATTTATGTGAATTCGATCGACCAAAGTTTATTTTTTTATTATTTGTATTTATCCTTTTTTTTCTTTTCTATTTTGGTTAACTTTTTTATACTAGATTTTGAAAATGAATTCAATGTTCTATACCATTTTATGCAGATTACTTTTTGAGTTTTTGATAAATGTTCAAAGGAAACAATATATATATATGAATTTATTAAGAGAACCATAAATATAAATATAAATATAAATATATTAAAAGACAACTGATCAAATGACTTATCGATCAATCATAATGATTAATTTTATTAAATTGACTTTTGATGATATCATCATTTAACTTAGCAAAACTCTAACTAATTATATATAATAGATTATTGAATTAAAAAAATCGAGTAGATATATTTGGATAAATACAATGTCAAACCCATTATCTATTTCATATCTTTAATTACCTAAACCTAATATCAAAAATATCAAAAAATAAGATTCTCGGAAAACAACACTTGGAGTTTGATTGTGATTTATAAAGTTTAGTTTTTATAATAGTCAGTTTTGTTATTGTTTGAATTCTGTTAGCTTTGTTTTTAAGTTTCTGGTCATACATAAGGTTAGTAATTTATGTTTATTTATTAGGTTGATTATTTTACTTTTTACTTTATATTAGATAGATCAAAGATTAACATTAATATTATGTTGACTAAAATAAAGTTTGTTTGATTGTAATGTTATGAAAACTGTTACAAAAGTAAGTCTTGATAACATGATATTAATAGAAGAAGAAATTAAACGTTTTGGTCAATGTTCTATTAATATCTTATGTTACTTTGATTTTTATTACATTATGTATATTTAATTTATCTGTTTTTTCTTTCATAAATTTAATTACAATCTTTATATTTGAATTCATTGGTTTGTTTTTTCATAGTTTTTTTTGGATTACATGTTTTTAAATTTATTTTTAATATATCATGTAGAGTTCGTGTATTTAACACGGGTCTAAATCTAGTACGTGTTAAAGTTTATTCTTAGACCGTCAATCTAGATTCTAGAAAACATTCGCATCTATCACCTTTGGATAAAAAAATTAAAAGACCCAAAATACATACGTACGTATTTAAATTTGACAAAAGATGATGATGAAAAGTTCCACTCGCTAGATATCAATATTATCATCTATTTTCTCCCACTAATTATATTAGTTAAATTGTTTTTATCTTAATTGATTGCGTCAGTCACGAAGCGTAAGCGTGTGTGACCTCATGGTAGTATGAATCAAGCCTATAAATGATGAAGTTATTATATGGTACCACACACACACAAAATGGAAGGTTTCTATCAATGTGAAGCCAATTATGTACCTTTGTCTCCTATTAGCTTTCTAGAAAGAGCAGCATTTGTATATGGTAATAGTACATCTATTATTTACGAAGATAAGACGTATACATGGAAAGATGTACACGATAGATGTGTCAAGCTTGCTTCTTCTTTCTCAAGTTTAGGCGTTCAGCCTGGAAAAGTGGTAAGTTCACATTTGTTATATCATATCATCATTTATTTGTTCTATTGTGTAGATGTGTAATCAATGATGGATGCAATCTAATAGCTTATTGTGAAATTAGCCTATTTGACATGCATTTAAATTGTTTGAAATAGTTTAAGCATAAGGGGGGGGGGGGGGGGGGGGGGGGGGGGGGAGGGGGTATTTACCATTACCAAAGTAATAACAACCGTCCACAACAATTTTACACAAAATTAATCAAATTTTCCCAAAATATTGGCACCATTTTTTCCAAACTTTACCATAATCTCCACCTTATGATGCACCGAAACACCAAACAGGTAGTCGTACCCGTTTCTGAAACTCCATGGAAACGTTTCTGCGTACGAAACACATATGAAACGTTCCCTTGAATTTTCTACATATACTGAAACGTTTCTTTGAAGTTTTCATACGATTTCTAATTAATATCAAGGTTTTAATGAACTTTTTCTATTCCCCAAACCCAGACAGGTTATATTATATACAATTTGATCAACATTAAATTTTTTCTATTTCAAAACCAATTATTAAACACTAAACATTCAATGAGTGATCACTGATCAAGCATATATTATACAGTTATACATATACAATTATACATAATCTCTCAAGTATCAAGTATTTCTTTATAAAAAATTGATATAATTTATATTTGTATATATTTTTATTGTCGTACCCGTATCTTGATTTTTCAGTTTTGTCGTTCCCCGTTCCCATATCGTTCCCGTACCCGTTTAGGTGCTACATAGTCTCAATCTCTTCATTTTATTTCATTTATTTTAATTCATAAAATCAAAAACTATATAAAATATATATATATAAATAAAAATTTAATAAATAATAAAATAAAATAAAAAGAAAAATAGGGCTGAAATGTAAATAAGATAAAATATATAGTTTTAAATTTTATATAGTATCAAACTATAAGGATGGGCAAAATGTAAATAGTTAAAAAAAAAACTTTTAAAAGAATTATAAAGAACCCTGCAGTTGCTTCTTATTCCCAATATAAAACTATACATACAAACATAAGGGTTGGTTATTATAAAACAAATATTAAAGTAAAATAAATAGGACAAGCTTTTGACCTCAAATCATGATAAAATTGATGCATGGAGATTCACGAAGCACAAATATATGTATTGATGTTTGATGATTTTTATGATGCACAATAATTTTCCGTAAACAAAAACTTATTGTTTATTTATTTTACTTTAATACTTGTTGTATTTTACCTAAAATCTAAAAACATAATATACATATACCTTCATCTCCAATTTGCCACAAATATATATAGAAAAAAAAATTAATTTGGCTATATTCCTTTCTCTAGCCGTTGGAGGCCACGTTCTTCTTCTCTCCTTACTCTCTGTCTTCGGTGAACTTTGCCGAAAACCACACATTTGCTCCTTCGATGTAGCGTAGCAAGAAGCCCCAGATCCTTGATTTGGCCGACGTGCTGCCAATGCTAGTGTATTGTCTGACGCCGACTTAGTGATTAGGTTTATCGATACCCAGTCCCTCCCCACTAAGGTGTAAAAGTATAAAGTATTTTTCGTTTTCTCTGTTACAAAAATGCATTGTTTTTGTTATCATCAAGAAGACACTACACAAAATCTTACTTTAAACGATCAGAAACTTTTAGAGACGACATATTGTCCCTGAATGCGGCTAAACGATTAAATAAATGGGTTGTTTTATGAGTTTTTCTGTCAATAACCTTATCACGACCATGTTTTCCGCAATTGTCAAAAATAATTTCTTTAATGTCAAAAACACTCGATAAATAATAGTAATGGTTGGTAGTTTATGTGTAAATTGGCCATTATAAGTAATGTTTTAAAAACCGGTATTTTATCCGTGCCATAGTGATACCTAATACCGGTTTTACCGTAGGGTTATTTTCATTTTTTATATAGAAAAGCTATCAAACTTGTTATAGTTCAATAAAAACTTAGTCAAAATGTAGTTACAATTTACTCAAAAATAATATAAAATAGATATTTCATAACAAAATATAAGTTTAAAGTTGATAAAAATAAAAAGTAACATTAAAGTATCATAATAGTAAATTGAAAAAGTTTTTTTTTAGAATTAAAAAAAAAAAACAAGAAAGAAGATATCGGTATATATTACTAGACCGGCATTACCGGAAAAACTGGAAAAAGCCAAAAAAATCGACGGTAAAATAAAATGCAAATATTGAACCAAAAACGGAGTTAATTAGTTGTATTGGACGACTGACTAGTGTCTAATATTACAAGTAGAACCCATCAACTTACCGGTATTTAAAATATTGATTGAGAATGAAGTTTTTGACTATATAAGTACAAGTGTACAACCTACAATTAACATATTGAGATACATTTTACCGTCATGTTCTTTTTAGCCTAACAACATTATACCTAAAGATGTCAGTAGATTCATCATATGAATCATGTGAAGTCATATGTATACATATTCATGTCCATATTGATCTTATAGCATGTTTCTAAAAAAAATGGTATAGCATGTTTTTAATTAATGTATGTTCATTGCATATATATATCAAGAAGAACGTAGTTCAACCATATAATCAACGTAAATGGAGTATTGGACATGAAATCACCAATATTTTCCCGTTTTAAGCAAATCACAAAACATTGCACTTTGGAGCTTTCCATTTCTTTCCAGCATTTTCACTTTACCAATTTGTCTCTTTAAAACTCTTTTCTCTTGACTTTGGATAAGTTTGGTCACATTCAGGTCGCTTTTACCTCTTAACGTTGCAAACGGGTTGACAATACATGCTTCGCTTTTACATCAATTTTTATCATTTTTACTTTTTTTTTCGACCGGCTATGTTTCATTAGATTATGTAACAAACAAATTTAAGCTAGATTTGTGCAATTTATGGAGTTTGTGTGTGAAAAGGTGTTTGTGTGTGTATGGAGGTTAGGGATGAAGATTAGAGAGAAAATGTGTGGAATGTGTGTGTTTTTAATTAAGAAATGGTAAAAGTCTTACAAATTAGGCGTGGAAGGGGGTATTTATACCATAAATCTAAGATTTCACTAATACCCCTTCCATCTCTAAAATATTACATTTTAACACCATTTTTAGGTCTAACATTCTTCCCCTTGGTGTTGAAATGTAATTCAACGTCTTTAAATACGAATTTGTTGATGAAGGTCTTCGAAGCTTTCTCATTGTCTTCAAGATCTTCCATCAAACTAATCTTTTCAGAGTAAATGCACTGCGGAAAATGGATTTGGCTCTTGAGCTTTTAAAACACTTTGCGGAAGCTTGATCTTGGCTCTTTTAGATTTGAACATGAAAGCATCTTCTTGACAATCTTAACTTTGTCACACTTCCCCTTGATTAATGAATCTCTCTCTTGAAGCATTTAGACAAACATTCTTCTTCATCACAAACTTCCCCTCGATCAAACAATCATATTTGCGTACCACCAACGCTTACGTATAGAGTGTACCCGCGGCGTACCCACCACGTTAGCGATAACTATCTTCAAAGAATCAATTTGGGGGGTCATCCTTATCAACAATCAATTTGGGGGTTCATCCTTATCAACAATCAATTTTTCTTCCCCTCAACTGATGAATTCTTCTTTCCCCTCATCAAATTTTAATAAAGCACACACACTTGTACACTTGTTCCAACTTCATTGTTCTCTTTCTTCCCCTCATGATGAATGTGTGGCTACATGTTCATCATGTCTCTTTGAAGTCGAAACTGGAGAATCAACCATTATGAAGTAGTAGTTTAATAAACAACATCTTTAGCCCGGGTTATACACTGACATGTGTATAAGCCATCTTCACTGGATCACTTACAAACAACCTTTGGGACCCATTTTGTGTAGGCCCACCGGTTTTTGTCTTGACAGTCCATATGTAAGTATCATCAATCCGGCGAATTGAGTCTGAAGACCACGGAGGATGAAAACTCGAAGTCGTTGAAAAGTTGAGTTTTCGTGGACGCAGTGGAGATGCAAAGACATTCACTTTTTGCACTGCAAAAGGTTTTGGTGCAAGATCATATAACTCCCAAAGTGAATATTTGAATGTCCTTGACTCAATTGACTTAGGCTTATAAACTGACTTTGGCTTAGTCTTTGTCAACTGAGCTTTTGCTTGGGAAATGAATTGAGAGTTGTCTTCAAATGACAAGAATGGAATAAGAGACTGTGTTCCATCAATAGTAGGCTTCGAAGAATACTTTCTATCCTTGAATAAGGCATAGTTAGTAAATTGAGAAGCTTTACGTTCAGCAGGTGATGAAACTTTGATCTTTGAGCTCTTTGGGATGAGCTCTTTGGGATTGACTCAGTGCAAACTTTCTTTGGAGCATCAAGTTCAGTTGGAAATACTGGACTTGTATCATGATACACTGATTCATTATCACTTTCAGTATCATCCATCTCAACTTTGTTAAAGTCTTTGAAGACTTCTCTCTCCTTGCTTAATAAAATAGTTGTCTTATCTTGCAACTCATGTTGAAGATTTGAAATGGTTTGTATCAAGACAACTTCTTTCATTTGACTTTCCACAATGTGTTCATCAAACCTTTGAAGTGAACTTTGCAACTCATTTGTCAATGTAGAAATTTGAGATTGCATCTCATTTGTCTTCAACTTATAACTCTTAACAAGCTTTGAATGTTTTGTTGTTAAATTCACAAAATCATTTAGATGACCAATGCTGCAAGATTCAAGATCGGTATTCGTATCTTGTAGGCTTCTATTCTTATCTTGCAGTTTAGTCATCTCAGCTTGAAGTTGAGCATTCTTTGTTTGAAAAGCAATCACTTCCTTTTGAAGTTTAACATTCTTAGCTTGTAATGTGACTATTTCCTCTTGAAACTTGACATTTTCAGTTGCAGTCGAATGAATCAATGTCTTCATCACTTGACAGGGACTTGGATAAGGTTTCGACGAACAACATGAACACAGTCCATCTTTATGAAGTTTTACTTCGGATAAAGTAGGTGTCTCGGGTGAGGAAGTTAACCACAAGTTGAAGACGAAATCATTTTTGACTGAATTTAAAAACCTTGGATATGACATTTTGTTTAGCAAATGGTGAAATGAAATGAAAGGTTTTTGTGTTTGAAATTGAAATGAAGAATGAAATTTGGGAATTTTTGAATTTCAGGTTTTCCCTCCAAATTTTTCGCACCAAAAAATGTTCTCACGAAACTTTGGATTTCATGTAAACTTTGGATATTATGATCATAGGAGCAAAAAATATTTTTCCCGCCAAAATACTTTTTTTTTTTTTTGAATTGGAATGATCTTGGTTGAAACGATCTAAATGAAGATCGTTTTAAGATTGGAAATGAAACGATCTAAAAGGAATTAGGAAGTGAAACGATCTTGAAAGGAATGAAAGGTAGAACGATCTAAAAAGAGATCGTTTTGGAAACTTGTAGGTGAAACGATCTAATTTAGATCGTTTTGGAATCAAAGAGCTGAAACGATCTAAAAGAGATCGTTTTGGTTTCACCAAAATTGAAACGATCTAAGAGAGATCGTTTTGGTTTCTTATCAGAATTTTCAAGAAATTGAATTGACCAAAACCAATCCAAAGGATCAGTTAGCCACAATCAATTCTTCACAACACAACCACACTTGTCAAAACGATCTAAATTGAATCGTTTTACAAGCTACAATCACTGAAGTAAATATGAAGTATGTAAAACTGAAACGATCTAAATTAGATCGTTTTAATTTCACTTCATCTTCTCCAACAGTTCAGTTTCAACATAAAACTCCATTGATGAACCTTAAAACTTCAATAACTTTTGATTTTCTGGGAATTAGAACATGAAACCACTTGCAAGCTGTTTGTTTTCACCTTAGCAACAATCCGATTAACACAATTCACCTCAAAACATAACAGATTCAAAACCTAAATTTTGAGCAAAAAATCTCAAAATTCAAACTCGCAATTCGGATTGAATTAGAACGTGAAATTTGAGAGGATTATGTTTTTAACTATCAGGAATCTATTGGTGAACAAATAATTGTGATTTCATGTGATTTGTGAGATGATCAAATGATGAACAGTGAAGAAAACGGTTTTGGATAAAAATTCGAATATTGATGAAAAATTGATAGAAATTGCAACAAATTGAGCTCTGGATCGTTAACGTGTAGTTATTTTGCTCTGATATTACATGTAACAAACTAATTTAAGCTAGATTTGTGCAATTTATGGAGTTTGTGTGTGAAAAGGTGTTTGTGTGTGTATGGAGGTTAGGGATGAAGATTAGAGAGAAAATGTGTGGAATGTGTGTGTTTTTAATTAAGAAATGGTAAAAGTCTTACAAATTAGGTATGGAAGGGGGTATTTATACCATAAATCTAAGATTTCACTAATGCCCCTTCCATCTCTAAAATATTACATTTTAACACCATTTTTAGGTCTAACAGATTACAAACTGGCAAAACGCTAGCCGCTTACAAAAGTCACCCATGTGTATATATTATATATATATGTGTAATGATCAATCTTCATAATTGTTTAGCCTAAGAATCCTTCTATTGAATAGGATCGTGACATGTGGAAAATCAGGAAGTGAGATTAGGAAAGAGAACTAGTGGATTACATGTGTTAACAAGTGGATATATTAGGAGGATTTTTAGGAGGATTTATCATTTTCCATTATATATATATATATATATATATTGAAAAGTTATTTTGAGAACCCTTTTTTTTGTGAGAACCTTTGAGAACTTTTCAAATCAAGTCCAACCGATGATTATTCTTTACATGAAAATTGTTTTTTGATTGTAATCTGAATAACTTATATGTAATTTTGAAGTTTATAATTGTGTGGAGGCATGGATTATCATCCGTTATACAATTATGTGGAGCTTTGGATTCTTAATCACATGTGCACGAATATTACTATGATTACATGTGATCGATTTACATACATGTGATCATAGCAATATTCGTCCACATGTGATCAAGTATCCAAATCTTCACATAATTGTATAACGGATGATAATTCATGCTCCACACAATTATAAACTTCAAAATTACACATAAATTATTCAGAAAACAATCAAACAACAATTTTCATGTAAAGAACAATAATCGATTGGGTTTGATTTGAAAAGTTCTCAAAGGTTCTCACAAAAAAGGTCTCTCTTGACTGGGTTTTCTCGTTATGAGGTTTGAACTCGAGACAGTATGTAGGTCCAGGATAACTAGTCCAATATTTCGATGACCTAGCTAGTCTTCCATATCCCTAATCAACTTAATATATCTTGAAGTTATTATTTTAATTGTAGGCTAATTAACTAATACTAATTAAGTAAACAACTAATCACTAGAATTTCGCATGTAATTTGAGTTTTTGAAACTTATTTTATTGTAGAGACTTTTTACAAAAGTATATCTAAATATATATACAAATGAGAATATATCTTAAGTAGAGAAAGAAGAAAATGCTCATTTTTATAATTTTTTTAACTTATTTTTTAGATTTTGTTGTTGTTTTTCTCACTTTTTCATCATATCTTTAATTAACTAATTACATAAAACAAATTAAGAAAAATTTTAAAAGTTTTTTTTTTTCAAATGGCGTAGCCCGTAAGCTATAAGTGTAGCTTCCCAGTCTATGAGGTAGTCATGATGGTTAAAGGCGAAGCCCGTTAGGTAGATCACCCCATCACCAATCTCCCCCTATGACCTATCACTTCTATGACCTATCACTCCCACCAGCTATCCCATATTAATACCCTTATACGTAAAACTGGTCACTAATTCGGGTTAGAAATTTATTTTTTTATCTTTTGAACTGAGTTAACTAAAAAAAAAGTGAATTTTTTTTTTAAAAAAATCAAAGGAACAAGCTAAACAAAAATTAAAAAAAAATGAATCTTCTTTACTCTTTCCTAAAGAAGCTTTCCTTTAGATTTCTAGCCTATGTATATCTATATATCTATATTAAAACAATAAGAATCCTAGCTTTCTAAAGCTCTCACCTCAACTCAAAGCTATATTTAAATGTTGCCACATAGGATTTAACCTATGTGTCATCTCCACCCTTTTTTATATATATTTATTTAAATAGTTTGAATTATTTAGGTAAAGATTATAACAAATAAGATAGTTATAATTTATTTCTTTGAGAGAATAATTCCATATAATCTTTTTAAAGATTATATTCAATAAATCAATCTTTAACATATCTAAATTTTGATAAGCTATTCAAACATATTTATTTTGTTAGTTATTTGCATAACTTGACTTTTATTCACTTCGTAAAACTTTGGTAAGGTACAATATGAATGACTTCTCATAATAATTAATTCTAATATAACATTGAAGAATCTTAGATGAATACGGATATGGACCGATGATATACAGGTCATAAGTTTTATTTTTGTTTCCGACATATTTATAAGTTATGCATTGGTTTGAATCATTATTTGGGTCAGTTACTTCTACTATGTTTTTGCTTTCAGTTATTTTGTTTTAATCATCGACAATGAAAGAAGCATGATGATATTTTTATTGTTTATACTCTTCGTGTGGTATAATAGTTATAAGTGTTTTATAAATTAAATGGTCCATACTATTGTTAAACATATAAATTATTACATGGTCAATTGTATGTTGCTCTTGCTATGCAAAATTTTAGTTTGATAGTATAGTAGTTGTAATATCTTTTATTTTTATTTGTATTGGTGTATCTACATAGTTCATGCATACAATAGAGTAACTGAAAAATTCAAGCACACTATAACTTTTTGATCTTAGTTATTATCAGCATTTTCACGCACTTATCCCTAAAAATAACGATATATTAATATTATGCTAACTAAACTAAATTTTATTAATTATCAATGTCATGTTAAAATATTTGATAAAACAATTAAACAATCGCACATCGTGCGGGTAAAAAACCTAGTATATGTATAAATGACTAAGTTTTTTGATCAAATGACTTGAGTATCCCGGGTCTTTGATAAAAAAAAAAAACATTTAGTTAACTTGTTTTGTGTAATATCACAGGTCATTAAAAAAGACTTTTTAAAACTTCATATGCAAAATTTATAAAAAAAAAAAAAAAAAGTAGAGTAAATTACACAGATTGTAGATTACCCTTGTGGTATAATCTTTTAAATTTCTACTCGAACCAAACCTATATATAGTTTTCAAATCCTATTCTTACGTCTTATGGTACCTAAAACTGACGTTCTTCTATTTCGTTGTTAAGTCCACCATTTGAAGAATATTTTTGTTATTTTCTTACCAAAAGGACCAAAATTGTAATTACTTTTATTAATAAAATTTATTAATTTTTCAGTTATTTATTTTAATTTATTTAACTAACAACTATTATTTCTCCAAAAATATAAGAATAAATCAAAACTAAAAATATATTAGAAATTATTAGTTTATTTTTATATTTAAGCCTATGGCCTATCACCTCCGCCAGCTACTTCTTATTAATACCGTTATTTTTTTTTAAATGAGTTTTTCTTATAAAAACAATATTACTAAAAATAATATGAGGTACGGCATTTATTTTTGTTTTTATTATAAAAATTTATTAAGAATGGAAAATGTGTAGTCTTTTTATTTTTATTAATATTTTTTTAAATTTTTTTTTCATTTACTTTTATAGAAACACCTACCAAAAAAATATTAAAAAAATCTCTTTTGATATATACGGTAAGGGTTTCACCCTTAAGGTATTAATATGAGGTATCTAATGATGATGATATGTCATATAGTTTTTAAACAATTAAGAAAAATTTTAATTTGTTTTTTGTTTTTTGATTTATTTTTCATTTATTATGATTATTTAGAGAAAAGATTGTTATTAGAAAAATAATAATAAAATAAAGTAAACAAATGAAAAAAAACAAAATAAAAAGTAATTAAGTAAAATATGTGTGTATGTATATTTTGTTAATTAATAAAGTTTATTATTATAAAAATAACTTCATTTTTGGTCCTTTTGATAAGAAAATAACAAAAATAGTCCTCAAGTGACCAAATAGACGATTATTAGTTTTAGGTACTATATGAGAAGAATTTGAAAACTTTAGGTATATTCCGAGTAGAGAATCAAAAGATTGTACGAAAAGGATAATCTGAGATATACTTCAGTAACCATCCGTGTTGTTTACTCAAAAAGGTATGATATAGAGGGAAACATAATTAAAACAAGATTAATAAAATTAAATTCTAGCACATTATGATAATTAAATTTCGAACATAAGAATTTAAAATTCTACCACATTCTGATTATTCAAAAAGGAAAAGAAAAGTCGAGCATTTAGTTGGCATATGATATTAGAGAAATTTCACCGTTTAATATAATAGTTAAGTTTTGCGCGTACCCTAAATAATGACATGTTAAACATGATCATTACAAGTATTCGAAAAAAGAAAAAAACCAAGGCTTGTCATCATTGTTCTTCAAAAATTTGTTTTATTTTTTTATATTGGAATTTTAGATTCATAATGTGAAAGGAAAAATATACGGAGTATGTATTTGTAGCAGTGCTTCATGACCCATGCATATTAATGCTTAACTAGTCAGTCTTGTTTTGTCTTTGCGTTGCTTGATCTTCAGTTCCTGATATCATTTTCGTGCCAGCCCTATTCAGCCAGTCAGCCTTGATAAACTTAACATAGTCGTGTTCAAAAAAACTAACTATTAGATTGTAGGGGATTCTCGCTACTGTATTTTATTTTTAACGAACAATATGTTAATTTTATATTTTTGTTATTCATACAATATACGGGTTTAATCTAGTATAAAATATGCATATAATTTATCACGCATATGTTAATACAATTTAGTTAGGGTCTATCTTTAATATAAGACTTCCAGTTTTAATTAAAATGAACAGTTTTTAGCCCTTTTTGAATGAGAAAAAATAGTTTTATTTTGCTTACGACATATTATCGTATCAGTCTTCAGGCTCGTCTGATAGACGGATAATTTCTATATATATATATATATATATAGGGTAACACTCCAGTGAGAACACTTTTAAAATAAGAATGGTGTGAACACTTAAAAATCATAATTTTGATGCATTAAAAGTTCACAAAACTAACATAGTGCATAACTAATTATATTTATTTAAGTGTTTAACAACACATTTAGCAATCAAAATCGAAAAAGTCAAGTTTTTTGTTTTGTGCATCTATCTTGGATGCATATTCATCAAAATTATGCATCCAACAAAAACGTGATTTTTTCGATTTTGACGTATCAATGTGTTGTTAAACACTTAAATAGTTATAATTAGTTATGCACTTTGTCAGTTTTAAGGATTTTTAATGCATTAAAATATAGTTTTTTAAGTGTTCTCATTTGTTCTCATTTTAATTTGGTTCTCATTTGATAATCACCCATACCCTAATATATATATATATATATATATATATCAATGTTAAATATTAAATAACAATACAAACGAAAAAATAACAAAATATGAACAAACAAAATTTGAAAAATAAATTCTTTTGTATTAGAAGAAAAAATCATAATTAAACTACAATTGACAACAAATTAATTTAAAAGAGATGAAAAATAATAATAATATAACAATTCAATATCAAGTAATAAACAAACATAAACAAAATATCAAAAATAAAATAAAGTGATATGACATATGTTTTTTTGGTCGGAAGAAAGAAAAATAATATTAATGAGAATGATTAATAAAACTTTAGGTTGTATATATAATAATTTATTGAGAAAGTTTTAATGATATCATATATCTTTAAAATTTAAAAATCTTTGTTTTGATATAAAAAAATTGTGATAGAGTTTTAAATGTAATTATCTATTTAATAAAAAAATAAAGAAATAAAAAAAGTCTTAAAAAAAAGAAAGTAAGACCTCCAGAGTAATTATGAGAGAATTTTAGGCTCAAAATTGACTTTAAGAGGTGTCAAGTATGTCTTTAACCTTTTTTTAGTTATAGGATAGATACTAAAAATTTACAATAACTTATTTTTATGTGAATGATATTGAAGAGTTTTTTCAGAAATTACACAATATATTCAATAAGGAACTAATGAAAAAAGAAGTATAAATTTATATATTAAGAAAAAAGAAAACGGTATATTTTAATATGAACGCTAAATTCAATTTCTCCAATAAGAAAAGTTTGGATTATTTGTTTTTTTATTTTTTTCTTTCTCAAAAATCATTTTGGATGCAATTTCAATTTTTTAGAGACCATTAAAATTATTTTATCTCTTACTAACATTTTACGTTCACTTATTAGAAAATTCAGGTAAGTATATCACTTTTTTTCCCCTATCTTTTTTTACTTTTCAATAAAATATATATTACTTTTTTTCATAATTTCCATTAATTTAGTACGAGTAAGAGTAAATAGTCAACAACATTTTTGGCGTTTGGGCCCCGTCTATGTATATTGTGTCGAACGTCGTCTAGAAAACGCGTATGAATTGATTTCTTCAACCAAATATAAAATGGCAAATTTATAGAAAACAAATTACAAGTTGAACACGTTATTGCATATGCTGGTAAGCTGCTTTATATATATAATACTTGAAATATATATATAATTGTGATATGATTAAATTTATATATTGGCGTATAAATTACTTACCTCCTTCAAATTTAAAAAAATTACAGTAAATAAACTCAAACAATCATTATCATTTATCATTTCATTTAATTATAATTATTTGTACCTACTATACATCTTAATTTTAATCTTTATCTTTATCTTAATCTTAATATGTATTATAAGACGGTTGAACTAATTACATATTAATTAATCAAATCGTTCAATTTCATCAAATTAACTTTCGCATATGTCATCATTTAAATTAACTATAAATTAAAAATCCTAATAATAATTATCCAAATATATTATTATATTAGTATTTATATTATGTCATCATTTAAATTAACTATAAATTAAAAATACTAATAATAATTATTCAAATACAATATTATATTAGTATTTATATTATTTTGTAGAAAAAATCTCATTAATTTACACTTTTTTGTTTTCTATCAATAATTTACACTTTGTAGCTTTGAAAACTTAATTTATATTTATTTTTAGCCATTAACTTGAAAAAAAAATTTTTAATCTTATAATCATTTAATTAGCTATAAATTAAAAATCCTAATAATAATTATCCAATTATATTATTATATTAGTATTTATATTATGTCATCATTTAGATTAACTATAAACTAAAAATCGTAATAATAATTATCCAAATATATTATTATATTAGTATTTATATTATTTTGTAGAAAAAATCTCATTAATTTATACTTTTTTGTTTTCTATCAATAATTTACACTTTTTAGCCCTGAAAACTTAATTTATTTTTTATTTTTAACCATTAACTTGAGAAAATTTTGTAAATCTTATAATCATTTAATTAGTTAAAAAAAATTTCAATATATTAAATATTGTCTACAAAAAATTATTTCAAAACCTAATGACTTATTAACAAATATTAGATTAGATTTTTATAAACTATAAATATTAATATTTAGCTTAATATTTAATATAAACACAATTTGAACTTTGGATACATATCTCAAACATAATAACATATGACGATATACAACATTCTTATCCTAAACACAATAGGAATCACAAAACATGAGACGGTCACAGAAAAAAACAACATTTACAACTGAGGGTTACTTGAATACTATATCGAAGTTAATATGAACTCCATTCGAGATTCATTATATCTCTCAAATCAAAAAGGTACATAATTTTCTCTTTTTTTATATATTAGGTTTGCGTATTAATGTTTAAAGTTACAATTGTCACTCAAATTAAGAGTCCTAATTGTTACCAAAGAGTATGAAAACAATCCTAATTGTTATCTAATTATCGTAGGACAGGTGATTGAAAATAAACCTTTTTGTGTTATGGGTCCGCATCATAATCAAAAACATATAATTGAATGTCAAATACATGATCAAAAGTGTGTTTATATTTTAATTCTTAATTATCTTTCATAATAATATCATATTATGAGTACAACTGGTTTTAAAAAGTTATATAATAGATTAATTATTATAATATGTGCCTTATGAAATGAATACGATAAACAATTTTATCAATGTCTCTCAGCTAATAATGACAGTGACAAACATATGATTATTGTACTACAACTTGCAAAGTAAGACACTTAGAACCCTATATCTTTAAAATTATATGCTTTTATGACTTAAATGTATGAAAATCTAATATTGATAATATTGTAAACCCGTGTCCAGTATTGGGCACGGGTCTAAAATCTAGTATAAGACTATAATACTTTAATAAAATATATTTACAACATATATCCTTCAATTATTAAAATAAATAAACTACCCCATTTATATCTGTAAGGTCCCGTTGACCCTAGAACATCGAGATCTGTACGAATCCAGGTGTGCGGAATCCACCTGAATTCGATCTTGAGGCTTTTAACAAAATCACACACATATATATAATAAGAACAGGAGATAAACAATAATAATTCCTTTATCATTAGTCGAATGATTACAATAATAAATCCGTTTAAAATACATCTCAATGATTCCGGATTACAATCGATCGAGACGACTCTTGATAATGAATTACATGGTGGATATGTGATATAGATCTCTATCACAACCCGTGAATGACTCTCTGTCTCGACTAAAATCATTAACTGAAAACCCTATACCTATAACACATATATATAGCAGATTACATAACATGTGGGCTGGACTTGGGCTTCTAGGACGTATACTACACTATCATCTCATAGAGATTAGTATAGTATAGATATCATCTCATACAAATAATCACTTTTCACGTATACTAATTATCATCTCATAGAGATTATGATCGTATACACACAATGTAGTATACACATTGTAGCATAGACATTATAGTACAGGTGAAACTCCTATAGTCCATCTCCTGAGTTGCATTGCAGCGGACAATAATAGGTGCACAGAAACTGTACCAACAATATCAATTAGTTTTATATTAATAATCACACCAACACCGCCACCGATATCACCACCGCTGCTACTGCCGCGATTGCCGCCACTACCACAACGCCGCATTACACAGATACATTTTATTAATATAGTAAAAGTAAATGCATTTGATTGTGTTTTCCGTTTCTCAATAATAAAAGAAATACTTGTAATACTTGATATAAAATAAATTTTGTAATGTTGTGTAGTTTTAGGTAACATTTTTCCATCCTATTTTTATTTTCTACTTATCTATCTATATGACTATATTCAATAAATATGTACTTATTACTTTTTTCTACATACTCTTAAATTAATTATTTTTATCATTTTTTAAGTTAATTTATTTAACTTAGGTATATATATGATTAATATATATATATATATATATCTTTATTATAATAAATAGAAAAATGCTAAATAAAGTTCTTAATACTTCACGTGCATAAAAAAATTGTCTTTTTCCACCCTTGAATTTTATGATAAGTATATAACTTTTTAATATACCTTCATGAAAATTTTTAAAGGTTGATTTAGCAAAGTTATAATAATTGAAGAAGGATTTGATTTATTGAAAATAATTAACGTGGCAATTCCATTTTTTTTCTTACATTAGTTATGATGTCATATATTTTTAAACTATATTAAATTCATGCGTTATATGGTAAATAGTTATTGTATAACTATAATATGGTAGTAACGATGTATTAAAATGTAAACTTATTAATTAAAGACAATATATCATAAATGAATATATTTTAATAATGTCTAAATTATATAAACATATAAACATATATAAACATATATAAAGACAATATACCAATAGAACTTACTTTTTTAATAATGTCTAAATTATATAAACATATAACAACACATGAAATTAAAAAATAAAGTATATATACTTTACTTTCGTAAATAAACCATCAACAAAGGTTAAATTTTAATGCATAAAACATAAACTAAAGGGGTTAATTTTCAAAAAGTAAATAATTTACTAAATTTGAGTAAAAAAATTGGATTTTTATCTAATAAATAATAGGTTAAATAAAATCTTCTAATATGCAAAGGATGGAAAGAAAAAACTATACTCCGTATCATATTTAATTCAATGTTACAATTATTCATTATATAATACTAAATAAAATATTTGACTAAGTATTTTTTTAAAATAATGTCACAAAATATTAAAAGAGAATGACAGATAAGTACAAAACTAAGTTGATACTCATAGGCTTAACCACAGCAGCCTAAATTATCCACATTAAATATAAGATATTAAATAAATTTAAAGATTACAAAGAAATTAGTACAATATTTACTTTAATCTACACAAACTTAACAAAAGAAACACACGTCTATTGAAAGTCACACAGAAAGAATTGTCTAAAATATTCTTTCCACAAATACAACCCTCCCTTTTCACGTATTGAAAGAGAATGCGGCCACCAAAACTCTCTTCGTCACGTCATCTTGCGCATTATATTTCATCCCCGCTGCATCACGCAGGTATCATGCTAGTGATTAGTAATCTACATGGCATGCAAAAAATACAAAATATCTGCAAAAATTATAACGAAATAAAAATCTTGTTTGTTATCTCGATAAATGTGTTACGGAAGTTTTTTATATCTTCTCTTGATGATGATGATGATAAAACAGATGACTATTTTATTTTGTTGTAGCAATTTATTTGATATATAATGGATATGGATAGGTACTAAATAAATTATTGACAAAAATGTATTAACGAATACATCTTTGTTAATTAATCTAAACCATAAATTAATCTACAACCATCGCGAAGTGATCTCTATTTCCTTATGTATGTATACGATTATTATTATTATTATTACTATTATTATTATACATGGCATGCAAAATTACAAAATATTTAGAAAAATTACAACTAAGCAATAATCTTTGTTTTCATCTAAATAAATATGCTACATAGGATTTTTTATATTTTCTTAGTTATGTAGAAAGATATTTTTATAAACAGAGATAATTGCATATATTCACACATATACTGACTACACTACAAATATCTTCAATAAAAATAACAATAATCTTTTTATCCATAATATATGACCTAAGAGTCTATGACAAAGCCATATAATAGTTATATAATAATTATATCCTATTAACATACCCCCTATGGTATTCTATTCTATGAGTTATAATTTGCGATATTCCATTTGTTTTTTTTTTTTTTCTAGTAAAAATGGTTATTTTATATAAATTCAATATAAACATGTGCTCAAATATTCCATTGCTTTTGTGGGCTTAGAAATCGAAGTCAACGAAGTGATAGTCAAACATAATCGATGTTATTATTATTATTATTATTATTATTATTATTATTATTATTATTATTATTGGTTTATTCAAGTAAATGAGCAATTTCTACGAATTTCTTTTTTGGAACAAATATTTTAGGAGCTCACTTTGTCAAACAGTTTTTGGGAATTTTTTTTTTATGGAACAAGTAATACGACATTAGAAATGTCAGACTAGTCCAACTCTCACCAATCCAGCATTAACATTGCCAAATTCGCTTTAATTTTGTATATGATATTGCTCTATCTAACTCGATATTGCTCTATCCGACTTTCTATTAGACTCGATATTGTTTAATTCGTCTCGCTTTAATTTTCTAAATTCAAAAATTGAATCAGACATTAGCAATACTGGATTGGAAGAAATATTCTTGTAATGCTTTGAGGGGAGCAAAAGGTGAAACCGACATTTATAATGTCAAATTCACAGTCTAATCTGACATTTATATTGCCAGATTCACCATGCTACCTACAAAGGGGAACTTAATCCCACATTGTAATTGCCAAATTCAACTTATATGGACGAATCCGGTACTTTTAATGTTGGAATTTTCTTTTTTTATATTTTATATTATTGGAAAAACTGGTTTGATAAAATGGACTTCACAAATATCCATTCCAAAAATATGTCAATCCAAATATTTAAATATCAAAATTTCTATATAATATAAAGCTAACACAACCGCCTTTGTTTTGAAATACCTAAAATATCTTTGATTATTCAAGACACATAACAGCTAAGGTACATGATATATCAAATATATCCTTAATGAAATTTATATTTACTACACTTATTTCCCAACTCATAAAAATACTAAATTACCCTTTATATACCAATTACCATTATATCAATATCCTATAATACTTCCCGAGTTCCCGTCGCTGCCACCAAACCGTCGATCGCTACCCCTGCATCACATATGCATTCGGCTAGTATCCAGAATTTGAACTATTGCATATAATTCAATGAAATTACTCAGATTATTGAATAGAAACATTTCATATTCAGAAAGGTTTTTTGTAAAAAGTGTAAGACCGCTTGAGCTCAAAGTTGTAACCTACTAATATCTTTTCATCAAGGTTTTTAGTTGAACCAAAAAATGTTTTAGAGGTTCACTGCTTTTGGCTTTCAAGGCATCAGAAATCATATCGTTGGCCCTCTTAATGTATCAACAAGTTATGTTCTGATCTTATGAGATATGGCATTTTGTCAAAATTATATTACTCATTGCATTTGTTAAGCTACCACGGCAATATCTTTACATATAGGTTGCAACATTGGCTCCAAACATACCTGCCCATTACGAGCTTCACTTTGCGGTTCCAATGGCTGGTGCCATCCTTTCTGCACTCAATACAAGCCTAGATCCACCCACATTAGCAGCCACTCTTCAACTACTAGAACCCGAGATCATATTTTGTGATTGCCAGTTCATTGAAATCGTCGTTGAAGCATTCAAGCTCTTAGCACTAAAAAGCCAGAAACCATCACCACTCCTTGTTCTAATAGGCAGAAAAAGTGGCATTGTTGTACCATCAAACACTCTTAATTATGATGATCTTCTTTCTATTGGGAAATCTGATTTCAAAATTATATACCCAAATAATGAATGTGATCCAATTTCGATAAATTTCACTTCAGGCTCAACTGGGAAGCCAAAGGGGGCTGTATATAGCCATAGAGCGGCGTATTTGAACTCATTGGCAGTTATCTTTAGATATGATATGAGAAAAATGCCGGTGTTTTTATGGACGGTTGATATGTTTCGTTGCAATGGGTGGTGCTTTCCATGGGCAGTGGCAGCATTAGGTGGCACCAATATTTGCCTTAGAGAAGTCACAGCCGATGTGATATTGAAATCGATTGTGGCTCATAAGGTAACACACTTATGTGGCCCTCCTACGATTTTAGACAAAATTGCAAGTTCAGAAACCAGTGAACAATCGGTGATTCCAGCTAAGGTTGATGTAATTGTGGCCGGGCCTTTGCCACCACCTGATGTTATTTTGGAAGTTGAAAGTCTCGGGTTCAGTATTCACCATGGTTATGGAATGACAGAAGCTCTTGGGCCCATGACAGATAGATATCTAAAATCAACAAATGAAGAAAAAAATAAAGATGATCCGGAACTTGTGAAGATAAGATGTCGCGAAGGAGCTCACAACATTCTATTAGAAGATGTTGATGTGAAAGACCCGGAAACAATGAAAAGTGTACCATGTGACGGCAAGACAATTGGTGAGGTTGTGTTCAGGGGTAATGTAGTTATGTTAGGGTACCTTAAAAATTTGGAAATGACAAAAAGTGCCTTTAAGGGCGGATGGTATAGGACAGGTGATCTCGGGGTTAGGAACCCTAACGGTGATATCGTGATGAAGGATCGCGCATTAGATAGCATTATGGTCGAGGGGGAGATTTTGAGCACGATGGATATTGAGCGTGTCATACGAAGTCATCCATTTGTAAAGGATGTTGCAGTCGTTGGAAAACCGGATAAGACCTTTGGTGAATATCCATGTGCTTTTGTGACCTTAAAAGATGAATGTTCGCTAAGTAGCCATGGTATCATCAAGTTTTGTGAAGAAAAATTGATGCCCCGACGTATGATCCCTATAAACGTCTGGTTCGGAATTTTGCCAATGAATTCATCAGGTAAAATCCTGAAATTTGTTCTAAGAGAACAAGCCAAGTCTATCTAGTTCGTGCCATTTACAAACGGGTATTGATCACATATATATATATATGTGGTTGTCATATACTGAGCCCAAATTCGTTGCTCAATTTTTACAATTGTTTACAGGTTGAATTCAATAAAGAAAGGGTGCCAAAAAATGGTCGGCCCTAAAAAGATTGATCCCAAATTCCCAATAGATGTGTGGAAGCCCATTTAATACATAATCCAATGGGCCATACGCCGTGCTAAGCGCTACGGAAGCTTCCCTTTTCTTTTCTTTCTTGTGAAACTGCTACAATGCTTTATAATTTGTGTTAAATAAAAATTGGTATGTATTCCAAATTTTTTGTTTATCCTGGTTAAACATCTATCAACTTATCTTGCAGTAGTGCAGCCGAGAATTTATGTTGAGCAGTTAACTTGTTAACTACTAAAAGAACCAAACAGTTTACAAGATACTTATAAATACAAAATTAGATTACACTAGAAGAAATATAGAGTTTTACGAATGTTGTCGGTGAAGCTATGACCAAGGAGCTTCAATTTAATTTTAACAGTTAAATCTCTAGAAGTGATGACCAAAAGTGATACAAGTTTCAATGATGGATGGTTATATCTTAATGTAAATTATATTACAAGTATGAAGAAAGACGATCTAAAGTGATGGACCAAATGAAATGATAGGTTAGAACTACTTAGAACCGGATGGATAACGTTGGACAAAGTTTACCTGTGATAATGACTAGACAGGATGATATTCCATGTTTCAATTTAGGCTATCTTTAATGGGTGCGTTTAGGCTTCTTTAGGTGCCTTTGGATATCCTTTGCCGTTAAAACTTGTCTAAAACTAAGGATTTTTTGAAAATGTCCTTACATAAAGACATGTTCTTACTTTCTTTACCTAATATATTTTTGTTTTTAGTTGAAGGTAAAAGATATGTAAGGATGTTTGTATGGTTAGAGATAAAATTATAGAACTTGAATTATTTATAAGGATGTATAAGGATTTATAAAGATTTGATGTGTCAGCTCAATGACGCCTAAAAAGGTTCTTAGCATTAGATAGCCTTAGCATTAGATAGCCTTATAACTGTAGATCAAGGATTTTAGCAAGTGTAGTATATGCTACAGTGCCTAAAAATATGTTGCAGCTCAAAATTTTAACAATCCTTATTGTAGTTATAACTTACTTGTTAAAGCTCATCGGGAAAATCATATTAAAAGCGAGACAGATACTCGTACTATTAGATTTCCACTTTTAAAAACACAAGAAGCTATATATTCATTTCATATTTCCATCAACACCGAGATGGAACAAAGTTATACCAATGAAGGTAAACATTTTTGTTTGACGTCTATTAATAGATTGATTGCCTACTCGTATGAATTTGTGCTCGTAAGCGTTTGATATCAATTCTATCTACTGTCAATTATGCGGGGAATGACTTTGGATCGGCATTCCATATTTTGGTTGATTGTGACATTAATCTTATGCCTCATCCGATGACACAATATATCGAAATGATGACAAATCGAAAACCTTCAATACGATATTGAAAACGATTATTGAAACGGTATAGTATTTTTTATGGAGGTTCCGAAATAATTAGGGGTTTGTCCCTAATGAAAAGCGTCATGTTGTTCTTCTTGATTCAATTATTGCTTATTTTTATTTTCATAGTATCGGCATAACATTTTCATGATCAAAAATCCACGTATGTAACTTTTGCTTTTTTTGTTGGTTAAATCTGTTTTCAACCAATTATTAATAAAAAAATATATTTGTTGTTAAAAGAAAAAATCGAAAGTAATAATTATCATGAATCTTAAAATAACATAGACTTGCTATTTTCTTTTCATTTAAAACTTAATCATTATTATATTATAGGTTAATAATATGTTATTTTTATAATGGAAATGATCAATCTTCTTAAATGTTTTTTAACAATTCTCTTAAAACCTTCAAATCATGACATGATTCATTAATTCTCTTTTCTAATCTTGTTTCCTGATTTTCCCACATGTAATTATCTCATAATTAAGAGAATCTTTAGTATATTTAGTTAGAAGGACTAATCATTTCCATATTTATAAACTAGTAAATTAGTTCAAAAACAAAACTTAGACCACATATTTAGGTAAAACTACAAAAAGTGAAACCCACCACCCAAGATCCCAGCGACGCCAAGTCGACCGCTATATCCCATCACGTGGACATTATTAATTTTTAATGTTTTTAGTAAATATAATACAAACACAATCATATATAAATCCAAAATAAATACAATTATTTTAACAATGTACACCCCACTACACTTTTGTTTGATTTCAAGTCTGCTACTTCCTTCCCAATGTCCCAACTACCCACCTCTCTTTACCAAACTTCCATACATACACATTCATGTATCTATCAATTCTTTCAACAACTCAAACTTAAAAAATCTTTCCAGCATTCATCAATCATCACCAAAAGTTTTTACCTTTTTAGCGCTTCTGTAAAATCTTGAATTAACCCAACTTAAAAAAAGGTACGGTACTCCTTTGCTAATGCAAATGTATGCATTGTTTTTTTTTTATTTTTCCTACCAAATGTGTAGCTTACTAAGTGATTCTTGACCAAAATTTCAAGATTGTTAATGGGTTTTTTGTTTATTTTATTTTATGTGTAGAATCATGAACTTGTAAAGTAATGACCTTTTTGTGCTACTTTCTGCAGATATTGATTTGGGTATTTTGTTTTGAGCTTAAAGGTTAAAGCTTTGTGCAAAAATGGTGGTTTCTGGTGCATTAAGTTATGGAATTGGTGGTTTTATAAGTGAAAAAAGGACAATTAGGAGACATTTGGATACTCAAATACTTGCACAAAGGTTTGGGATTAGTCGAATTGGGATTCGGAGTAAGAGATTAAAATTTAAGAATGTAGTCAAGGGATGTGGGTTGATTAGTGATCAAGAGGCTTTGGGGTATGACTTGGGTGCTTCCAAGTTGGAGGAAAGATTAGCCAAAACTCGAGATAGGACGCGAGATAGGCTCATTAACGGCTCGATTGATGAACCAATGTCAGTATTTCAGGGTCTTTGATCATTAGTTCAGTTGCTTATTGAAGTTATATAAGTGATTTAAAATGTGTGATTTTGATAATTTGTTTGTATTTGTTATGCTTTAGTGAATCGGTGGGTACTTTGATTGATGCTAAACCGGCTCCAAGCGTTCAAACTGAGCTCGTGTTACTTGCATTGCCGGCTATTGCAGGGCAGGCGATTGAGCCTTTAGCACAGCTTATGGAGACGGCTTATATCGGTAGACTTGGTAAGCTTTCTTTGGTTATCTATCTATAACGTTGCTTATTTTTAAGTTTAATTGGTTGGGATAATAGTTTGTTGCCTTAGTTATTTCAGTAACTTAGGAGTATTTACGAAAAATAAAAAGAAGTTCAAAGTTTATATGACTTAAAATGGTAATATAATATGCGACTAAAATAATGTCAAAATTGTTGAATGACCTAAATAGTGATATTCTTTCACTAATAGATTAAGTAAGTAAAGACTTGTTTAGAAAACACTTGTAGCTCAATGGCCGACTGCTTTAAGTAGATTTAGAGGTTATTGGTTAGTCTACCAAGGATTGTGTGGGATTGGTTATCATAAATTTATTGCTGTAAGTTTTTTCTGAAAATATCTCCTTTTTTCATAAGTTGTCATCTACATGTTTTTCTCGATAAATTCTTAGTTTTTATAATCTGTTCCTATTAAAGGTGCCTTGGAGCTGGCATCAGCTGGTGTATCTATATCTATTTTCAATATAGTATCGAAGGTGTTCAATATTCCCCTGCTTAGCGTTGCCACTTCATTTGTGGCAGAAGACATAGCTAAGTATGCACAAAGTCATTCGGATTCAGGTATATATTTAAATGTAAAGGTCACTTTTACCTATTTTACAGCAATAGTATACAAGTGATCACTAAACGCACAAGGTTTTTCTATGTTGCATAGTTTATGTCATCTACATGATTTTCTTGATATTACTAAATGACCACATTAGTAAGAAAACCTATATTCTTTCAGAGGAAAGAAGACAATTGCCCTCAGTTTCTACTGCATTAGTTTTGTCTATCGGAATTGGTATGATAGAGGCAGCAGCATTGTATTTTGGAGCCGGAACATTTCTCAATTTGATGGGCATATCATCAGTAAGCGAGATGTCTTACACAATTGTGATGATCCATTTGGAGTTTATGGAATTAACTATTTCAAACATTGATCACTTGACCAGGCTTCATCAATGCGAATTCCAGCACAACGGTTTCTTCAGCTTAGAGCACTTGGTGCTCCTGCTGTTGTGCTTTCTCTGGCCATTCAAGGTGTCTTCCGTGGATTTAAGGATACAAAAACGCCTGTTTTATGTCTAGGTAAGTCGTAGTTTAACTTGTAAGTTACTACATAAGAAGAGTTTTTTCCAGTGTTATGATTTGCATTTTGGAAGTCTAATTCTGATAGCTTAATTGCGCTTTCAAGAACCACATTCAAACACCCTTCGGTATATCAAAATGGCTTATCATGCACATAATGAAATGTGCAGGAATCGGAAATTTGGCAGCTGTTTTCTTCTTTCCTGTCCTTATGTATGTTTTTAAATTGGGTGTCACTGGAGCTGCAATTTCTACCATTGCATCACAGTACGTATTTCTATCACTTTCCCAGGATAATATGTAGAATATTTAACTTATTATCACAGTCTTTGACATGATTTTCTATGTTCAATTTAATGTTTCAGATATATTGTGACATTTGCAATGATATGGCACCTTAATAAGAAGACTGTGCTGAAACTACCAAAAATGGAGGATTTACATTTTGGAGGTTATTTGAAATCTGGTATGTGTTTGATGACTATATTGTCCATTGACAACTCTGTGTAGTCAATATAGTACAAAACTTCTTGACCAATTATGGTTTCTATTCAGGTGGTTTTCTGCTTGGTAGAACTCTGGCTGCCGTGGCAACGGTAACCTTAAGTACATCAATGGCTGCACGGCAAGGTCCAATCGCCATGGCTGCACATCAAATATGCTTGCAAGTATGGTTATCTTCATCACTACTTGCAGATGCTCAGGCTTCAGCTGGTCAGGTAATCAGACTGGGGAATTGGTTTTTATTTAAAAAAAACTTGTCTACCAGACCAACTGATCAAGTATTCTGGTTGCGGTTCCTTTTGGTTTGGTCTTTTTGTGTTATCATATAAATTATGATTTCTAAATTACCAATGGGAAATGGGAACTTGCGATGTCTTAAAAAAACTGTTTATTTTTCAGGCTCTAATTGCAAGTTCTTTCTCGGAGCGCAACTACAGCAGAGTTAAAGAGATCACCTTTTATGCTTTAAAGGTTACCCTCTCTTTTACTTCTTTGATACTTCATGTTCCAAGTTTTGACTTTAAAAGGTTTCACTGTTTTGACAACTTTTGTTTGTTATCTTGTTCTGCAGACCGGATTAATTACCGGGGTCAGCTTAGCCCTTATACTGGGTTTGTCTTTTAGTACCTTAGCCACATTATTCACCAACGATGCAGAAGTTCTAGCCATTGTTAGATCTGGTGTACTGGTATATTCTTGATGTCATAACCTTTCTTGTACTTCACTTTTTTAGTCAGTTACTGCTTGCTAATTTTTTTACAGTTTGTCAGTGCTAGTCAACCAGTTACTGCTCTTGCTTATATTTATGACGGCCTTCATTATGGAGTTTCAGATTTCTCTTTCGCTGCGTGCTCAATGGTAAGAGGCCATTTTTGTATCCTAGTATCAAAAATCCGGAAAAAGGGAAAAGTGCAATTAAAAGGAGTGCATTTTCGGTCACTTTTTATATGAAAAGTCTATGTTATAAGTTTACAATAAAATAAGGTGTCTGGTTACAGGAATGACCTTTAACCAGATAACAGCCTCCTTATTTGATTATACACTAAAAAAACATGTCCCTAAATGGATTTAAAAATTACATTTACTTGAGAAGAATGATACATGCCACTTTCCTTTTAAAAAACTAAGTTTTATGACTAATTAATGGTATATAGATGTTGGTGGGAGCGATGTCGTCTGCTTTTCTACTGTATGCTCCTTCAGTTTTCGGTCTTGCGGGAGTTTGGGCAGGCTTGACGTTGTTCATGGGAATGCGTGCCGTTGCAGGATATATAAGGTAATACCGGACTGGGATTCATGCTTCCTTGATCACACATATTCTTATAACACAGTTAACTGAAACGCAAATGGTTCAAAAGAGACATGAAAAGTTGAACTCATATCTGAATCTTGTGGAGGTCAACCATTATTTTTGATAGAGTTGAAATAGCATACACACGAACACACACTAACATACTCGCGATTTGCATGTTGAGCAATCGTTGTACATATAACTCTTCCGTGCCAGAAAGTTCAAATATCTGGTGCTTGCTGTTCAAATAGGCAGTGAATGTGTACTGACATTTTACAAGTAAATGAGAGAGATTACTTAGCATTGGGAAAATGGGATCAGGTCAACACAAGTAATTTTCAATGTGAGTCGAATGGATCGAGTCAAATTGAATTCACATGTGAACAATTTGTGTGATTTTCTTATCTACTTCCTTATAAATAATAAACACATTAAATATGGTTACAGCTATATCACTATCATAACTATCTAAATTGGTGAGAATACAAAAACCAGATTGTCCTGATGTCCTCACAACAGGTGTGACATTTGACCCTTCCTAAGTAAACATGTTTGGGGTGGCGAGGGATTCGGAAAAGATAACAGGGATACCCCAGTTACTCAAGAAACAATTGGGTTGAAATGCCACTCATGGAAGAAAGTAAAAGAAAGCAACAGTTGGGCGAAGTCCGCTCATTCTACTTTATGCAAGAAATTAATAGATTCCCTTATCCTAATTGTTTTGCAGGTTAGCAGACAAAAATGGACCATGGCGGTTTTTGCAAGAAGTCCCCAACACCAAGGTTAGTCAAATAGCAGGCATAACTTGTAATACCACAAAATTTAGTTATAACTTTTCCAAAATGATGATTCTTATGATTAGGATATGCAGATCACTTAAACTGTGTCATATAAAGCAAAACAAATGATTGTGTCTTAAATCCAGTTATAACTTAATGAATGATTCTTAGGATACTTTGTGTCTATTTTATTCATATACACGATCAACTTTGTTTACTGTCTTTTGGGTCTCATTGTTCTTTCCGGTTGTAAACTTTTTGCAGATGGCTGTTCCACAAAATACTTGATGAAGTAATTTATAGCTGTACCTACAAAATGCAGGAATTCCACACTACTCACATTTGCATGGGGAGACTACCATTAGGAAAAATATTGCGTTTTTGATAAGACGTTTTGGCTGAAGTCCCAGGTTCAATATTATACGGATCCCTCTTGGACGCCTTATTTGGTTGACATGATCGGGTATTGTCAGATAGCTAAAAAACCATGGTAGCTGAAAGTTTTCTCCATAATTTATAGCTATACACAACTACGTGCGTAGATGCTTGTTATTCCTTAGTGCCATCTTATATTCATTTTTATTATGGCTTATTCAGTTTTATTTACTAGTGTAAATAATTATTTGTGTTGATTTGTATGGTAATATAAATGATTCATTTGCCTAATAACGATCTTATTTTTATACGGGTTTAATTTAGTACCTAAAGATCTTATTTTCATTCGCCTAAGAAGTTTGAGATGTGGCACAATCAATGATACATTCATACCGATCATTGAATGGATTAAATAAAAAACGAATTAGGCAAAGCTTAATTAGGTTGATTTTAGACATATGTATGACTTTTTAGGCACATTCGCATAGATAAGTCATATAAATCAAAACAATAAATCAAATTCTCAAATTAAGTAATTGCATTACGAGTTTGAGACGTGTGTTTGGTATTAAACGTTGCATAACACTTGTACATACTGAATTCTGAGAAATAATTGATTCTTACATTCAAGTCAAGATATGCTACCGAGAGCTTTTGCCTTTTCCCTTAGCAAAAACTTTTGCACCTTTCCGGTTGATGTTCTTGGCAGCTCTTCAAAAACAACGGTTTTAGGCGCCATATAACGCGGCATACGATCACGACAATAGTCGATGATCTCTTGACCATCTAGAGTAAATCCATCCTTGAGTTTCACAAACGCACATGGCGTTTGACCCCAGTGGTTGTCAGGTCGTGCAACTACGGCGACCTCTAAAACTGCTGGGTGACTATAAATAACAGTTTCAACCTCGACGGTACTTATATTCTCGCCTCCGGATATAATGATGTCTTTCGACCTATCCTTGACTTCTATGTACCCGTCCGAATGTTTCACGGCTAAATCGCCACTCCTAAACCATCCACCCGAAAACGCTTCTTCGGTTGCTTTCTGGTCCTTCAAGTATCCACTCATGACAGTATTCCCCCGAAACATAATCTCCCCAATCGACTTCCCATCATTCTTAACACTTTCCATCGTGATCGGATCTTTCACATCGACATCTTCCAACCCAAGATGCCTAACACCTTGTCGCGTTTTTAACTTCAACCGTTCTTCCATTGGCAACGAATCCCATTCGGGCTTCCAAGAACACATAGTCCCCGGGCCATAAGTTTCCGTGAGCCCATATAAATGTGACACACCAAAACCCAACTCTTCCATCTTCGAAAGGACTAAAGGAGGCGGAGGTGCACCACCTGTCATAATCTCCACCTTATGAGGTAGTGGCTTACGGTCCGGAGAGTTCACAATCATGTTCAAAACCGTAGGCGCACCACCCATATGTGTCACCTTATGCATAACTATATGATCAAATATATCTTTCGGATCACATTTCCGAATACATACATTTGTCCCCCCAACCGCCGCTAAGCCCCAAGCCACACACCACCCGTTGCAATGAAACATAGGGACGGACCAAAGGTAAGTCGGCATGGAGCCCATTCCATGCATAAAAATAGTTGCTATCGAATTAAGATACGCGCCACGATGGGTATAAACCACCCCTTTCGGCCTAGAAGTCGTGCCAGATGTGTAATTTACACTTATTGGATCCCATTCATCTGATGGTCGAACTACAGAGAACCCATTAACTCCACCTTGTACTAAGCCTTCGTATTCGTAAGCATTTACTGATATGTCAGAAGGAAACTCTTGGTTTTCGGATATGATGACAAGGAGAGGGGGTTTTTGGTGTGTGGTCTTCATCAAATTGACTGCAGCCAAAGCAATGTCGAGAAACTGGTGATCGACGACGAGGATTTTGGTTTCGGAATGCGATAAAAGAGTTGCAACCATGTTGGAATCATGGCGAGTGTTGAGTGTGCAAAGAATGGCTCCGGCCATGGGTACAGCAAAATGTAGTTCTTGCATTGCTGGTACATTTGGTGCTAGTGTCGCTACCTGAGAAAAATGATTAATAAGTAACTAAAAGAACAAAATAGAAGGATAGATATGTGACATGGAAAAGCCAATTCATTGAAACAGCCATTTAAATTTATTGAGAAAAAACAAGATTTGAATAATATTTATTACTCGTACAATGTTGTTTACCATATTTGCTAAAAGCTAAATCTAAACAATTTAAGTTGATATAAGTTTAATAATCAGCCTCAATTGATATTTTTAAAATGTCAATAGTAAGTCCGCAACTTCTCATATAGCAAGTTGTGTATAATTATGAGACGATGTAAAGTAAAGAAAAACATTTTATTGGTAAAAAAGCAATCGTCTATGTTAGGCGAAAATCAAGGTCAAATTATCTATTCACTTATCATCATATAATATACGAATTATCTACTTACTCAAATTGCAATAATATATTATATACTCCAGCGTTGAAAATATGTTACCAATATGTATATATATATTTATATTTATATTTATATTTATACTTTGACTAGTTGCAACTGATAAGAACAACCCAATAAGCGGCAATACAATATTGTTAATTTCCTGTATTTGTTAAACAAATCGACCAAAATGCCGTACATTTTCAACTTAAAAAAAAAAAAAAAACGTTTATCAGAGATTTGATCTGATTAAATATTTCTCCCTTTCAACTTTCAAGTAAGAAAAAGTCATGGGTGGGTAGTTGAGCTGCATAAGTCAATAATCCCTATTTTCTGGCAAAGCTTGAAATACGGTAACTGAAGTTCATCTGATTAAATGCTACTAAATCTATATGTAAAGGGCATGGATGTAGTCGGCAAGTTTTATCAGCAAAATGGATTGGCTACTTTTTGCTCTTTGGCAAGCTACACCACATTTATTGGCAAGTATCGGCAAAAACAATCGACAAGAGTGATTGGCTATATCTGGTCGATGCATGTGAACGTTGGGTATAATCTTTAAGTGTGATATATTATTTATTGAATATAAAACCTGGGGACATTGGTCAAAATAGTGGGACATTTAGCAAATTGTTAGAAAAAAACCGATCGGCACGTTCATGGCTCATATACCCTTAATTTTGATAATTTTTGGTAACTTTTAGTTAGTTTTTGGCATTGCCACGTGTCATTTTGTAATTGGCTAAAAACTTGTCAATTTGTCAAAATCTTGACACTATACCCTTGCCCCTAACAAAGGAAGAAAATATCATATTACAATTCCAAAACTCCATACAATTACGACTCATTCAAAAGTAATAACGAACATACCTGTTCCGCTAAACCTTTTCTAAACTAATAATAATGCAATCGTCTATAGTTTCACGTAGGAACATTTAGCATAAAATAATACCCTCTCTGTCCCACTAGAAGTGTCCAGTTTTAAATTTTCAAAGTCTTTGTTTTTTAACTTTGACTTTAATTACTTTTTATTGCATTATATAATAGTTGATGAAAATTATATTAAATAAAAACATATCTAAAACTTAATCAATTCATATATTTTTCATTAAGTATTATACAATACAAACAAAACAAAAATATTTAAGGTCAAAGTTACAAAAGAAAGACTTTTAAAATTCAAAACTAGACATTTCTAGTAGGACGGAGGGAGTATTACGTATTTGTTAATTGTTATGTTGGTCTAACGGAATACCCACTCCGGCGGTTTCTTTCTTTCCAACGAGATTATATCCGGCCCGGTCTGTTTCATTTTTTAATAATTAAGTATTGAGTATATTAAATGACTGAATGCATAAATGTATTAAAAAAATATATAAAAAATTAACGGTTATATATGTTTATTAGATAAAAAAAACTGAAATTTAATTTTAAGATTAACATAAGTGTTGTTTAACATCTTGCATAAAATGTTGTATTCATGAGACTAGTCATTTCAATGTACCACTAACACACATGCAAACAAAGGTTTGTTCCAAATTTCAATACATCCGCATGATGACATGAAGTGGCATTACGTCTAGACCACATCTTATTACTAGTACGAGAAAATAATGAAACTTTACTTACACCATTTACTATTAACATTTACTGGAAATAAAAAGGAAAATGAAATTTTACTTACAACATCACCACGAGAAATTCCAAGTTGAGATAAAGCAGATGCAAGCTTAACACATCTTGTATATGTTTCATCCCATGTATATTTTAAAGACCCATAAATCACAGATGTTCTGTCTCTATAAACATCAGCTGATCTTTCCAAGAAGCTTATTGGTGACAAAGGAACATAATTAGCCGAGCACCGGACCAGCCCGTCCATCGATCGCCATGATTCTTGCTGCAAATCATTTGTAAGTAATTGATGGTCAGATAATTTTGACACTTGAGAGTATTGACGATGATGATGATATATATTTGTTTGATATGCTTTTGATGATATTGGATGCCTGAGAAGCCAATGTTTTGACTTATTGAAGATTTTGTTCATGGTGATAGAATAGGGACAGAATTAATTGTGTCAAAGGGATTATTGGGGATGTAAATGTGAGAACATGTATAAAATGCTCATATTATATGGATATAGATGAGACTATGACTTGGTATTTCTTTCTTTAGTTAAACAATGATGTTGATATATAACATTTTTTTTTTCTGGTGACAGTGGGACATACAGTATGCATTTTACTCATTTTGATTTCTTTTTAGAAATATGTCATTACCAATTTTTACCTTTATTTTAAGATTCAACTAAAATAATGCTGGATAAATCATATACGGAGGTTAACGGATAAAAATGTGCACATAATGGCCTAACCCAGAAAGGCTCTAGTCCACTTAACTCCACTTTTCGCGGAAAATTTATTATTTATCTGCTCGAAAGCCCACTAGTGATAAAATCCGATCCCCCTTTGGAACGAACCAGAGGTTGAAGCCCCGCATGTCTTTCTTCATCGGACATTATGTAAAAATCAAATAATGTTGATGACAAGAGTTAAACTTTGGCCACTTGTATCAAAGGCTACTCCTTAGCCTTCTCAACCAAATGCCATTAACATTAACAACTTTTTATTGAAAAGAATGCTTGTAGATTGAATTAAAATACTCGTAATAATTTAATTTAGAATATTTTTAGAAATAAGTAGTTTAATAATTGAATACAAATATGTACCATCTTTATTCCAAAATGGGAATTAAGATTTTATCAGTTGGATTAGCGATAGTCGTTGATGAGATACACTAGAGGTTATTGATCTATAATGAAACAATGTGTAAATTAGCTAAAACTAAAAAAAAAAAAAGTTGATAAAAGATTTATAATTGTAGAATGGAACTAGCATCGTTATTAAGATCATCTTATAAATAAAAGTCACCCGTATAAGTTTGATAGGTATATGAAAATATGATTAGTCATTTTGAAAATAACTAGAATTCATCAATTCATATTTAACTATTTGATTAATTACTAATATTATTAAAAAAACTTTTTAGTGATCCTAAGTAATTACAAAACAATAGACAAAAAAGTTTAATTGTATTAAAAAACCATGTGTACATGTGTAAATTTTGGAAGAGATTTCTCTAGTTAATTAGTTATGTTAGTCAAATCTTAACCTTTGGTTTTAAATCAAGATTCAAAGTTCATCTTTAAATTTTAAATTTTGATTTTAATTAAATGATCAAGATGTTTCCAACTTAATAAATCAAGTTGGAAACAACTTGACGGAATCCCTTCCCGTAAACTTTTCATAAAACGAAAACCGTTTTAAAAAGAACAAACTATCTTATCCTTCTTTTATCAAGTTTTCGGTTGTTTATAATAGGGATGAGCCAAAAATCCCAATTTCCGATCCCGTCCCGGTACCGTCCCGATCCCGGTACCGGGAAGTGGTACCGAATCTCGAGCGGGATCGGGATCGGTACCCACTTTTCAAAGTTTGCGGGATCGGTACTAGTCGGTACCGGTATCGGGAAAATCCCGCGAATCCCACTTAATCCCACTTAGTCCTGACTTCACTTAGTCCATATTTAAACCTGAGTTTTTTGGCCCAATGTTTACTCCAGTAGTCCAATTCTTTAGCCTAATGAACTCTTATTATGCATTTTGGTAATAAAACTTTCTGGTAACAAATGTTAATATTGAAAACAAACTTTATAATGAACATATGCTACCTCTACTAAACTTTAAATATGTGATCAGTTACTTTCTATATGATTAATATTAACTTCTAGTATAGCATCGGTTTGTTTCCTAGGCTAGCTGTACAGAATTTGTGTAACAAATGAACTCATCATTTGCGATATGATCAGATGGTTGATTATTATGTATGTGCATTAGCTAGTTAGTTATTATGTCATGTTTGTATGTTAGTAACTTAGTTTTTCGTTTTGTTTCGGGACTAGTCGGGATTTGGTACCGATATCCCGGTCCCGTACCGCTACGGTACCGGTACCGGTACTGATTCAACGGGACCAGGACCAGTACCTAGATTTCGTGAATTTCGGGATCGGTACCGTTGGTACCAGGATCGGTACGGGACGGTACCAGTCTCATGCCCATCCCTAGTTTATAACTTAATTAACATTTGATATTAATCAAAGGATCAAGATGTTTCCAACTTAATCAATCAAGTTGGAAACAACTTGAGAGAATCTCTTCCCGTAAACTTTTCATAAAACAAAAACCGTTTTAAAAAGAAAAAATTATCTTATCCTTCTTTTATCTAGTTTTCGGTTGTTTATAACTTAATGTACTTAGTAAAAATACTTATTTTATTTAGTTAATCTAAAATATTTGTTTTTTGACATAATAAATAAAAAACAACGGTATTAACTTAATTTAACGTATATTACTTATTCGTTTAATCACTTTCTTTACTCAACATTTAGTGGTTAAAACAAATAAACCGAGCGTTAAACTCTGTGATTTGAAAATGCGTCACGCTATTATTCTTATTACTATGTGGACTTCCAGAAACTAAAATGAAAGCCTAAATTTTTCTAGGTTATGAACGAAGTAAAATCTCTATGGCCCTAAGGCCGATCGAGTAAAACCGGAATCTGAACCGGAAAAAATCAGTTCTTGAGGACCTTAATTAATTCGGTTCTTCAAACAGATCGGTTTGGAACCAGTTTCATTTCCGGTCCCAAAAATCGGTTCCAAATCGGTTTGGTTCAGTTCTTGGATAAAAACAAACAAAAAAAAAAAAGTCAAAGTTGACCAAAATCGGTTCTGAACCGATTCCGGTTCTTGGTCAAAACTGATTCACGTTTGTTTACCAAAACCTGTTCCAAGTCCGGTTCTTGAGTAACGGATAATTGGTATGTCTGCTCTAGGCTATCTTTGGGTTAAATACCAAATTGGACTGGTTGAAGTTTGGTGGTGAACTTGAGGTCCTTCACATTTTTTTAGTTATTGCCTTTTGATGTTTGGTTTTATTTTATTTCTTTTGATTATTTTGTTAGACTCTATTTATTTAAACTTTGTATTTAAAATTTATAATCGTCGAAAAATGTAGACTATTTATTTCTACATAATGGAACTCAGCAATCAAATTTATCCATGTTCACCAAATAATTATAAATTTCTTATTGCTGTTTGTTAGAAATAAGCAAATAAAGGTAATATGAATATATAAAGTTATAAAAATGTGCTTAGTTTGGATGCAGTTAACTACATCATTTTCGGATGAAGGTATATTACATCATTCATTCATATGATATGTGTGCGTGACTGCATCTATAAATTTTACAGTCAACTACATATTCGATTTTCCTATATAATTAATTTACTTCATTTTGCGTGTCTAGAAAATATTAACCTAAACCGTTTGGAAAATGTGCAGACATGAGACGCGTAACATGAACAAGGCCTTTAGGCCCACTCTTGTAATCGGCCCAAGGCCCTCTCATGTAACAGTGCTTATATATTAACATAGGTTTAATATTTGCTTCAAAAATCACAATGCCCGTTTGTTCTCAGAAATCACATCAACAACATGTACTAGTGTTACACTCGGCCAGCCGAAGATAACAAATTATATTTTAGGTAAAGTTAATTTTGTGAACTATCTCTAAATATATATAAAAGAGAAACCTTAATTCATAATTGGAAAAATATAAACTTTAGATGAAATTAAACTTTTAATTAGAAACGTTAAATCAAATTATGATGGTATATATCTTATTTAACTTTTTTAGATTTAATTTTATTTCAATAAATTTAATATATTATAATTTCCTTATTTAAATTTGTATGCATTAATAATTAATGTAATTAATGATATAATTATGTAAACTAATATTTTTATATTTTACATCATTTTTTATCTTTAAAATTAATTTTTTATTTTTTAAAATTTATTTTTTAATGTAATATGTTTTTATAAAATTATATTTTCTATATAGGATTCTTATCATATAACGAATAAATTTGGTTATAAGGATTTTTGTATAGATTTTTATCAAATAACGTTTTTATTAAATCAATGTTTTGAAAACCGTACCGGATGTCAAACTGGCATTCTTAATAAAGAACTAAAAAAAATATGGTGCCTATAGTAGGCTATCACAATTATATATCAGAAAAATAATTGTATGGAATGCATAATTTCAAGTTTCCTTTAAGTACATGCAATATATAGATTAATACCTAAATTGCTTAGTAATTTTAATGTATAACTAAGTTATTCGAGCAGAACGTTAAAGCAAAAGTACAATAACATTGCAAGCATATCCGGATGAATAAAAGACATTCAAAGAAACAAAAAACTTACTTAGCGAGACCTCTAATAAATGATGTATCTTTTTTTCAACTGTCTGAATCTAAACGACGACTAATGTAACTTCGTGTTTTTTAGTGGTTTAATTTTTACCAGGTTAAAAATTTGTCAGCTTATGATATTATAAAAATTTAACATGTCATTATATATATGTTTCCTGCATATTACGCGGGTAATAATCTAGTATAATCTACTTCAGATATACCAGAATATGTAAACGGGTTGAAAAGAATATATAGGAAGTAAATGGGTTGAAAAGAATCTAGAACTATAAGGCCAATAACTACGATAATCTAGACTGTGATAGCCAAATTCCTCAGCCGTACGGGCTCCACCCTTGGATTTAAAAATTCGTCGAATGTATATCGAATGACATCTCTAATGAAAGAGCATGAAATTTTAAGAACACCCATATAATTTTTATAATATATCAATGTACAGTTTTTGCGATAAAAGATTTTGATTGAACTAGAGTAATAAAATGATTTATAGATGAGGTAAAAAATTGAGTGGTTGAGATTTGAGGAGAGAGAAAAAAATGAGTGATTGAGATTTCTTCTAATGGTATTATGAATAAGTGACAGAGATAATTTGAGCTTTTCAACTATCTAAAGTTAAGAAAATGAAAGAAACAAATGCTTTACAATATAATTAAAGATTAATACTTTAGTTCAAGCAGGTAAGTACTCATTTATCTATACTACACATTAAAAAGTACCATAACGATTAACGGAGTTAGGAATTTAGGCGAGGAGCGAACATAATTAATAACGTTAAAAAGTTACTGAGACTTTCTAGATGGTAGCCGCTATCCCCACACACAAGTATGTAAAGCTGAAAGTGCACACTAGTAATGGTTATGAGTTTATATATCCCAATTTGGCAGGTTGTTTGTGATCTATATACTAATTTTTAACCGCACTAGCTAACACTAAATATGTTTCACACTATTATACAATAAAATACCTTAATACATATTAATGATATATGGTTAAAAATTGATGGTGTATAAATCATCACTCTATACTTATATAGGATGGTCCCTAAAAGCTTTTGTGATGTTTGACTGCAAAAGACTACTAAAATTACCTTACTTAACATAACACATATACACCATTTCACATTTCACATAACAGAGGATGAAGATTGAGGTTATGTGATATTTAAGTTTAAGTGGGAAACCAATATATTTTAATATTTAAATTTATGAAAAAAGTATAGCACCTTATCATTTATTGATTATAAAAAAACATTAAATTGAAGAGTAACATATAAAGGGTCTACACCTAAGTTTAATTGTCGAACAACTTAATGTTCATTTTTTCTTAATACATACACACATACATGTAAAGTTTCGGGTGAGCCATGGCCACCTAAACCCTCCACACATCTTAGTTCTAATAACGCATTAGATATGGATGCTTTAAAGTTGTACACAACTTTATTAGTGAAGTTTGAGTGATCTTAACCTTCAAATTTAAATCAATGATCAAGATTCAAAGTTTAACTTTGAATTATGACCATTGATTTAATCCAAAAGTCAAGATTTTCAATTTTATTATTTATTAGTATAGTTGTTTTTAACTTTAGATGATTTCAATCATAAAATATTTGTTCTTTCTACTTCTTATTTAATGAAATTAATTAACATTTACTCTTTACTCCTAAAACAACTATATAAACTTTTTACATCAATGACCTACATTCACTACAAACAATATTGCATTTGTTCACACTTTTAGGTGAGTGTGAAGAAATTAAAAATTTTGTCACGCTTTTTAGTGTATAGAAATATATTGAATTAAAAGTGTATAGAAATTTCTCCACACTAAAAAGTGTGTATAAATAAAAGTTCACACTTTTTAGTGTGAACTTTCGTAGTTATTAAGTTACTGTGGACAAATGGAGTGTGACAAAATAATTATGAAAGTTCACACTAAAAACTTTCATTTCTACACACTTTTTAGTGTGGAGAAATTTTCACACACTTTTAATTCAATATATTTCTACACACTAAAAAGCGTGACAAAATTTTTAATTTGTTCATACTCATCTAAACGTGTGAAAAAATGTAATATAATTTGTAGTGATTACTTGCCGCCATTAACACCACCAATCGCATCAGCCTCGCCACCACCACCATATGTCCACCACCACCACCCGTGACCGCTGGCGCATTGTACGGGTCTCTAGCTCTAGGTTTTACAATAAAGCGCTTATAAATAACCAAATAACCAATCTCGTATAAAATCTATCAAATGATGGTGCTAAATATGGAATTGTTTATGATGATGTGATTTCCATATCGTATGTGAAAGTTTATATCAATTATCAAATATATAATGTCTATCTCATTGCATATATACGATGATACAAATTACGAAATGGAGAGAAAACCTGGACACCTGAAGTCGATATAGCTATAAATGATACAATTTCAAGTATTTTTTGCTCGTCAACTGAACTTACAGATAAGGAAGCTCATTTTGAACTTCGTTAAACTTTACCGAATTAAATATTTTCGTTAAGTGTTACAATGATGTAGAAATTAGAGGTTGTATGGTAATTTTTACAAATGAAAGAAATTCGTTAAGATGTTCTAGCCTAACAAGGCACTTCAGCTAGGACATCGGTGACGACATTGAGTTAGATTACGTACCTAAAATTAGGAAAAGAATTGTACCTCTAATATATAATGGTGTTCGACACTGATGGGTGTATCTATCGTGATGGTCGCTTTTGGTTTCATGGTTGAAACATGAAATTTGGAGTGAGTGAAGACTGTAATATGATCCAACTTTGAGCATGAATTGACTTTTTTTGGATTAACTAAACTTGTGATGCTTTGGAACTCCATTTTGAGGAGCGTTTGAACCATACTTGTTTGGGCAACCTAAGAAATTGGAATATTTGGATTTGAGTCTTTCTTGTGTGGGAGGTTTGAAACATCCATGATGTTTAGAGTAAGTAGAAAGTGGGATGATGTATATAATATTATGATATATATATTAAAAATTTATGTGAATTTACGGTTTAACTTTTACACATTTACGGTTTTACTTTTAAACATTCTATTGATTATTGTTATCCGTCTTTTTTATATATATAACATTTTTAAAAGTATAATAACTTTTATCATCGTTACATCTTACATTCATGTAACATTTAATACATTAATATAGTTATTGTTTATATTTTTATATTCTTATTAATCTTTTGGTTTTTTATATACATTGCTACATGTTTAGTTATTTTTTTAAAAAAATCGGGTTCAACTATTTGACATACATTTGGGTGCAAAAGTTTGTTGCGTAAAAAGTGTCAACCACGGCAACGCACGGGTCTAATATCTAGTGTGTGTGTATATATATATATATATAAGTGGGAATATATATGACTGTTAGATACACAAGTTTGGGTGTATAATATTTTACATACGAATTTTTTAACATTTATTATATAATGGATAAATGTTTGCCCCCCTTGTTTTTTGTTATATCAAGATGTAAGAGGTTATACATCCAAACTTAGATACCTAACTGTAACGAAACCAAAAAAATATATATATATAGAAAATAATATTTGTTAGCTAAATATATCTAAATTTAAATAAATTAAGATTTCTTGTATCCAAATGATATCTATAACTTATTTAGTTTTACTAAATTGTTTATGGGTGGGGGTTCCTTAAAGTTATTACAACTTTTCTTAATCAAGTTGGAAAGATTTTGACCTTTAAATGAAAATCAAATGTCAAGATTTAAAACTTATCTTTAAATCTTGATCCTTAATTTTCATATAAGGATCAAGATTGTCATGTTGGGATATCTTTAGAGAATCCTTTTCCATTGTTTATAGGGATTATGGCATTGGAGTGTAATCAACTATGACCCAATGGTTATGTAATGTAGTGACCTTTCAAATTGGCTATCTGATGTAAATACCTTTCATTTTTGTTCTTTTAATGGACTGGTTGACCTGTTGTACCGATAGCCGGTAACAATGTTAATTTTACTTTGAGATTATGGCACTGGAGTGTAACCAACTGTGACCGAATGGTTATTGTAACAACCATCATTTAAAAACAAGGATTTTCAAAAACTTTTGCCTAACGGCGTTAAAAGAAGCGAAATTAACTTTAAAAGTCCAAACCAGTAAAATCTGTTTGATTCATTCATTAAATGGTGTTACTAGCCATATCATCAAAATAAGTCTAAATGGAAATCCATCGGTTGCCCAACATTAAACAACTGGGTACAATATCAATACAAGACTTTATTAGTTAAACATAAGGCAAATGTCTAAAGCGAGCAGCCACTATGGGTAAAGTATAGCCAGCTTCAAGATCATCTACCCATGTCTCACATCTTCTCACATCTACCTGCTCACTATTGTTGGACCTGAGGGCACAACACATTTTAAAAGAGCAAGTGTTAGCTAATGAATTAGCTAAGTAAGATAACACATTTATAAAACGTTTGTCCATTTAAAACATTATATAGAAGTCATATTAAGTCGTTAAGGCACATATCATCGGACATATCATCTCATATACATATCATAGCATCAACATCATTCATATTAGGATGGGTCTTCCTAATGTGCCTAGTCATCTTTTGCATCATCACATATCACATCTGAACATCTTTATAATTGTGACATAAGTCACGCATCTCGTATAACATATACATCATTATAAGTGAGACATAAGTCACACCCGACTAGATGAACAACCTTACGGCTGTACATCAATGTCGTTAAGGAATGGCAAGCCAATTCCAGGAGTAATCCGTATGTTCAAGGACAATGGGGCTGGTAAGACCTCCCGTATTACTCTTCACGTTGTACCTCGTTGCAAGGAGCCACCCGAGCAACCACATCAACGCACTTAACCGGGCTAGGGCAAGTACGGGTTAAGCTTAACACTTTCACATCAAATTTACGAGCTCGATTTCACATCACATATAGTTTAGGTGTTTACACAACCTAAACAATCATCACATATACATCTTTTACGTTTGGGCCCTTAAACGTGCACGTGTCATGGCAACTTAATAAGTCTAGTGAACTAGATGAACAAGCCATGTAATCATGCACATTTCACATATCATCATCATACATCACATTTCATAGCATTTCATTTCATATCATCACATCTCATATCATTGCATAACAAATCGTTACATTTCATATCATAGGGACTGCATTTCAGGCCTCAATAGTCATGTACATAGCCCATATCACCTCCCGTATAACCCCGAATACTCATAAGCAAACAAGTTATTATTAGGGAAGTTATTATATGAAAACCATGTTTATGTTGAACCCTCAGCGTGTCAAAGTAGTGTATATTACCTCGTAGAAGCGTACAACAAATGATAACGTAAGTTACCGAGATTTGCAAGTATTCTTGACTACCTATAATCAACATAGGACTGATTTATGAGTATAACGAAACTAAACTGACCTACAGTCTAAATACGTGTCACATACTCTATAATTACCATCACTCCAGATAATAGTCCCTTTTTGACTATTACCCCTGGTAAGTTGTCTCTTTTTGTCTACTTCGAGACTATTATCCTAGGTAGTTTGTCTCTTTTTGTCTATTTCTAGACTATTACCCAAGGTAGTTAGTCTCTTTTTGTCTATTCTCAACTTTTGTCTATTTCTAGACTACTACCCAAGGTAGTTAGTCTCTTTTTGTCATTTTTTTTTTCCAAAAACGGGATTTTAGTGTTTCTTTCGTTTTGAACCCATCTCAAACCCACACGACCTAAAACTTTCCAGATCACTTCAAGGCATCTTTTAAAACTTAATTAACACCATGAAACCATCAATTGATCCTTGATCCATTACAAACATAAATCACTCATTAATCACCCGAATAACAAGAAATCGGTAAACGTTTAATCAATTAACCTAACCCAAACCCTATGGCCTCGATTGAATACTCATCTATAACTCGATTAATCAGACTCCAAAAGAATATTACCTATAATACCTGTAGATGATCATAAGGATGAAAGATCTTAATCAAATCTTGCTCGAAACACCACGAAGCGAATAGATCTTGGAGAGAATAGCTTTTAGAGAGGGGAGGGGCTGCTATGAGGTTAAAATCAGATTGTGAGGCTGTAACTCACGTTCCTAACCTAAACCCCTGCTGTACCATCTTTCAAATTAGGCCCCTCAACTTTACATCTTCACATCTATGGCTTACACGACTAATCAGAAATACTTACCGACACATATAACACAACTCAATCATCTTTGACATCTTAAACACATTACATCATTAAGGCATTGAAGCCTTCCGCATATAGCACATTAATCACGTATAAACATTAAATCCAATAGAGACTTAACGGGCACGTTGTGCTGACTTAACGACTCAAGTCAACCGTTAATTAAAAAGTTCGGGATGTTACAGTTATGTTATGTAGTGATCTTTAAAACTGGCTATCTGATGTAAGAACCTCTCATTTTTGTTCTATTCATGTTACGGTTGACCCGTTGTACGTCATGGTAACGGTTGTGGGTTGTGAACTTCGACGAGATGGATGGTGGATGGTCTTAGACTCCGACGAGGTTGTAGTGGGCGGTCTTGGACTCTTGGTCTCAATGTTTCTTCTATTCAAGAGGTGTGACCATCTTTCCACTCTCTCCACATCCGGACACGTATCACCGCCGACTGCCAAAAATAAAATAAACAAATGTCAGTCACTACCCAAACAACTACCGTCGTCATCCTCTATCAAAATCACCCCCTTTTACCCCACTGTAAACCAACGTTGTTGGATCTTGATGATGGTGGGGATGAGATGGCCGGATCTTTATGGTTAACGATGATGGGGCGATCATAACACAATCCGATTTGAGGATTAGGGTTTGTCACTATCAAAAAGTGAAAGATGGAAAAATGATTGTTATTATCATTAACACTTTCGCATACATCGAGTGAACAAAATAGAGAGGTTCTTACATCAATTTAACACTTTCGTAGGTCATTACATTACATAACCATTTACTCATAGGTGGTTACACTCTGGTGCCTTAATCCCTATTCCTTTTTACGTCCAACGTGGCATTACCGGTTACAAATACAATGTTACCCAGTAGGATGCAATAAAAAAACAAAAATAGAAGATACTTACATCAGATTTCCAGTTTGAAAGGTAACTACACTACATAATCATTGAGTCATAGTTGGTTACACTCTAGTGCCATAATCCCTTGTTTATATAGTTATGAGATAAAGATTTAATAAAGTGGATTTTTTCATGACTCTGTAAACGAAAAAAAATAATACAAAAGATTAAATTGGCTTTGGGGATTGCAAGACATACAGCCGAGAGCACAAAGAATTTTGGTTTTCATTATACCCAAACAAATAAAATATAATAATAATTAAAAAAAGAAGTTCTTCAACCTACATACTAGTAGATTTCGTTCGTGACGGCCGAGAACCACAAAGAAGAGGTATTCATTGTAGTTAAACAATTAATTCATACGGTTTTCAATAGGATAAGTATATTTGATTCTATACAATCAAATCTTTGGGGTTCATGCGACAAAAGTTAATAAACAGTTTCAATTCAAGATTTATTTGGAGGGCGATTATTAGTGGATCTTAGCTTTACTCATCATATGAGGTACGTATTTCTATTTTAAATTATTTTTGTTATATTATATATTACAGATTTTTGTTTTAAACTTATATATATATATATTGAAACTCTGATTTGAATTCCGTTTGTTCATTCTGTGTTACTTCGTTGTTAAATTGATTTTGATGTCTTTTAAGGCCTCAAAACTATTTTGCTCGATTCGTTTATATGTTACTTATGTTTAAAGGATCTATCTAAATTATGATTTTAGAAGTGTTATAGATATGAAAGAGTTTTTTTGGCACACAAAGTATATATATGATGAAATTATGATTTGAAATATGAAAGCTTTTGAAACATTATACGATAAGATTATTTTTGAAAAACAAATTATCAATTTGGTTTGATATATGAGAATTTGATATTAAAACACGAGCTAAACACCTATGGGGCTACCATAGGTGCATCATTTGGGGGCACCGATGATGTGACACTACCGTGACGGTGTGATGCATTCACGGCGTCTCAACTTGTAGGATTGCTATAAGAGCATTGACCATTTTTGTTTAGGAGGCGTATGAGTCGACTCTAGGAATTTGTAGGATTTGTAGGGTGGATGGTAGTGTTGTGCTCGACACGCCATTGCACATTTGTAGGGTACACTTGGATCTACAGTCCAATGTGCATCTATCTGACATTTGTTTTATCGATATGCAAAGGTATGCGTTTTTGTTGCAGGAGCTCGTTCGCCTTTGAAAATATAGAACTTTGAAGTGTAGGCTTTTTGATAATGTTGGATGCGAAAGTATGAAGCTTTTTTCGGCTTTTTGATATTGTGGGATATTGAAATATTCTTTTGATAATACTAAAATGTGAATTTGATGATATGAGTATATTTGTTTCGCATTAATATTATCTTTTTAAAATGTGTCTTTGGTTAGTCAAAAATATCTTTTAAATCTTTGTATGAGTTTACATAATTTTTGTTTGAAAAACATCTTGTCTACTTTTAAATATTATTATATGTATTCTTATATCCGCGCACTAGACAATTGGCTCAACCGCAGTTTTTCTTTCCCTGCGGCAGGTATTAAGAAAGAGTAGAGAAATGGACTGTTAGGTAGCTTCCACGCATAATGGATTTGTTGAAGATCAAAGTTGAGGATTACATTAGACTACAAGAGAATTGTAAAAATATTAAGATAATTTATTGGTATAACATTCCTGTATTATTGTTTTAAGTTCGAAAATAACTCTTCATATTTGAGTTTAGAAGTGAGGTGTTACACTAATAGTCACATTTTCTCATTCGTATCTGTATATATTATTTAGGGTCTTTACAACGACCTCGTCCATCAGTCGTCCTTTGCTAGCCCTCCACTAGGTTCCAGTTAAAACCATTAGGTTCAACTCGTCACTTGTTCATCCAAACCCGACTCGTCACTTGTTCATCCAAACCCGACTCGTCCCCCACGAACGAGTTAAATATATGGATATGCAAGATGGTTATGGGATTAGTGGTATAAATAGTAGGTCCTAAAGACTATTCCTTGCAATGGAAATGTTTAGGGAATAATCCTTCGCAGTCCTTATGTAACACCTGTCATTTTAAAATCTGGATTTTTCAAAACTTAAGCCATACGACGTTTAAACATAGCGGAAAAAGATCACTTAAAAATTGTTTCATCCGTAACGGATGGTACCTTTCATTAAAGTTGGTGTTACTAATAGCATCATCGTAATAGTCAAAAAATCCAAGTTATGGGACAAACATAAATGTCATCAACACTACAAGAGACATAAATCATAAATAAAGTAGCCGAACATATGGCTATGGGTAAAGTCTAATCATAAGGAGACTACTGCTAATCTTCCTTTGTTCTTCTACCCATCTAACGAGCTAAACCTTTCTCTAGCTCAAATCTGCTTATCTTAAAGGACACAACATTACATTAAAGCAAGTGTTAGCTAATAAAATTAGCTAAGTAAGATACACACATTTTACAAAACGTTCTTCATTTTACTTTCACAAAAGTTCTTCATATTTAACTTATTAAAACATGATCACATTACACTACTTCCCCTATCATAAATGAACACATACTTCCCTTTTTCCCACATTTCATATCACATCAATGAGTACATACAACTTAATCAACATCTCATAACCTATGAACATATCTTACAACTTGGTCAACATCTCATATCATATCATCGTATACTTTCAACATAATCAACATCTTATAACTTAGCATAATACACGTAAACATATCCCACGTATACATATTAGCACATGTAGAGTATATACTCCTAATTGTGCCTATCAACGATACATCATACTTATCACACCTCTCAACATATCTTATTAAATCTCACGCCACAATGTAATCCCACGTCTTAAATTACATGTACATCATTCCCACATATTCTCATGTCTTAGATCTTTAATCAACTTGTTCTTATTCAACTTATATATATTACGAATTAGTTTTACAACTAGCACGATTTCCTACGTCTTACGCACTAGCGTTACAACTAGCACAATTTCCCACGTCTTAACTTTCAGGAAAGGCAATGTCATTTCCATAGTATCCCGTCATGCTTTTAACATTGGTGGTTAGTCATTCCACCTGGAAATACTAGTCCCACGTAACTATGGCGCAAGGAGCCACTCAAGCGACCACATACGTACTAGCTTTTCAACTAGCACGGGTTAAGCTTAACACTTCCCACGTCATTTCTCACGTATTTAGCTATAACATTTCCCACGTATTTATAACTTTCTTACTTTTTACGCACTAACGCTAAGGTTAGAATGGTTTCCCACTTCACACATTTTGCCTTAACATTTGGTACAATCATCACTTAATTAGTCCCACATCTACTTTAGTGTTTAATCCCACTAACGTGCACAACACAACAATTCCTACGTGTATCTAATGAACTAGACATAACATACTTAAGTCCCACATATAAGTCATCACATATTAACATTTAGGCATCTCAACGACATTATCAACATCACAACACATATCTTAAACATATCATAGCAACGTCATTTTACTCATCATACGTTATATGCATATAATTACTTCAACTTTAAACGTTATCATATCAACATAAGTCATTTCAACATTCATTCATTTCCATATAACCTCCCGCATAACCCGGAAAACCCCACACATATAAGATAATCTGATTAAGAGGTTAATTATAGAAAACTGCATTTTGTTGTGCCTCCAGTGTGAGAAAAGTCATGTATCATACCTCAATGGAGTACTCAACAATCACAATAGAGTTTACCGTGCTTGACAAGTGTTCCCAACAACCTATGATACAATAATGATTGAAATATAAGTCAACTAGACACTTAAACGTACTTTGAACCACTCTGATGTATGATATCGTGGTGTATATCAAAGGTATTGTGTTCTTATACAAAAGACCAAACAGTGGTCACAAAGCTACCATGGTGCATACCGGCGGTATCGCGGGCCAGACTACCCAGATTTCAGATTTCAACTCTCAACGACTCCCAAACAAATTTAACACATCTCCAGGTCTTATGAACATCAAATACACTTAAAATAAGACCGTAATGACTTATTGAAAACACCTATTGATCCTTAAATCATTTACCATCATCATACAATCGATTAATCACGCGAATGACTTGAAATCGATTAGCGGATTTCAATGAAACCAACCCAAACCCTAAGACCAGATTTGAATCTAATTAATTGACTAGTATTATCAAAAATCAAAGGGAAATAATCTATATTACCTGCATATAATCACAAGGATGAAAGATTTTGATCAAACTTCAATCAAACACCAAGAAACGTAGGTTTTTGAGGGAATTTGCTTTGGAAGAGAGGGATGGGCGGCTTAGGCTCGAACATACATAAGATACAGATTTTTGAGAATTAGGGAAACCTAACTAACTCTTAAACCACTGGCCATCACTTTCCTTTTGTCATCTTAAGTCCCTTAATTTCTAAAAAATGCATTCTAAGCTTAACATACTAACCGGGACACTTATCAACCTAACAAGCACTTGACTATCATAACTTTACTTTTAATTATTTTCATTCGACTTAGTTAATCATCACATATTAAACACATAAGCATTTAATCACATCATCCAATTAAGGCACATAAACTTGACGGAACCTATCGTTAACCAACGGATAGGTCAACAAGTCAAACATGAAAAGTTTGGGATGTTACACCTTAACTAATTTGACACTTATATATTTAGTTTTTTCTAAAAACGAATGTTGGCGCTATGAGGCCCCTTATGGACTGCATTAGAAGTTAAGGATAATGGATTAACATCCTCTTCCATTGGTGTTGATAAAATAGGGTTTCCAATGTATCTTTACAATGTAAAAACATGTTGGTGTAACGGTGATTAAACCTGATAATATGCACCAATAACATCCTTAAATGTTGAAAAAACCACAAAGACAAGGATAGAGACACTTCAATGTTATAAATAAGTAATAGACAAAGATCAACCAAGAATGACAAACGAGACTCATTTTTCACATGTGTAGGAGTGGATTAATAGTGATATTTTTGATAGTTTTGGGTTTAATCTCAGACATACGTGTAATTAAGAGTAGATTTAGATTAAAAATATTGTAAAAAAAAACGCATGCAAGGAGATGGCGGCGGTGTAGACGCTTAGTTGCCCCTACTCATGACGTCTGAACCCGGCCGTGTGGGCATGGCCACGCCCACCATCATACCTACATCAAAAAGTGCGCTACTTATACTTAAAATAAACTACTATAAAATAAAAAATATACTAAAAAACAATATCTCTTATATTAATAAAACAAGATTGTTTTCATAAGCTATTTCTCTACTCTTTAATAAAGTAAATCCCTACCCCCTATTAGATATTTTTGTCTTTGAAATACCTTATTTGCCTTTAGACGTTTTTTGTTTTTTTTTACGTAACTACCCAAAATCCCTAATAAAGCAGACCGCCTTCCCCACTACTGTCGTCGCATTGCGTGGGTACCATACTCGTTTAGAAAAAAACTAATGTGTCAATTCAATATTTATTTTTAATTGTCTTTTCTATAAAATTATGACATCATGGGATGTTTTGCATTATAAATTTTCTTTTTTAATATTTCATCTCCTTATTTTCTCATTTCTTTTTTAACCTTAAATTTTTTATTTTTTTTTATAATATCTTTTTAATGTGTATATAATATTTTTATGTCTTTTTTTCAAAACTAGAATGGTGTCCGCATGTTGCAACGTTATCTCTTAAAAGCGACAGTTAAATGACGGTGTTATTTGGAATGTTTGTGTTTTTTGTTGTGTGTGAGATAATGCTAGGTTAGTAGATAAGGAGGTAAAGGTATTTTGGGACATTCAATGGATTAATGGATAGTGATGGTTATTAAAGTCAGGGAATATTTGATAAATCAAAGGCTAAAAAGTTAAAAGAAACAATGGGCATTTCTTTATAAGGGAGTTTAGATATAAGAAAAGATGGTTAGTCTCATAAAAGTGGCAACATTAACCCATTAATCATTCTTAAGTCTATGCGAGTTATACACATATCAAGTAAATATTAGCAAAAGTTTATATTAAAATACTCGGGTTGAACCCGGGTTGATTAGCTAGTAACTTTATACATGAAATTGTATTTAGATTATGAACACATCACCCATCTTACATCAAGTTCCAATCGTTCAACGCGGGCGAATAAATCAATATCCATGAATTTGAAGTTAATTTGAAGTCATCAAAGCCACGAAAACCATAACTCTAAGTATATGATCAAGTCCACGTCTATATATACTCCAAGCTCACAAAAAGTGCTATCGAATATTTGTTCCAATGTTTAGTTGTTACAAGCGTCTTATGTTGAAAGCACGTTAGTTTGACTGTTATTGATCATGTATCAATCCTGATATGATAATTGACGATAACTTGTTAAATTATACAAGTTTATGGTTAAAGAGTTACTTATTACATTGTTTAGTATCTGCAAGATTAATTCTACTCATAGAAGTCTGGATAAGGGCTAAAGATGTCAAGTATTGAAGTTATAGCTGGAAATGAAGAGAAGCTAAAGAGGAGGGACTAAACAATTCAATTGATCATTATTTTCTCTTTGGCTGCTTACATTCGATATTTTTTTTCATATATTCATATATATCATTCTGTATAATCTGTATCATCAACTTTGTGATATTAGATCTTGTTCTTATTATATCTTTAATTCTGTAATAATAATCTCTAAAGATATTAATCTGTATCTTAATAATAATTCTCTACTTGTTCGTATTCTAAATCTGATTATAAATCAGGTTAGATTTGTTATTGATTCTGGTTTCTTACATGGTATCAAAGCCACAACATCGATTCCGGTGTTGATCGATTCGGTTTATTGTTTTTCCTCTTTGAATCTTGGGCGGCTTCCACTTTGGAACCCTAGATTTCAATTTGGGATTCGTTCGTTAGATCCGGGTTAGGGTTTCTTCTGGTAACCTTTATTATTGTTCTTCTGCTGCTGATTCTGGTTATTTGCCCTTAAATTTTTTTTTCCCAGATCCTGACTCTTTCTCTTGACTAAGTGAATCAAGAGAGAAGTTAGGGTTCATCTTCCATCGGCTATTGCACTGTTTGTCTTCTTTTCCATTTTTCTTAATATTTGTGTGTTTCTACTTACATTTTTCTTCTCAAATTCAAAATTCTTATATATATATATATATATATATATATATAGGGGAAAGATAATTTGAGACCACTTCTTATTTTAGGACCAACTAGGACCATTGATTTTTGTACACCATCATGATCTACTACGATATACAAGACTTTTTTGTAAAAACACTAAGACTTTCCGGCGATGGATCCATAGAAAATCAGTGTAAGTTACTTACACATGTGTAAGTGTGTAAGTTAACTTACACATGATTTTTCTGTGGACCCGTCGCTTGAAAGTCTTAGTTTTTTTACAAAAAAGTCTTGTATATCATAGTAGATCATGATGGTGGTGTGTAACTTACGAAAATCAATGGTCCTTTTTTGGACTTTTTTTAGTTGGTCTCAAATTATCTTTCCCCTATATATATATATATATATATCTTTCTTTTCATCTTCATCACACGAAACCAATTGAGTTAATACTTGATCTGCCATCATACGAGTGGTTAGGAATCCTGTCACTGACTTTTTTGGGTGGTGGAGTTTTATTTTTTAATTTTTTTTATTTATTTAAGAAGAAAGTATTTGTGGTATCTTTGTCTGTTTAATTGTGATATTGCTATTTGTGTTTCTCTGCTATCTGTTTCTTATTTGATTGATTCTGTTATCTGTTTAGTTCTGTTTTTTAGTTGAGATTCATTTGTTTTTGGTTATTGTTTGTTAGTGTTTAAAATTAGTTAATAATGGTGAATACTCCACCTGGTTTTGTTCATGGTAATACACCACCTCATTCTATGCATAATGAAGAATCTGATCATGAAACTGATTTTGAGTTTACTAAAATAAGCAAATTGGACTTTGGTGATCCTTTGTACTTGCATGCTAGTGATACTGTTAGTACTCCTTTGATTGGTTTCAAGTTACTTGGTACTGATAATTATAAAGTGTGGTCATGTGCTATGGAACTTACTCTGCAAACTAAAAATAAAATTGGTTTTATTAATGGTACTTGCTTGAAATCTGTTGATAATCCTGTGCTTGCTAGTCAATGGGATAGATGTAATGCAGTTGTGCTTAATTGGATTTTAGGATGTGTATCTCAAGAATTGTATATAGGTCAAATTTTCTCAAAAAATGCTACTGCTGTTTAGCAGGAGTTAAAAGATACTTATGATAAAATGGATGGTTCTGTGATATTTAATTTGCATCATAAAATTAACTCTTTTACTCAAAATGGTGTTTCTCTTTCTGAATATTATCATACACTTTCTTCTCTGTGGAGACAATATGATTCTATGGTTGTCATTCCTACTTGTACTTGTGCTGCTACTGCTATTAAAAGTCATAATGATTTAATGAGATTAATGCAGTTCTTAATGGGTTTAGATGATGTTTATATGAATGTTAGGTCTTCAATTCTTACTAAAGAACCTCTTCCTTCTGTTAAAACTGTTTTTGCTATTATATCTAAAGAAGAGTCTCATAGAGGAGGTTTATCTGATAAAACTGTGAAAACGTGTTTCAGCACGTTCCCGGATCGATTAACACGAGATCTAACAATCATAGATGTGCGGAATCCGTCTATGATCGTCTTTAGGGTTAATTAATGATTATCATGATAAACACACACGAAGATAATAAGAACAGGAGATAAACACAAAAATACTATCATTAATCATATGATTACAAGATGAATCCGTATGAACAACATCTACAATGATTACGGATTACAATCATTGAGACGAATCGTGATAGTTTGGGCGGTATCTCGAGGTATAGATCTCTACCTCGAGAACCTAGTGAATGACTTTATGTTGCAACTAAATCATCAACCTAAATTCGTGACCTAAGACTTATATTTATAGGTTGTACAAACAGACTGGGCTGTCAAATTCGTACAAACGGGCTGGGCCTTACTAACTTAATAGTTCTTACGAACTTAAACTTCGTAAGCATAATTGTACGAATTTCTCAGCCTTTTAGAATTATTGCATCGGACAACAAATTGTGCACTTTATGTGCTCTAACAAAAACTAATACTGCTAGTGCTTTTGTTGCTAAAACCAATTTTAAAAATGGGTCTGCGAAGAATTTCTCTTCTAAATCTAATAATTCTGATTCAAAAAGGACTTTTGATAATAACTTTGAAGCTAGGAAAACTTTTGATTCTTCTGCAAGAACTTTCAGACCACCTAATCCTAATCTTCATTGTACTAATTGTAATAGAATTGGTCATGCTATTGAAAGATGTTTTCAGTTGGGACATAAAAGAAATTTCTCTCAAAATAATACAAGGTTTTCTAATAATAATGTTACTGCTAATAAAGTTTTGTCATCTCCTTCTACTTCTAATCATGTGCATGATGCTCTTTCTTCTTTAACCACTGATCAAATTTCTAAGTTGATGAGTTTGTTAGATACAAAACCGGGTTCTTCTGCACCTACCTCTGGTCTGCATGCTAACATGGCAGGTATGCCATTATTTAGTAGTTCTTGGTTCTTTAGTTGTAATGCTTTCATGCTTAAAGCTATTTTAGCTTGGATTTTAGATTCTTGAGCAAATCAACATATGACTAATTCTGAGAAAAATCTTTCACAAGTTGTTGATATTTCAGACTTAAATCTTAAAATTGGTCACCCTAATGGAACAAATGCTCTTGTAACTAAAATTGGTAACTTACATTTACAAAATGGGATTATCTTGTTTGATGTTCTTGTTGTACCTGATTATTCTGTGAATCTTATTTCTGTTCATAAGTTAGCAAAAGATAATAAGTTGTTTATTGGGTTTGATGAGGATAAATGTTACATTCAGGATTTACCTCAAAGGAATCTTCTGGGGGACTAGTAGTCAACATGGTGGTTTATATGTTTATGATGATATGCCTATGTGCTCTAATGTAGTGTGTAATTCCTCTTGTCTTCCTTTTGATTCTAAGTTACTTTGGCATTTAAGACTTGGTCATCCTGCTGACCAAGCCTTATCAAGGTTTTATACTAAATTAAAAATTTCTTCTACTAATTCTTTGGGTCCTTGTGAAGTTTGTCACAAGGCTAAACAAGTTAGGGAACTATTCCCTTTGAGTGAACATAAGTCTAAACAGCTTGGTGAGTTAATTTATTTAGATGTTTGGGGACCTTACAATGTCTCTAGTAAAGAAGGTCATAAATATTATCTAACTATTGTTGATGATTATACTAGAGCAGTTTGGACTTTTATGTTGAAAAATAAAACTGAAGTATGTCATCACATTGCATACTTTATTACTATAATAGATACTCAGTTTTCTATGAAAGTAAAAGTTGTTAGGAGTGATTCAGTGATAATGGTACAGAGTTTGTCAACAGTAATCTAAAGTCTTTGTTTCACTCAAAAGGGATTGTTCACCAAACTACCATTTCTTACACACCTCAACAAAATGGGGTGGCTGAAGGAAACACAAACACCTTCTTAATGTTGCTAGGTCTCTTATGTTTCAGGGGGGAATTCTTTTGTATCTGGATTGATTGTGTGTTAACTGCTACTTATTTGATTAATAGAACTCCTTCCTCTGTGTTAAAGGGTAAAACTCCTTATGAAATGGTGTATGGTTTTGAACCTGAGTTAAAGTCATTTAAGGGTTTTGGGTTGTTTATGTTTTGCAACTAAGCTGAATTTATCTGACAAGTTTGAATCCTAAGTGGATAAATGTGTTTTAGGTGGGTATTCAAATGAGAAAAAAGGTTATAAATTGTTTTGCATTGAATCTAGAACTTATATATTTTCAAGGGATGTAAAATTTTATGAAAATATTTTTCCTTACACTATGAATAATAGTGAAGTTTTAAAATATGTTCAAAACTCTACTAATCATCTTAATTTCTTTAATACTTACGATACACCTATTTCAAATGAGAATATCCCTTATGTAAGTCCCAATGATGATGAGGAAGATAAAAATAAAGATTCAAAATTAGGCAGTCAGTCTCAATGTCCACTTGGCAGTCCTTTCAGAGCTACCAATGATCATTTACTTGATTATTCAAGTGATCAATCATTTGGCAGTACATCAAGGTCTACCAGTGACATTGAACATTCTACCAATTATGATATGATGAATGAGAATTCTGAGGGTAGTAATGTTGGTGTATCAAATGTTTATGAAAAACCTTCTAAATCTTTAAAACTTCCTCAAAGATTACAGGATTTTCAAATTGAAGGAAAAGTGAAATTTCCTTTAAACAAAGTTGTTAATTATGCTCATCTTTCCCATGAAATGTTCTGTTTTACTACTAGTCTTAATAAAAGTGTTGAACCAAACTCTTATTTTGAGGCTGCTAAAGATATAAACTGGATAAATACCATGAATGAGGAAATGAAAGCTTTAAATAGAAACAATACTTGCACTATTACTTCTTTACCTCCTAACAGAAATCCTATTGATTGTAAATGGATTTATAAAATTAAGTATAAATCCAATGGTGAGATAGAAAGATATAAGGCTAGATTAGTAGCTAAAGGTTTCAGTCAAAGAGCTGGTATTGATTATGATGAAACATTTTCACCTGTTGTGAAAATGGTTACTGTTAGATGTCTTCTGTTTGTGACTGTTTCTTGTAAATGGCCTTTGTATCAAATGGATGTAAATAATGCTTTCTTGTATGGTGATCTTATTGAAGATGTGTATATGAAACTTCCTCAAGGATACTTTAATAAAGATGATATTATGGTTTGCAAGCTAAATATGTCTTTATATGGGCTTAAACAAGCTCCAAGACAATGGAATGCTAAGTTATGTAGTGCTTTGTTTGAACTTGGTTTTGTTCAAAGTAAATCAGATTACTCTTTGTTTACTAGAACAAAAGATGATGCTTTTGTTGCTTTATTGATCTATGTTGATGATATTGTGCTTACTGGTAATAGTGAAATTGACATTGAAAAAGTTAAAGGCTTAATGAGTTCTAAATTCAAGATATAAGATTTAGGTGATTTGAAGTATTTTTTAGGAATAGAGGTAATAAATTGTGATGATGGTATTTGTCTTTCTCAAAGAAAGTATTGCTTAGAATTGCTAAATGAATATGGTCTATTAGGGTGTAAACTTATTAACACTCCTTTAGAGATGAATTTGACTTTTAAGAATGACAAATCTAAATTGATAGACAATATCACTGCTTATCAAAAGCTAATTGGGAAACTGATTTACTTGACCTTAACAAGGCCTGATATAAGTCATGCAGTTCAGTGTTTGTCTCAGTTTATGCATGCACCTACTCAACAGCATCTTAATGCTGGTTTCAGAATTCTAAGGTATTTAAAGTCTTCTTCAGCTAATGGTTTACATATTAGACATTCTGATAGTCTCAATCTTAGAGGTTATGTAGATGCTGATTGGGCAAGATGACTTATTACTAAAAGGTCAATTACTGGATATACTGTCTTCCTTGGTAACAATTTGATTTCATGGAAATCTAAGAAACAAACCACTGTAGCCAAATCCTCAGCTGAAGCTGAATATAGGGCATTGGCTGCTGTGACTTGTGAGATTACTTGGCTTGTGAATTTATTAAATGATGTTGGTATTCAAACTTCTTTGCCTGCTGATTTATATTGTGACAGTAAAGCTACTCTGCAAATAGCAGCTAATCCTGTGTTTCATGAGAGAACTAAGCATTTTGAAATTGATCTTCATTTTGTTAGAGAAAAAATCTGTGCAGGAGTTATAAAAACCAACAAAATCAAATCTGAGCTTAATATTGCAGATTTGTTTACTAAAAGTCTTAGTTCCAAGCAACATATGTTTTTATGCAACAAGCTAGGTATGAAAGATATTTTTAAACCATGAACTTGAGGGGGGATGTTAAATTATACAAGTTTATGGTTAAAGAGTTACTTATTACATTGTTTAGTATCTGCAGAATTAATTCTATTCATAGAATTCTGGATAAGGGCTAAAGATGTCAAGTATTGAAGTTATAGCTGAAAATGAAGAGAAGATAAAGAGGAGGGACTAAAGTGAACTTGGAGATATATATACACCCTTATATCAATTTAGCCATAAACAATTTAATTGATCATTATTTTCTCTTTGGTTGCTTACATTCGATATTTCTCTTCATATATTCATATATATCATTCTGTATAATTTGTATCATCAACTTGGTGATATTAGATCTTGTTCTTATTATATCTTTAATTCTGTAATAATAATCTCTAAAGATATTAATCTGTATCTTAATAATAATTCTCTACTTGTTCGTATTCTAAATTTGATTATAAATCAGGTTAGATTTGTTATTGATTCTGGTTTCTTACATAACTGAAATCCTTATGTCTAGTAAATATATAATGGACATATTTACTCTTAGATATATACTATAGGGTTTCCCATTAGGTGATTTTAACTAGGAGGACTAATGATACACACATTAAACACCAGAGGGGTTTAAAGTATAAATACTCTCCTTATATATAAAGAGTCATTAACCTTAAGTTAAGGTTAATCCATACACACATAATACCCTAATTTTCGTGTGTCTCTCCTCTCTAAATTCGTGCATCAAGTTACAGCCGAATTACTCATCTCATTATTACTCAATCACTTTGTTATGGGAACCCAAAATCAATAGCAATCATGCTTTATGCTCTTACAGGTTCCACATGAAGATCTGAGATTTTTATCACTCGAATCGAATCATGTTTATTCCAACATCTTAACATTAGGGATTTATATCGTTAACCATAAAAATCAACACATTATTAAGCTTTTTATAAAAATAAAATAAAATTTAATATAACTATTTAGAAAATCGGACATTGAATGTTTCAATATATAAAATCATTTTTCAATGTGACGTGCTTTATTCGGTTTATATAACCATGCTAAAACAAAAAATTTATAATAATGTCATATCAGGACGAATCATATTTATTCATTGTTTTTTCAATTAATTAATTATTTTTAAGGCAATCAATTATAATAGGGTCGAAAGAGATCTAGATATGTAATCTGAAAGGGAGGGTAAGTTTTCTTCGGGATCAAGAGATGCAATAGTTACGCCCCTACAAGTTTTAAATTCGTCGCTGGTCTATTAAGTGGAAACAAGAGAGATGCAATTGATGCAATAGTGACGCAATAGATACACCCCCACAATAGAGATGCAGTAGTGCTCTTTTGAACCAAACGTGAAAGTTGTTTTCAATGCTATAACATTATTCCTTCTTAAAATCGGAACAAACTTGTATGAATGTTAGGCCAACGATATAATGGAAGCTAGGTGACGCTTTATAAAGGAAGCTTTCAAACGCCCCCTAGTTTTAAAGTTTTTATTCAGTCACCTAATATTGACCCAAGGAGAAGATAAGCTTTTATAACTTTTCCAAAAACAATATCAAGGAACAAAGTTTTCGTTTTGTCGAGAAAAAGAAAGAAATGCTAAATACCTTATAATCCACTAGTCATATGCATGTGCGATGCGGCGATGCGGTGATGGTGGCGGCGGCGGGTGACGATGGTGATGGTGGCGGCAACATTGATAGTGGCGTGATTATTAATATAAAAATAATTGATGCAAGTATAAAATGAGTTATTGTAGTTATATTAAGGTTTGAGAATGGATGTTGTAAATAATTTCATTAAAAGTACTATAGGTATATTAGGAGTATATATTAAATTAATAAATATAAAAGATGAGTAGTTTGAATAGATCAAGTTCTTTTTTAAAAAAACGAGAGATATTTTCCGCGCGTTGCGGCGGTGAGATGGTGGGGGTGATAGGTCAAGTCATAGAGTATGATAGCCAAATGCCTTAACCGTACGGGCCCCGTCCTCGGATTTAAAAATTCGTCGAAAGTATATGGAATGACATTTCTAATGAAAGAGAATGAAAGTTAAAGAACACCCATACAATTTTTATAATTTATTGATATACGGTATTTTAGATAAAAGATTTTGAATGAATTAAAGGAATCAAATGATTTATAGATGAGAGAAAAAAAAAATGAGTGGTTGAGATTTGAGGAGAGAAAAAAAATTAGCGGTTTAGATTGAAGGTTATTATATATATATTAGGTAAAGATGTTTAAATTAGTGAATAAAGAATATAGGTATTTGGATAGTTCAAATCATATTTTCTTTTAAAAAAAATGACAAAATGCTTTATACGATATTATTAGATTAAAAAGGTCAAATGTTTTATATGGTAGTTAAAATAAGATTAAGATAATAAATAAATACACAAGAAGTTCATGAAAAAGCCATATCCAAACACAATTGCAAAGGCCAAAACAATTTTCAGTCCATATTCAAATGGACACATAAAAAAAACATACATCCAATCCAAAACACAAACCATTAGGCTATCCGGAGTGGAACATATTCAGAGGGTGGGGATATCCGTCATGTAGTGTCATGTCATCATCAAGAATATGTTATAAAAAGAGAGGGTGGTGTAGTGGGCGAAATAGGGGCAAATCTAGTCTTTTGATTGGACACACGGAAAACAAGGCACACCCATAAAGAAATTTTTGGGCGAAATATATTTTCCGCCTGAAGGGGGCAAGGGGCGCAATTAGATGAGGGGTGGTGTTCCAGACAAGTTTTTGGGCGAAATGGGGGGAGATCTGCCCCACTCCGTATAGCCTTAGTAACTCTAGCATTATGAATCAGTCATTTTTAGTGTGATTGTTGACTTGACGTTAAAGAATTTCTAATCAAAGTCGACTACGACTTAGAAAATTTTCTTGTACGCTCGTTTGTAAATGTTATGGTTTTCATTTACAGTAACAATTTACTTTTTTTTTTTTTGAAAAGTATATGTTATTCACTATAATCCACCATCCCGTAATTGCGGAATAGGGCAATAATTACAAAGATTAAGTTACATTAAAACAAATCCAATTCTTCCAATTAATTGAATCCTTAGTTACTCTATTAGAATACCAAAGTAACAATTTACCTAATAAACTTTTTTATTGATCACAAATAAAAATATGTAATTACAAATTTACAAAGTGAAAGTATATATAACTGATTCATTAATTACCTCTCGAAGCTCGAAGGTAAAAATAACAATAGCTACTGTGCGCTACGTACAATTTCAGTAGGTGCTGGATGGCCGGCCTACTTGCTGTAATCCGTCCATCTTCACATAATCGACACTTGTGGGGGAAAAAAAATAAAATTTACAGCTTTTATATATGAGTCCATTATTAATTAGACGCCTTTTCTTTAAAATTAAAATCCTCAAGTCTTTTATCCAAACAAGATTCTTTCCAAAAATAAAAAGATTATTTTTCAAAAAGCTTAAACACTAAACTCAAAAAGGCCAATACCAAATAGCCGAGCTCATAACCTGAATTATGGAAACGATGGAAGGTAAGAATTGATTACGAGTATTATTTAGTTAAAAAAATCACGACAATAGCCAATTTTCGTTGCGATCGTACCAAAATAGCTAAGGTTTTTCGGATTATCACAAAATAGTCAACAAAATCGCAACAAAAAACCAAAATCGCAACTAAAAACGCGAAATCGCAACAAAAAATGCCAAAATCGCAACAAAAAATGCCAAAATCGCAACAAAAAACGCGAAATCGCAACTCGCAGTTCGCAACACTTTGACTTTGACCTTTTTTTTTTAAAGGATACTAAGTTTATTATATAAGACATGAATACAAAACTTCAAATAAACCCTAAACTTTCATTAATTTTAAAAACACAATACAACTAAATAAAACATAACATTTATTTAAAATATAAAACATTAAGAAATTAAAACACACAAAACATTAACTTACAACACAAACACATAAGAAACATACTAATAATCCCCTAAGTTAACAGTACCGAAAGGAGATGATTGTGAAGTCGAATTTGATTTCCCTTTTGATTTTGATGAAGATACATACTCTTTCGGTGGAGGAAAAGATGTTTGTGATGGCATCGGTGCACCACAAGTCAGCCTTGTATGACCACTTTCCTTACAACGACTGCATGTTGTTGTCTTCCTCTCTTCACCCTTTGACGGTATACGATCACGATTTTTGGGTCGCCCAGGTAGCCTTTTGTCCATGATTGGTGGCAAAACTGTTTGTAAGTCATCTGGTATCTCCCATTAAGAAGGATGTGGTATGGGATAGACAATCTCGGCATAAGTCTGTCGATATATTTATGAAGTGTAGCAGTCCATAGCGTATACAATTGAATCATCTTGGTTTAGATGAAAAGCAACTTTTATAACATGGCCACATGGAAAACCAGAAATTTGCCATTTCCCACAAGTACACGTCTTTGCATCAAGATCGACAAGTCCATTTAGCTTATGATCTATAACTTGAAACAGTGTGTTTGAACATGGTTCAACTTTCCATGATGTTGACTTCACAACACGTTTTGCAATCTTTTTTTCTATCCATGGTGTAACAAGATGTTCCAATGTTTCTCTACATTAAAAGATGTAATTTATAAACAGTAGTAGTAATAATAAGCGAGATTATTAAACAAATAATACCTGCAACATTTCTTTTCCTATAATACCACTCTTGAAGAGATGTACGGAAAAACTCCATTAACATAGTAATGGGTAATTTTCTTGAATGACGACTTAGAGAGTTGATAGATTCTACACTATTAGATGTCATGAAACCATACCTTGCTCCAAGTGCGTGTACTCTTGACCATTTTTCAAACCCAACATCTTGTAGTGTTTGAGCACACTGAGGGATAACATGTGTCAAACGACTTATATGCCTATTAAAGTCCACTTCTCGATAAGTTTTCACCCCTTTCCAGTATGTCCATTTGGGATGTTTTATATTAGCAGACCTTGCTTTTAGATTTCTAAACAAATGAACAGCACAAAGACCATGAAAAGCATCTTGAAAACACCTTCTTATAGCCATATCAATTGAGTTCGCCCTATGAGAAATGATTGTCAAATTGCTAACATTACCTATGCAATTACTAAGATGCCCCATAAACCATGTCCATGATTAAGAGGTTTCAGATTTTCCAACCCCGTAAGCTATTGGTAGTATCCCATTATTAGCATCCATGCCTACTACTAATAAGTTTGTTCCAAGATATCGACCTTTTAGATGTGCCCCATCAACTATAATAACCGGTCGCAAGAAAGAAACAAACGAACGTATCTACATTGAATAGATTAAAGATGTGAGAAATACTTTCAAATTAAATGAATAGTGTGAAAAATTATATTGGTTTACTCACCGCTGCACCAATGGCGATAAACAACAATTCAAAACGTCCATCTCTATCTGTTTTGATATGAGTTACCGACCTGGGATTTTTCAGCTTCAAATTGTGACAATATGCTGGTAGTTGGGCAAATGAATCTTCTAGTGACCCCCTCAACAATTCCAAGGCATAACACTTGGCTCTCCAAGCTTGAGAATACGAGATATTAATCTTGAACTAGGCATTCATGTCGGTCATCATCTCATGACCCCTATATACTCTTCCTTTCACAAACATCAACAACCAAAAATCCACCCAACACTTTTTTGTTTGCCTGTCTATGGTGAGGATAAAGTTGGGTTCTTGAACAAGTATGTTGATCAATGAAAGTCCTTACTTCAAACGTTTCACAATCTTTTATCCTCTTTGCAATCATACGCCACGTACATTTCTTATCATGTCTACACTTTGTTTCAAAACAATCTTTAGTTGATTTGTCAACAACTAGCTGATAGCCATCTTCCACACACTTCGTATACAATGCTATCTTCAAATCTTCCTTTGTATCAAAACAATCACCCTTCTTTACACGAAGAAATTTTGTGTAACAATCGACAGGTTTCTTTACCAATTCTTCTCCTGGTATTGGAAGTAATTCTGGCATATTCCAGTTATACTCTCGTGGCTCTTTCTTCTTCTTCTTGTCACAGATTTTCTCTTCTCATTCATCATCATCATCATCATCATCATCATCATCATCTTTTTCTTCTTCTACTTCTCCTTCGTTGTATGAATTAAAGAATGAGTGTTCAACAGTTTCTTTCACCAACATATCTTCATCATCATCATCATCATCATCATCATCCTCCTCCTCTTCTCCTCTTCTTCTCCTCTTTCATCACCGTCGTCATCTTCTTCTTCTTCTTCTTCTTCTTTACATTGACCCCAAACATCATCCGAGTTATCGTTCAAATCTTCTTCTTCTTCTTCTTCTTTACATTGACCCCAAACATCATCCGTGTCATTTTCAAAATCAGAGTATATAGGATTCTCATACAAAAAATGACAACTCATACTAGCACTAAAAAAAACTAACTCACCCACAACAAGAAAGGGTTCAACCTTCATGTCCATAGCATATAGCATTTTCTTTCCATCTTAGCCAAGATATATTTTGCTTTTTACTTCGGTTTGTTATCCAAATATAAGAGATCGAAACTATAGAATTGAAGACATCCTCACCTTTATCCCGGATGCCATTGTGAATGAAGTTATTTCTAGCTTTCCAAATGAACCACCACCAAACGAATATAATTGCCTTCAATCTCGAACGAATAATGTGAGGTAGGTGCCGATCGTCAATCCAATTAAGCACAACTTTTGGTGACATCTTTGGAAAATCAATTCTAGTCCATTGTCTAATTCTCATACCCGTATCAATGACCAGGCGACAGTTTTTAAACACATGAAGGAGCGTCTCAATACCATTTTGACATTGAAGACATACATAAAATTTATTTTGTAACTTCATTGTTATTTTTCAATTCAATATTAATAAAGTATAAGTTTAAATAATTGGTGAGATATTGTCTATATATAAGACTTTAAAGTTACTTTTGGGTGTGTTTAATTTTAAATCCTGTTGGTAAGGCTTGTTATTCGAAAAAATGTTAACAGGAACGATTTGTTTAAGAAAGATAACTATAATATATATTATTTTTGTCATATTTTTTTCATATTTTGTTCATATAGAAAACATTTATTATTGTAATAATATGATTTTATTGTTTAAGGGCCAATCTTCTATCTTCGAGTCAGACCCCGAATTATTTTTACATTTTCAAAGACGACATTGTATAATATATTGGTTAAATTATACCATACTACCGATGAATGGTTTTCCAAACTAAATATTAATAAAAAAAATTTAAAATCGTACTCGTAAATTTCAGGTCGAAAACATAGCAAAAGGTGATGGCAACTCATCTGTAACATCAAAGTGTCTCTTTTATCTTTTTTTTTTAAGGGATAAAGACATGAGAATGTAATGAACTATGCAGAAATGTTTATGTTGTGCAATGAACTATTTGAATGTTTATTGTATATAATGAACTTTTAAATCCAGGTTATTGGATGTATCAGACCAATCAAATACTTACAAGTGGCAGCTTATGTGGTTGCCACATATACCCGTGTACATCCAATAACCAGGATTTGAAAGTTCATTAGATACAATTAACATCAAACTAGTTCATTACACAATATAAACATTCGTGAATAGTTCATTACATTCCCAGGTATATATCCCTTTTTTGAAAGGTGAATTTCACTGTAAATTTCGTGTCGTGATTCGATAGTGAGAGATTTAGCATACGTTGTTTTAACCGGTTCTGTATTAGAGAGTTTTCTCGAAGTAGAATTGTCTATTTCAAATACTCGATAAGGAAAAAGCCCTAACTAATCCGCCCGAAGGCACGACGATTAATAGGGTAAAGTGGTTATTTTCGGGGTATGTTTTGCGGGGGTAGTTTCCCCATCCTTGTCCCACCGACATGAGAGGTAGGTGCTTATTTTCGGGGTATGTTTCGAGGGCCCCTACTCCTTATACTTGAACCTGAGTTTATCTAAGTCAAACCCTCATAAAAGGACTTTTTATGTCCTTCCTAAGACTTGAACCTATGACCTTTTGAATGAAGGGATAACCTTTCAAACCATTGAGATAATGGTCAAAAACAAGTGTCTCTTTTATCTACATAAGATCTCTAATTTATTGCCACTTCCTAATTTTTTTTGAACAATGAGTTAGTAATTAATTAGTAGTTAGTAGTTAGCATTCAAGACACCACAATGACATCCAATTGAGTACCTGAGATAAAACTCACGACTCTCGAACCCCCCCCCCCCCTTCCCCCTAATAATCCACACCTACAACTGTAGGAAGTGAGATTTGAACCGTGGTGGATATTCCCAAGGTCAAAGACCTTACCAATTGGTCACCAACCCATTGATGCCACCTCCTAATTAATTAAGATATAAAATCTTATATATATCATTTCTTTATTTATTCCCATTTAATATATGTAATTATGTTATTTACTACAATGTAAATGTAATAAATACAAGTAAATTATGAATAAAATATCAAATTTTATTTTTTTCTAATAAAACTTTTTTTTTACTAACTAGCATTGTATCCGCGTAATGTGACGATAGTTGTGGTCTCGACAGTGTGACTGTCAATGGTGGAGACGACTTTGAGTGGGGTTGATGATTGATATAAAAGTAATGATTTAAAGAGTTAATAGAAATATTTTAAAAGATAAATGATTGATACTGTTATTTAATGATTAATGTTAAGGTGAAAGTATATGTGAAAATATTTCAAGGGGTGTTAGGTAAAAAAATATTACATAGTATAAATAAGGGAGGACATTTTAAACATTTCTCTCATATAAATTTTAACAAAGAGGTTTTTTTTGTAATAAGTAGTATAGATATATTTTCATCCAATTTAATTAAATAATTTAACTACAATTAAACATTATAAATAACATATTACAATTTATCATAAGTTAGAAATTATAATAAACTATATTATGCCCCATGCGATGCATGGTAATATACACATAACATTAAATTGATTATATAAACATAATAACTTAAGTAATATTACTTGAATACAATGATTAACATATATACGTTAAGAGTATTAATAAATTTTATATAATAATAATAACTAAAAGAATTTTTAATGCTATTATACATTTATTATACATGTAAAATCAGAAAGAAACATATATAAAGCAAAATATAGAAAGAGAAAAAGAAAAAGGAGGAAAAAGAAGATATAAAGGTAAATTAAATCGAGTATAAAACCAAATATCAAATATATGTATGTGAAATTGACAAAATAAATATCTAATTAGTTTTATTATTATATTAAAGTAAATTATATTACACGTACAAAAATAATTAAATACAAAGAAAAATAGAAACAGATAAGTTACAAAGATAGACAATTACATTATCAATGTCTTTTAATTAGTTTTAATATTCACTAAATATCTACCGTAGTTTTGCAAAAAATAAACAAATAATAATTTAGATCAAATGGTTTGTGCATAATGTAAAAAGTTGGAGGTCATAAGTTCTAATCTTGTATTTGGCTATTTTATTTGCTATCTAAAATTGATTTAAAAAAAAAAGAAGAAGCAAATTTCCATGAAGACAAATGATGACATGTCAATTGAAGTGCCACATGAGCACTAAAAAACTAGATCTATACCCGGTCGTTGACCGGGTTCGAAACAATAAAGTATATTGTTAAGCATACAAAACACGATCAACTTTATCTCATAAAAAAACTTAAACAAATAATCTAAAATTAAAATCATAATTGGTATAGGATGGCATTGTAAAATCTGCAAATAGATTTAAATTTAATTGTCCTAACCAGATCCTCCTTAGTGAGTTACTCGAATTTAATGATTTTGATATATATTAAAATTGTCAATACTCGATCTTACCCGAATTTTGACTTGAAACCAACTCGCAAAATTGGGTTAGGATTGTGAAATCTCGATTTGGTAACCCGTCAACTTGATTTTTTTGGGTTGGGGCCAGGTTGACTTTTGGGGTTAATAATTCAACTTGCCAACCCAAAAATATTTAAATTTAAATAATGTTTTTTTAAAGGTCGACCTACCAACTCATTTTATCCCACAACCCATTTGACTTGGAATCAACCTGTCAACCTACCAACACACATGACTCGGGATCAAACTGCCAACCTGTAACACCCCACCGTTGGCGGAAATATGAGGTGTCATGAAAAGTACAGCACGACATGGAATTACATAGATACTACTATATGAAATAGAATATAATTAATATATTCCCAAAACATGAGTTCAAAGTCATGACAATGCTAGGAAAGCTTATTACAAGTACATCCATAAAGGAATAAACCAAGGCATGCAGCCTTAAAGTCTGACAAAAGTAAAAGAGCTCTAGTCTCCAAAGTCCAGTCCTAGCATGAAAGTCCTTATCCCAGAATAGCTTGAGCACCTGAAAAGTATACTAAAACGTGTCAACACAAAGGTTGGTGAGTTAGTAGGTTTTAGTCAAAAAGTCTAGTCAAAGAAATAAATCTTTTGTCGATTCTTTAAAGTCTAAAAAAGTATTAGTTCAATACATAATGAGCAGAGTTACGCCATAATATGTCCAAAGTCTCAAGTCTTAAGTCTCATGTCTCAAAGTCTCGATGTCTCAAAGACTCAATGTCTCGAAGACCCAATGTCTCAAAGTCTCAATGTCTTAAAGTCCAGCCTTACGGTACCTGCCTTAGTCCAAGTCTCAAGTTTCATGTCCAAGTCTCAAACTCATATAATAAGCATATCCAAACCATAAATCACAATAGTAAACACATAAATCACACACATATAAACAAAATCAAGCACGTCAAATGGCAAAAGTAACTCTATACGCGCAGGCTCCGTATTGAACATAAACAGGAATCGACAAAACTATTTGAAAAATAAGTATACTTTCCACCCCAGAACTTGTAAAAAGAGGGGCTACGAAACTCACCTGAAAAGTGTTATGAAAGTATAACGAACGAGCACGACAAGCACAATCAAAGTCCACGACAATCAACACCTACCAATAATACATGACAAGTCACAATGAAAGTCTTTGTTCTTAAGTCTTAGCCTATTAGAAATGCCTTTAAGTGCACATGTCTTTATTTAACTTCTAAAACGACGTTTGACAAAATTCGAATAAACCGAACAAGAGTCTAGATTTGACACCAATGTCCTTTCTTAAGTTCAAAATAAATTATTTTATCAATAAAACCTGATTTGAAATCATTTTGTAGCCCAAAATAAGTTTTACTCGAATTTTAATCAAAACTAGACGAAACCGGAGATTTTAACCGAAAAGCTTACGAAACTGAAACGAGTAGAGGTTGAGCTCAACCTAATGGTTGAACTCGACCAACTAAAGCCCAAATATGTTATTTTAAAATCTTTTATTCATATGTTAGCCAATTGGACCAAAACCACACCTTTTGAGAAAACTAGTCAAGTTTAAGAACCGATTAAGCGCGTATGGACACGAAAGGCCAAAGAAATCGATTATATGAGTAGGGAAGTGGTTGGAATCGACCATGACAGGTTTAGTTTGACCTGGAAAGATGTCAAAATGATTCTTTTCTAAGTCTTAAAGGTCCGAGAGTTAAAACAAGTCATTTCGGGTCAAACTAGGAACCTTACGAGCCGTTTAAGCGACAAAAGTCAACAGAGGGTCAACCTAGACCACCAGAGGTCGAGCTTGACCAGGTAGAGGTCGAGCTAGACCTTCCTAGGTCGGGCTAGACCAGCCTAGGTCGAGCTAGGCCTGGCCGGGGTCGGATTCATACGCGATTTAAGCAAAAACGAACGATTTTGACGCGATTTTGTTAAAATAACGAGATCTAAGGCTAGCCAATTCATACCCATGAGTCTTGATTGCACAAAAGTGTCACAAATCAGTACAAAAAGGGTGAAGTTCGACCGATTTCCTACATCATGTGATCGACAATTGCACAACCTTAATCTTGGATACGGAATCGACTAGTTTTAGAGTCTTTTAGCCAAGTAAAGGACGTCTTCAATTTTTGTAGTTGCACAAAATCCAAATTATATGAGTGCATAATGTATCAAATCAAAGCCTTAATCAAGGTTCAATTCGTTTCTTACACACAATTATAACCGAAATTTCACAATCAACAATCAAAAACATGATTCGCTTAGCTTTTGATAAGAACCGAAAAAGTAAACATATATATACATATAAAAACGAATTGGAGAGATTAAGAACAGAACTTACACAAGTTTTTGATGAAGAGAATGATAATATTTACGTGTTTCTTGATCAAAGATTGAAGCCTTGATTGATTGAAAGTGTTTAGAACCGAAATCGAGAGAATGATTTAAGAGAGGATTTGAAAGACAAACTCTTTTCTCTTCTTGTCTATGAAATCTGGATTTTTGTGATGAAAAGTTTTTTTCAAAGATAACCTTAGAGAGAAATCTTATGTGTGTAAAACCTTTTTGATGGAATGAAAGAACAAACTATATATAGGCATGAATATGGTGGAATTCAACCATGGTCGAACTCAACCAGGTCTAACTCGACCAAGTCGACCTCAACCAGGTTGAGCTCGACCCATATCTGTAAACTAGACTCTTTTACGAAATTGTGGCCGCTTGAATCGTCAAAAACGGAGTTACGGTTTGAAAGTTATGACCAAAACAAAATCAATACGTTTTTCTGTTGTCGCCTCGTTTAATTAATTAAAACGACGCCATATACGGCAAAGGTAAATGATATCCGTTGATTCGCTTAATTTTTTGAAAGTTCATTTTAACTTTATTTGGCATTTCTATGAGGCAACTAGTCTTTCTCAATCATTTGCTCCAAGTCTTAAAAAGTTAAAGGCACTAGTACTCAATAAACATGTCTTGTCTTATTCATACTCTAATCCATATAGCCACACGTCTAAAGACTTAAATTGATAGTTAATGACCTTCTACAAACGGAAAAGTATAGTCAGACGAACGCTCAGGTGATGGTTATCACACAACCCATTTAACCTGCCTACCTACCTTTATTGACCCATGTGACATGAATTCAACCCACTAACCCACCTGAAATAAACATATTAATTGGATCGCTTAGGTAGATCCTTACTCAGGTCCGAGTTGAAGTTACTGTCTTAAAACTTTTATTAGCTTAAGTTGGGGTCATAAAGTTTCAATCCGCCAACCGTATGCAAATCAACCTGATTAATAGGCCTACTACAAAGTATATGATTTGTCTTAGTTTTAAACCGCTAAGTATAGCAATTATACCATAGTAAGTCTCTATCTTATAGCTTTAATATTTATATTATGTATATATATATATATATATAATTATTCAACTTAACTATTTATTTTTTAAACATTCCACCAGTAAATAATAATCAAAGTTCAAAATGGATGATTGACAAAGCTGGTCACCATTACCTCGTTACCGCATATAGTACCGAACTAATATGTTTGTTTTGGTATAAACATGACATAAAATGGGGGAAAAAAAAGAAAAAAAACTTGTATATAAAGTTTTAAAATGTAAACTCAAATAATTGTTATTTCTTATGACTTTAAACTTAGATTCAAGAAAGTAACACTTTTAACATATTTACTTGACATATGAACTCCTAATTAAACTTCCATATTATAACTTATCACAATGGGATTCAAACAATTTTATTTACTTGACATGTGATCTTCTAATTAAATGATATTGTTTTTTTGTTAAAAATTTTGTAAGCCGAACTTCTTATATATTTGTTTAATTCATATTTTAAATATTGTTTAGTTTATAAATGTGTTACTTCATAATACGTGAGCTGACAATTAATATTAGAAGTGGTTAAATTCAAGTCCATTCTCAAATTGATATCCATTACAATAATTTTTTAAAAAGTTACCATGATTAAAGAATGTATAATAAATACATAAAAGAGTTACTATATTTAAAATATCTATGTTTGACTTTTAGTTTAAAAGGTTGAGATTAATTTGAATTTTAATTTGAGTGGTCAAGATCACATGTTAAACTTATTTTTATCTCTTAGCTATGGTAGCCATATATATATATAATATGGATTTAAATGTCAATATATCTATAAAAAAACATTAAAATTACCAGAAAATGTCACGTAAGCAAAAAGCCTAGTTGCCACGAAAAGAAAAGTGTCACCTAGAAAAAAAAACTATCTTCTCTTAGTTATATAGAGAGAAGTTTGGAGTTTATTTTTGAAAACATGGTCATTGATTTTTATATGTTTTTGGATAATGATAAATATGTCTAATAATGTGTCTAAAAGTATACCTAATGTATTAAAGTTTTGACACATGGAATACACATCTTCTCTTTCATAATCTTTACTATTGAATTTACAGTGTGTTAATCTCTCCTTATTAGACATACTTTTAGGCTTATATTTTAGGCACATGAATCATTTTCCTTTATATATATATATATATACTGGGTCTTTTATCCGCGTGATGCATGGTTTTTAAAATTTTTTTATTAAAATATTAACTTACAATTCTTATGCTGACATTACTAATTGTTAACATTTTAATGTAGCTTCATTGATAGAAACAACATGATGTCAAATACAAAAATATAAAATGAATCTTAGTAATTTATGCCACACCTCGCTAAAGCGGAATACGCAAGATGTGCAGATAAATAGTACAATGCTCGCCAGTCAAGATCATAACACACATAACATTAGTAAGACTTACATAAGTAGGTCGTTTAGTTACAAACATTAGATCACATAGGATCGAGAAGTAGAACAAAATAATGTTTATATAGTACATTGGCAAAAGACGCAAAAGACTCCAAGCTTCGAAGAGTAGAGAAACTTGACAGAATAGTCTATTGTTGAGTCACTGAAAAGTATGAGTAAAAGAGTAAACTACGAAACAGTTGAGCGAGTTACAGGTTTTTGTGTACCAAGAGTGTTCGTGTTCAATTAAAATGAGTCATTAATGTATATTACAATAAATGAATTAATAGTAAAGCAATCCAGATATCAATTTCACTAACTATGTAATGAAAGATATAATAATTAACAGTGTGAAAGAGTCACTCAAATTTGCTAAGCCTTAATCGTTCCAACGTTCCACAACAAGTCCCATGTATGATCAGTACACATGTTAGGTCGGATATTATGCACGTGTCAACTGGCAAGTGAGGGCTGGCCTGCACTATTCATAAATACCTTAGGCTCCAATGAGTTAATAGCAAAATGACCGTCTTTCAAGATTTCCTCAACACGAAATGGTGTTCTAGTTATAATCATATACAGTTGAATGGCAATAACAAGACATCTCAATGTGAATATAAATGCATAGAACTTATAAGTTAATACATACAAGTGTAAGTTCTAATAGAGTTGCATTTATATTGGGAGGCATTCTAGTTTCATACTTTTCACGCCGCATTTAGAAATAGTTAAAACGAAAAGGGGCTATAACTCACATGTTCCAAATGAAGATCGAGCTACAAGTATGCGTAATAAGTGATCACGAACACGTACACGAACGGGTCACAAGTCAACACACGTGTGGACCTATGAGATAATGTTATTACGCTAAAACATTATTAACTCGTGTTTAAGTCCTAGGTTTAACGACTAATTATTAAATAAAATGCCAATTATCTAGTTTGTGTCCTTTTTAAAATGTTTCGTAAGTTTCAGGGACTGTTTTGGTCATTTATATCAGCTTTTACAGAAGCTACGACTTCAGCCCCTGTGACAATTATTAATTTAGTTCTGGAAATAATATCTTCAAAACGTTGACAGTTTCAGTCCCTCAGTGTAGATATTTTAGCAGTTTTAGTCCCACACAGATTAAAAGCACATAAAAGATAATCCTTTCGAATTTGGATTCCAACTTTATGCAAATTACCTCAATATACATTAATTTCGTTAGAAGAATCACAATCCACTAGTTAGATTGAAACAATATTTAATAAAAGTCATTTTTATATAGGATTGTCATAACAATAATAATGATGTTAAAAAGTTTTATAAAACAAATTATAGACAAGTTATGACTACTCAAACTCACAAAAGTTAAGATGGGATTTCCGATTTAAAGGTACTAAAATCATATAATTTGACCAAAATCTTTACAATATTGCTAGCACTTGGTATAGATTCATTAAGGATAGAAAATAAAGTTATAATGATGGTTTAAACGTAAATAAAACTTACAAAGTGGCTAAAAAGGGCTGACTTCAATTCGTGTTTTCTTGATGACTTCCAGCCATGAATTTGATGAGGTATTTGAAACCGATAATTATGCTAGAACAATATATGTCTTCAATCCTCTTACAAAATGATATTTATATATTTTTAGCTTTTTAGTGATCAACGTAGTATGCTAACTATATGAATTCAGAATTCCTTAAGGAGAGGGTAAGAGAAATATGTGGTTTTTAATGAGATTATTGTTAGAGAAAATAATGTTTTTACCTGTATTTTGTTTAATAACTTGTTAAAGTGCATTGACTCATTTAGATGATTAATTAAGACCATGATTGTAAAACTCGACCAATACAGCCGAGTCTTAAGAATCGGCTCGTGTATCGGCCCTCTGGTAATACGAGTTTGTGAGACTCGGTTTGAAAATCGGCCAAGTTGTAAGACTCGGGTCAATTTGGTCAAGATTCGGCCGGATTGGTCAAGACTCGGCTGGATCGAATCGGTCAACCAAAGTCAAACCTTCTTTTTTTAAAGCTTTTATTAACTATCTTATTGTTTCTAGACAATTATGTTTAAGTTGAAAAATCATGTTATGCTTAAATTTGAAGTTATATATATATTTTTAATTTTTTGTTATATATAATTTCAAAAACTATTATTTTATACATAAAAAACCCACTATTCATCGATCCGATTCCGATCCGATTTTTAAAAAATCTTGTTTCTCCCTTGCCGATCCAATCCCGATTCTCGAGTTCTATCCCATCTCCTTTCATAGCGCCTGCTTCCCGAAAAGATAGACTTCCTTGATTAAGACTATTACGCGTTTGAGATCTTAACAACGTGACATGTGTTTAATGACTAACCTGTTAATATTATATGATACAATTTAGTTTCGGTTTTAAACACTTGTAATTGACTAATTGTTTGTCGGTTTTTAAATGGTTAGTTTGACGCGTACATGTTTCTAATATATTTGAATTTACATGGATACCTTAAATAGTTAAATTTCCTAATCGGCATTTTATTAACAAAATAAGAGTAGTCAAACATTGATAGGACTTAGGTTGTTTCTAACTCAAATTCGATTTTCATGAGAAATTTTATTACGAATTCGAGTTGGTACAATAAAAACGAGCGTCTATTACTACTTTTAGCATAAAACGAATACAAAACGGGAGACTAAAAAGTACGGGTGTCACGATTTACTAATGGGAAACCCTGTGTATCGTGTCACCACCGATGTCAATTAACAATAAAACACTCATTTTATGTGATCCACTTGTTAATAACCCGTGAGCAAAATAGGGGAGATTGGGGTTAATATATAAAGACAATATCAAACACATCAAACAAAGTCACCTCGAGATCTCCAACTTCTCGTATTTGTAGAAATGAAAGATGAGTCGTGAAAGCAAACAAACTAATTAGTATTATAACGAAAATACCATTGACTATCTTCACATATGGTTTCATCTTCTTAAGACTTTTTTGTCTGTCCATATGAAGTAAAGGACTCGGCAGAAAACATAGAATAGGTACATCATTAGTAAAACGAAGTTGTATCATAAACCATTTATATCAATATAGTTAAAAAAAAAAAAAAAGGTTTTTTCAATTCATGAAAAAAAACATTTATGGGATGGATTGATAGAGATTTTTTTAGAGTTCTGAGTTTCATCATAGGCATGTGTAACATCCCAATATTTTAAGGTAATAGAAAATTAACCCTTTTTGTAGTTTTGACATTAAATTAATTTCCTTGTATTTTATTTTCAGCAATAGGTCTGAAAAAGTATCTAAAAATAAAAACTTTAGATATCTGTAGGGGCTAATTTAGTTGGAACTCTAATAGCTAGCGGGGTATTTTACCCACAAAAATTGGTTATGGGACGTGGCTATCTAGAAATAAGCCAGCCACATTTCCACTTCTTTCTCAATAGCAGACTTCTTCCACTACTACTACTCTACTCCTTGAATCTTCAATCCATCTTCAAATCCATGCAATAGAAAATCAAATTAAAGATTTGTAATCTTAGAACAATAACAATAATCATCTCCAATTGTATTAGAAATTGAAATTTGGGGCCATCATTGAGGTGGTGGTGGCCGAAATTTTAGGGAAGAAAAGGGGGAAGAATTTCAATTTGAAAACCCTAATTCTTTGTCTCTCATTCTGGAGGTATTGATTCTATAACCCTAGTTTTATTTGTTATTGAAATTTAGGATTCTTAACCTTAGAATTGGGGGTTTTTGTTAATTGAGATTTTCAAGTAGAACCCTAATATATTTGATTGAGAATTGGTTAGTTGATTTAAAGAGTTTGTTGATAATGGGAAAAAAAATCCCCCATAGTAAGAAATTCATATTTGATGGTGTTTGGCTAATAATCATGAAATAAAGTTCTATCATGAAAATTTGGATTTGTTGAAAAAGTGTTGAGTAGCCAAACACCATAATGTTAGAATTGATGAATGCAAGTAGATACATGTAAGGGAATTGAGTCATGGAACTCATAGATGTTACGTGTTTATTCATGTTTAGGTATTGAAGATTAACTGTTGAGCTTGAAGCCTTATATTGCCAAGTAGCCTAATTGAGGTGAGTGTATATGCATATAATCATATTCTTGTTATTAGAGGTCATAGGTGGGTAAATTCCTATGACCCATAGTTTGATTGCTTGTAAGAACTAGTAGGTGAGTAAATTCCTACTAGTCATATTGTACGTAAGAGCTAGTAGGTGGGTAAATTCCTACTAGTCAAATTATCCATGGCCATGTTGAAAATGTATGTGTGATGTTTGTTATGAATGAAATGGCTAGCTTGCTAGGCTTTATGTGGTGCTTGAGGCACAATGTTAAGGTAGCATGATTATGATTGTATGCGTATGCATTCACTAAGTGTAGCTTACCTTTTAGTTGTTTAACTCTTTTATAGGCGTTGGTAGTAGCAAGAGCAAAGAAGTGATTGAGTGAAGTTCAAGTTGGAAGTTTTTGCCATCTCAAGGTTGACATTTTGGGTAACTTGGGTAGATGATCCCATTGGTACATGTTGGCTCTTGATACAATTCCTTTTGGTTAACTTAATTTTGGTAAAATTCAAGAAATTTGGTAGTTGCGATGGATATGTAAGCTTTTGATAAAATTTGTGAATAACTTGACAAATTATCCAAGTTGGGTAATTGACCCACTTGTTGAACAATGTGAATTGTAAATCTTATATAAGTGGCAAATCTTAATGTAATGATGTTTTTATATGCATGTCTTGAATATGTTTGACATATGTCTTGAATACGTTTGGATTAGTCTTTGAAAGGTTTTGAAATGAAATGGTATTTTGGTTGAACCTATTTTTGAGTCAAAGTGCAGGAAAAAAATGTGGTTTTGATCAAAGCTTTTCTACAGGTAGTCCCACTGCGCCGCAGTGGGAGTCTTTCCTAGCTCACTGCGCCGTAGTGAGCATTTGTTAAATTGTTGCCGATATTTTCCACTGCGTTGCAGTGGAGTTGTTACTGATAAAAAAAATTATTCGATTTTGATTAAAAAGGTTTGGGTCCTTACAGCATGCATGTAATTTAGGAGTAGGAGTAGATTAGAATGTCGTTCCAAAAAAATACATATAATCAAATAAATTCGAATAAATAAATATAATCGAATAAATTTAATAAACGAAAATAAAATAATCTCTGATATAAATAAAACAAAATTCTTATGAAATCATTATTTATTAAGTAATGCTTATTTGTCATTATTATAATTTTTTTATATTAATTATTTTTTTTATTATTTTGATTTATGACATCATCTTATTTAAAATTTACATATTTTTCAAATTGATTTATGATTTATTTTCTTTTTAGGCTAAGTCTTAATGTAAATTAAAATGTAGTTATCTATTTTTTTTTCTTTAAGCGATTATATGTTAATTTTAAAAAGATAGAATCACTTTCTCTTTTCGTCTTAATATTATCAATTTGTTGGGTATATTAAATAAAAACAATTGCTATGCCATCATCAATTTATAAAATTAGTTTATTTATCATCTCCAAATTCTTTTTTAAAGTTTATTTTTTTTTTAATTTACTTTTGATACTATAAGCACCTTTTTTTTCTTTAACTTATTTCATTTTTATTTTTGTTATTTATGACGTCTTTTTCTATAAAATTTTTTTTTCTTTTCATGTTATATGCATAGTCTTTTAAATTTTCATCATCTAAATAGTTTTAACATAACAAATTTTTAAATTTATCCGTATAATATGCGGGCTAACAAGCTAATTATATTTATTCGAAATATGAAGTATACTATTCCGAGGTTATGAGTATGGTTAAACTATCGCGTCATTCTTAAACATCAATGTACTTTAATATTACAAAAATTTTATTAATAAGTCCTGGTTGAATCCGGGTTAATTAGCTAGTTAACCAAAATACGAACTTACAGATTTAACTCTAATGCGTTGAACAGATGAAAAATTATGAGAGGAAAAAAGTTTGTATTTGTATAGGTATAGGATGGACATTCGTATCATTTTTAGGTAAGTAATTTTAATTTTTAAATTAAAAAGATTTAAATTCCTTCATTATAAACACTTTATAATAAATATTGACAATAATAAATGAGAATGGAAGAGTTTGAAATATTTTTGTCAAATTGTAACATTCGTGAATTTTAACCTATTTGACTATGTTTGACTTTTGTTGACTATGTGGTTAATTGTAACATTTGTGGCGTTGGACCCATTGACTTTTGTTAATTATGTATGTAACATTTGCCTTTTCTTTTCGGATTTCATCCTTCATATGTGTAACTTGTGCTACTAATTTGTAGAGTATTAGTCTAAAAGTGGCAAAATTGGGAAATAGACAGAATAAGACTAATTCGCCGAGTATTAGTTTAAAAGTGGCAAAAATGGGAAATAGACAGAATAAGACTAATTCGTGGAGTATTAGTCTAAAAGTGGCAAAAATGAGAAATAGACAGAATAAGACTAATTCGTGGGGTATTAGTCTAAAAGAGCTGGATAAAAAAAAAAAAAAAAAAAAAAAAAAAAAGAGATTTATTTACATCTGACCCAACCCTATCCTCCCCAAACTCTTACACTTTCCCTTATCCAGCCATTCATTTCTCTTTCACTCATTCTCTCTAAACACACCTAAGAACACACACACACACACATACTCATTTCTCTCAATCTCTAGATTTCTTCTTCAATTAGTGTTGTTTCAACAAGATTTATACAAGAACCATCATCATCATTATCATCATTTAATCATCATACCAAGGATTTGAAGGTCAAAGTCCAAGAAATCTTTCCATTTAGCTCAAATTCGGGTTTGACTCTTTGAAGGTAATTTTGGTAAGTAAAACTCATCTCAAATCCACTATTTTATGTTTATAATCATGTTTCAAGTCTAACCTAAACAACCCTTAGTCAATTTTTGGTTCAAAAGCTTAATGGGTCGATTTTAGGGTTGGCAACTTGGATAATTTAGGTCAAAATCAGATTTGAGGCTTAATTGAAGTTATGGAATGACTTTTAAAGTATGGGTTAGTCTCATACACATTAATTATGTCAAATTATGCTCAAAACATGTCTTCACATTCTTTAAATCGAGATCTAGGTCGAATTAGGGTTTTGTGAGGTCAAAGTGGGTCAAGATCGAATATTGAGTTAAAGTGATGTTATGGAACAAAATTATGAAAAGGGTTATGTTTGTTATGTTCAATCATGTTGATTATATGTTGAATTGAGTCTTGAATCTCACAAAAGTCGGATTTCAAGTGTCGAATTAGGATTTGGGTGTTCTTGGCCAACTTTGACTTTTTTAGTCAACCCATTCTTACCCATGTTGTTGCCCGCTTTCTTCCTTTATGTCTTTAACTCGTTTTAATCCATGCCAAGTCAATTCGTAACATCCCCCTAATCTCATAGCCACTCAACAAAACATAATTTTGGATTCTTATGAGCAAACGAATCTCGAATCATGAACGTATGAACGTATATTAATATGTATGTATGTATTACTAAAGGTTGTGAACGTGTGACGAATATCCTATGCTTGTAGCCCTATCTTAACTTGTCATAGCCGCTCAAGGTGAGTTCCGTAGCTCCCTACTCAATTGAGATTCGGGCTGAAAAGTATACATACGTGCTTGTTTGATTTTGGTCGATTTGATTGATGACTTATTGCTTGTCATTAGTTATTTGAGTGATTGTTGGATGGTGTACGCATATGATTGTGACATTGTGATTATTAGGATAGTCGTACATACATGGAAGTCGGTTATGCCTTCAAAGGGTTGTTAGATGTGGTGGGAAGGGTGCGGGTGACCCTATATATAAGCATCTGGGATTTTATGAAAGCAAAATCCTCCGAAGTGTATGTACGTTTTGTTCAGTGGGAATGAATGGACTTGTGATTGGTTGATGTACTTCCAAGTGTTTTACACTTGAGAACATGCTTCCGTACTTAATGATTGGTTGATGTGCTTCCAAGTGTTATACACTTGAGAACATGCTTTCATACTTAATGATTGATTGATGTACTTCCAAGTGTTTTACACTTGAGAACATGCTTTGCACTTATTTATTGATTGGCTTGAGTTATGATTTGTCTTATTGCTTGATTGCTAGTTAGATTGATTTGTTGACGGTATAACCTATTGTTGTTGGATTATGTATTTGGTTTGGATTGTGTGATATGATTAGAATAGTATTACATACATGGAAGACGATGATACCTTTAATGAGTTGTTAGATGTGGTGGGAAGGCTGCGGGTGACCCTGTATACAAGCATCTTCGATTCCTTAAATGTAAAGTCGTATAAAATGTATGTGCATTGTGGTTTGGATGATTGGTTGTCGTACTCCCAAGTGCCTTGCACTTGAGAACATGTTGTTGTACTTATAGTTTGGTTGGTGTACTACCAAGTGTCATACACTTGAGAACGCGCTTTTGTACGACGTACTACCAAGTATTTCATACTTGAGAACATTGTGGTTGTGGTGGCTTTTGTTGTAGTTATGATGCATTTATGATACATTATTTGATGTCTTATTGTTTGGACGCGCATGTTATGTTTTCTCTAATTAATGTTATTAGCCTCTTGTGCGAGTACCTACATGTGGCAAGGGTACGCCATGAGTAACCCTCTCTACATTCTTGTGTAATGCGATGGTTTACTGTAAGTTATGATTTACTTGCACCTTGTACATGTCATGATTTGCCTATACTTTACACATGTTGCGACTTGGATGGTTCCTTGTGAACCATTACTACGAACTTACCAACCTAGTGTTGACCTTGTTTAGTACACTTTTCAGGTAATCAGGTGATTCAAGTGCGAGAAGCATGATTGAGGTTGCATTAGAACCCGGGCTTGGACTTACATGGATCACAGATTCATTTGCCCTACTTTGACTTTATGCTTAGGATCGTTTGCCATCTTTTGATATCATTTTGTAAACGCTTGATGGCTACATGCTCCTTGTGCATTTGGTACTTATTATGTCATGTTTGGATCCAACGGATTCCTTGTTAATCATTTAGACTTATTCTACGATAATCCCATGCATATGCTATATCTTTTCGGTAATATTTCGAGCCTAGCTTGGGGTGTTACACAAATTAACGTGGATTTGATGAAAGAATAGAAGGGGATAGTTTCAATTTTTAATTCTATAATTATAATATTAGTATATGAGTAATTCGATGGAATTAGATTATTATTTAAAATTTTCAAACTTTCTATAGATATAATAAGAGAAAATAAAATATTATTGAAAAAAATATGGAGATGCACGTAGGATAAATTCTACATGACAATTTTTGAATATAGCATTAGATTTGAGAAATGCTTGAAAAGACTTGATGATGCATGGAAACATAGCTAAGATACATGGATCATAAAAATATTAATAATAATATGATTATTAATTTTGCTGTTAATAATGTTATGAACCTCATGATAGTGAAATATGGATCCATTAGTTTTAAGTTTTGCAGTTCTCATTCGGCTAACTTTTAATACATATTTCTTCTAGTGAATGATAATAAAGTAATTTTCTTTAATTGTAGGCTTATTTGTATCCACTTATTTAAAAAATAACATGAAAATTTATGTTAGAATTAAAATAGAATACAATAATAGAAGATACACACACATATATATAATATGTGATTTAGTTATCATAGTTTTAATGTGTTGTCTTTTTTTGTAGCTATATGAATATAATTTTTTTTTAAAAAGAAAAAAAAAAAGATAGAATCTAACTATTACAATTTACAAAAAAAAAAAAAAAAAAATAATCAACTAATTAAATAGGAAAAAAAATCAATTTTATTATTCACAAGAATAAGTGTATGTAGTTCTTTCGCAATTTCAAGGAACAGTTTTATATAAACATATGGAAGCTCCAAGCATCTAACTATATTTCAATGGTGTGGAAAACATGCAAAAGACATGACGCTTGATATCTGTTTATACATAAAACCAATTCATATCAATATAGTAAACTATTTTGCATGAAAAATAAAGCCTAAATGTTATAACCTTAATTACAATCAATTTGAATAGTAAAAAAGCAATACAAAACTTACGTATTGTATAGATAACTTGAAGAGACGTGTGAGCAAAACATAATCTATGTATATATAGGGTGGACATTGATGTGAGTTTTTGGTTAGTGATATCATTGATCTAATTATAAAATATTTTAATTCCAATAATAAAAGGGATTTGATAATATTTTTTGATATTATTTTTGCTAAATATATCATTGATCTAAGGATTTTTTTTATTCATAATATTTAAGAGTTTTTTTTTGTCGAATAAAATGGCTAAATAGCTGTTAGATTTTGTGTATATATATAATACTTTTTGTATATTAATTAATTAGTTATAAATACATAATTATGTAATCCGTATGTTTTGAGCTTATACAAACATTTCCCCTGAATGGATATACACAAACATTTTAAAAAATAGTTAGTCTCATTTTTTCATAAAATAGATATGACACTTAAAAATAATTTATTATTTTTTTCATTTTTTATTCCAATGTAAAGATAGATATTGTAAAAAAAAATATAGAGATGAAACGTAGGACTAAATCCTATGTGGCAATGATATAAGCTAGTTTTTGAATTGAAAATGCTCTAGAATCTTTCGGTAACTATTATTTTAATAATTATATATATATAATATTTAAGAGTTCTTTTTTGTCGAATAAAATGGCTAAATAGCTGTTAGATTTTGTGTATATATATAATACTTTTTGTATATTAATTAATTAGTTATAAATACATAATTATGTAATTCGTATGTTTTGAGCTTATACAAACATTTCCCCTGAATGGATATACACAAACATTTTAAAAAATAGTTAGTCTCATTTTTTTATAGAATAGATATGACACTTGTTAGAAATCCAAAAATAGTGATACATTGTAATTTAAGTTGTGGACTTATTTGTTGTTAAGTCATGTGTTGATGATTTCTAAGGTTGAGGGGCTAATTGTGATAATTAGCATAGTTGGTTAGTTTAGACTATAAATAGCCCTCAATTCCTTAGAAATCATAACAACAACATTCTTGACATAACTTTGACATTTTCATACCATTACACCTGAATAACACACACTTGATCCCAATTCTCTCTCAACACACACACAAACACCAAGAACACACACACTAACCAAACGCCATTGTTGATGTGAATTCGAGTGATAAAATCGTGTTGTTACAACACTTAATAATAATTTATTATTTTTATCATTTTTTATTCCAATGTAAAGATAAATATTGTAAAAAAAAATATAGAGATGAAACGTACGATTAAATCCTATGTGGCAATGATATAAGCTAGTTTTTGAATTGAAAATGCTTTAGAATCGTTCGGTTAACTATTCTTTTAATAATTATATATATAATATTTAAGAGTTTTTTTTGTCGAATAAAATGGCTAAATAGCTGTTTGATTTTGTGTATATATATAATACTTTTTAAATATTAATTAATTAGTTACAAATACATAATTATGTAATCCGTATGTTTTGAGCTTATACAAACATTTCCCATGAATGGATATACACAAACATTTTAAAAAATAGTTAGTCTCATTTTGTTATAGAATAGATATGACACTTAATAATAATTTATTATTTTTTTCATTTTTTATTCCAATGTAAAGATAAATATTGTAAAAAAATATATAGAGATGAAACGTAGGATTAAATCCTATGTGGTAATGATATAAACTAGTTTTTGAATTGAAAATGCTCTAGAATAGTTCGGTTAACTATTCTTTTAATAATTATATATATATATATATATAATAAAATAAGATTGTTTTTTATAAGTATTTTTAGAAAGTTTTTGATGTGGCAAATCCATATTTCATCTTAAAAAACTTTTTATCTAATTATGATGTCATATATAAATAAAATAAGAAATAACCCTTACATGTTTAATGAAAATATTGATCATTTATTTAAAGAATAAAAATTCTCTCTTATATAATATTACAAATAAAATGTCTCTTAATTTATCTAATTGATTTATTAACTTATATAATAATTGTGTTAGTTAAATTATTAGATTTATATCAAGTTATAATAATTTACGAACAAAATTACATAAAATTTTATATTATATTTTATAATTTTATAATTTTAATTAACATGTCCGGGTTGAAACCGGGTTGATTAACTAATATATATATATATATATATATATGTATATGTATATAGGGGAAAGATAATTTGAGACCAACTAAAAAAAGTCCAAAAAAGGATCATTGATTTTCGTAACTTACACACCACCACCATCATCTACTACGATATACAAGACTTTTTTGTAAAAATACTAAGACTTTCCAGCGACGAGCCCACAGAAAAATCATGTGTAAGTTAACTACAATCAGTGGTCCTAGTTGGTCCTAAAATAAGAGGTGGTCTCAAAATATCTCACCCCTATGTGTGTATATATATATATCAATGTTATATTCTAAACCTAAAACAATATGTAACTTTTTATGTTTGAGATCACACTATCTTTAATTAGTTGAATCACTAAATAGGTGTTCTAAATATTACTCCGTATATAGTTAATTTTGGAAACTTATAATTTTGAAAAATACAATATATTAAAAACTAACTTACATATAACTTTAATATATTACTCACATAGCCAAGTTTTTAATCTTCAATATTCACATGTTTTCCAGTCACACCTTCTGACTTTTTTTCTTTAATTAAAATAAAATAAAATAAAATTGAATATAAAATTATTACCACATGATTAATTACCACATATTACAAGTTATCCGTGCATAACAACCGCGAAGATACAGTCCCCCGTGTTTTTTTGAAAGGTAGAAAAGTGAATTAATAAAACGATTGCTAGTAAATCGCTAGGCAACCAAAAGAGTACATTTGTAAATATAATTACAAAAAAAATAAAACAAATACAACAAGAATCAAAAGCAAACTTGACCTGAATACACTATACACCCTTAAACACCAACAAAATCCGGAATTTAACTGAGAGTGAGCTAAAATGCATGAAAAAAACCTGGTAAAATCCCAGGAAAAAATCCACGATACTAGAGGCCGCGCCACCGGTTTTCACCCTAACTCGTTTTTTATATCACCCCATACAAATCCGGACCACCATGAGACCCTGGACCACCATGAATCCCATAAAATATAGCATTTCACTAAATACCCCGTGTTAACGAGGTATGTTCGATTATTCATATGTATCATCTTCTATAAAAATTTAATATAAAAAATGTGCATATATTCTATAGAAACAAAAACATCCTAACTAAGCCTTCATTAATTTATTCATAAAATCTTTAGACATTCTACTTTTAATGTAAATTTACATACTCTATGTACCAAAATCCTAATAAAATAGTATCCAATCAATTAAACATAACGGAAAAGCTAGGAAACCTAGAAAAGAAAATATACCATGCTTGGTCAATCCTGCCAAGTATTCTCTGTCTGCAACATCCATCACCAACAAGAAACCCAAATTCTTTTGCTTTTAAATACAAAATTTTTAACAATTAGATCCAAATGGGCTATAAATCAATATAAAAAATTGTTAACACTACCAAAATCATCATCATTTTCTACCATATTACCTCTTAATCTTCTTCTTCTGTTACTGTAATGTCATTGTTTACTTTTCAGACTTCTGTCCATTTAAAATTAAGACTACTTAACAACCATGATAAATCACCATTAAACAAGTTCCCAACAAGATTATCAATATCAAATTCTCAGAAACCCGAATGTCAGTTTCCGCAATATTTACCGGCAAACCAGGTCACCTTTATATTTATAATGCATTGGTTTATAATAACTGATCATACTATTTATATTTATACTACATTACATTTCCTGATAAAGTATCTTAAAATGTATATAAAACTGAAATAAAATAGTGGATTCTCAGAGTGTTGCGGCCGTGGTGTTTGGACAGACATCACAGAACTCGAGATTATATCCATTGACAAAGAGAAGATCAGAAGGCGCGGTTCCAATTGCAGGAAGTTATAGGCTTATTGATGCAGTTATAAGCAATTGCATCAATAGCAATATAACAAAAATATATGCACTTACACAGTTTAATTCAACTTCTTTGAACTCGCATCTGTTGAGAGCATACTCTGGGGGGCTGCTATCAAACCATGAATTTCTTGAAGTAATTGCCGCTTATCAGAGTCCAGAAGACGATAACTGGTTCCAGGTTCTCCATATATCACCTTATAATTAGCACTAACTGTTTACCTACATAGATACATACATATAATTAGCCGATTTACTAATACATGCATTACTATAACAAAAGTTTTCCCGTGTTCATTATGCTGCAAGTATGTCCATATTGTTCATATCGGCCAAGTATGAGATTCGTTGGTAGTTTATAAGTCTTAGTGTCTCTTCCTCCTTTGAGCTAGCTTTTTGGAGTAAGTTATACTCCTACCTTATGTTCTGATGCGGGTCCATATCAATTGGCATCAAAGTCAGCCCTATCTTTCAAGGCTCTAACACTTGAAGTTGCCTATGAAGTGGTGGCTAGGACCTAAAAGTAGAAGGGTGTCAATGATTACCAACATAGCCGTGACCAACAAGGACGTTGGCTCCTTCAAAGAGTGGGCTACCCTTAAAATCCCACATCGGCCAAGTATGACATTGGTTGATGGTTTTACACCACATTGGCCAAGTATGGTATTGGTTGATGGTTCTACACTTGATATGGGTCCAATATGAGATGGGTCCATATCACATACACGATAATACACTTTTAAATTTTAATAGGGTCAGTTGGGGCTCTGTTTTAATAGGTCAAGCTGGTATTGTTTTAGAAGTTAGTTGAAAAGGAAATTGGTCGTCAAGGTGGTTGAAATCGACCAAAGTGTATAGTAATTGCATAAACACTTTATTGATGAATTATATTTCTGTTATAATCATATACTCCGTACTAGTTATTTATGTATATATTTAAAGGTTTGCACAAAGAGTTGACAAATTTCGGATAAACCCAACTGACCCGTTGCAAAAATTATCTGTTATCCAATCTGTTCATTTTGCCATTTTTAGACCACGTAGATATGCACTTGCATACAGATGTATACATATGCATGGGGTTGAATTCAAGTAATTTTGGGATTTCGGTCTGTAGGGAACTGCGGATGCTATGAGAAGATGCTTATGGGCATTAGAGGAGCATCCTGCCGTTGAATTTTTGGTTCTTCCAGGACACCATCTTTACAAGATGGATTATCAGAAACTAATAGAAGCACACAGGACTAATAAGGCAGATTTAACCGTTGCAGTTTTGGATAGAATGAGAGATTACATCACGGGTTTTGGTAGTTTCAATGTAGATTTTAGAAATCGAGCTATTGGATTTGTTGAGGAACCAGAGTTGATGCCAGTTAAGTAGTATACGATCAATCGGTTTATATCGTTATTCAAACTAGTAATGATTTTAAAAAGAAAATGTATGCTGATCTCTTTTTCAGGTTAATGGCTTAAAGTTAGACAATGGTTTATATGAAAAGTTTCCTAGTATGGGGATTTATGTCATCAATAGACATGTCATGATAAAGCTTCTAAAAGAATCATTTCCTAAAGCAAATGATTTGAAAAATGAAGTAATACCAGGTGCAATATCCTTAGGATTGAAGGTCAGTCTTTCTCGCTTTCTAATAAACAAACCGAAATAAAAAGTGTACAGAATCTTATCTTTGATGCATGACAGGTCCATGCTTATCAGTTTGATGGATACTGGGAGGACATGAGAAACATCAAAGCATATTACGAAGCAAACTTGGAAAGTACAAAGAAAACAAACATGAAATATAAGTCGGTAACTCTCAAAACCTGGAAAAAAAAAAAAAAAAAACTCTAGCCCAGGAGCGAAAAATAAGCTAACTACATACTTCACCTCTTGGTAGCAGCTTTTATGATAAAGATTTTCCAGTGTACACTTTGCCTCGTCGTCTGCCTCCGTCTTTAGTAACAGATGCCGTCATCACAGCTAGTGTCATTGGTGATGGTTGCATTATAAATGTATGAAACTTTCACTGAATTCATTAGGATTTTATATATGGTTGTATACTTTTTTGTATTATTTATGCAATCTTGTATGGTTTTTTAACAAGTAGAGATGCAGCATCAGTAGTTCAGTCATTGGTCCAAGAACAAGGGTTGGAGATGGAGCTGTAATACAAGATTCAGTAATATTGGGATCAGATATCTACCAGGTAATCGCTACCGATCCAAGATTTCTAACCATATACATACAGCAAATCATTATCTACTTCTTTATAGATTACCATATACGAGGGTCAAATTTACTTAATAAACAAAAAGAACTACTTTTGTCTCCATGACAACAGAGTGTACCCGGGGAGAACGTTCGTGCTATGGACTTAAACCAGACGACTATTCCAATTGGTGTTGGTGATGGTTCATTCATAAAGAAAGCTATCATAGACAAGAATGCGAAGATTGGCAAAAATGTTAAGGTATATTATGTCATCTCACCAAAATCGAAATGTTCTATAAACAAAGGCTAACTCCTAAACAACTTATATTAATAGGGTTTACCCCTATTAATCGTCGTGCCTTCGGGCGGATTATTAGGGGTTTTTTTCCCTCCATCGGGTATTTGAAATAGGCATTTCTACTTCGAGGGAGCTCTCTAGCGCGGACTTGTTTAAGACAGCGTATGCTAGACCTCCCGTTGTCGAATCACGACACGAAGTTTCCAGCGAAATTCGCCTTTAAAAAAAAAGGGTGTATGAAACCAATAGCGGTACCAGAAAAAAAAATCCACATGGGGGAAAATTACAAAATAATTCGTAGAAAAAAAGAATTCCAAGTAGGGGCAAATTTTAAAAACCCATAGAAAATTTGAGATCAATTGAAAACTTTAATCATTCAAGGCAAATTTTACATATCCTAAGGGTGGATTGGCCCCTCTTACCTCGGTATGAGACAAGCGTTTTGTTTGGTTATTACCGTATAACATATTTGATGTGTTTTTATCTTTTCATGTAGATAATTAACAGGGACAATGTAGTAGAAGCAAACAATGAAACTGATGGCTACATCATATCATCGGGCATAGTTGTTATTATGCGAGGTGCAGTAATCCAAGACGAAAGAATCTTATGACATGATAATTTTGACTTATATATGTCTGCTGATCATTTTGATCCCCTTCAAACAACACCAGAATTGATTCACAGTTTTGAAGGTATATATACTGCTGTAGGGAACTGAAAGTCAATGATCAAATGGTGGATATACTGCTCGAGTATTGAGATTGTGTTAGATTAAGAAAATTTAGCCCAAATTTCGATTATCTTTATTGCAATTGTATTCAAATAATAATGTATATATATAGTATAAAAGGGATGAATATATCCATCTTTATTGTATCAATTGATAAAAGATAAACCATATTTATAATTTGCTCACATACGTACACCGTTCCTTTTTATAACCACGTACGAATTTTCCGATACTGCTAAATTATGATCATCAGGAACTTTTAAGTTTTAATACAACCCATCCCCCACTGATCCTATCACAATCGCAACCGTAAGATCGGGCTACACCCTCAGCTTCCCCCATCTGACCCAACTCTAGGCCCACAATCAGCGGTAGCCCAACTCTTCTGTTTTTATTTGTTAAACATAAAAGTTAAAATAAGAATGATAGAGAATAAAACAAAACTAGATCTATACCCGGTCGTTAACCAGGTTAGAAACAACATATATATATATATACTAGGTCTTTTACCCCGCACGATATGCGGCTGTTTAAAAAAGTTGTTCATGTTGTTTAGTTATATGAGTATAAATAACAATTTGTAACAATTATAACTTGTATTTTAAGCAGGTATATACAAATCTATATTTATCGGTAATAGAAATATTTATATATAATGAAATATATAAATCCAAAATATAACTGTTATTATTTAACTATTAATTAGTCGATTATAAGTTATACCAGCCTTTTAGGACACTAACGTGTTATCATCAAATATTCATATGTAATACCACATATTATATTTCATGCAATGTTAATAAACATGAAATTAAATTAAAGTGTAATGTAAGATAAGACCATAACAACTACTCGTATTATTTTTGCAAACTGATATGTAATCCATTAGAATTTCATCACATTCATTCAAAATAAAATACTTTAGTAGAATTTAAGTCATCAAATAATGAAATTCGTAAAAGATGAAAAGCTTTAAAGATAAACCAAATTAAAATTACAATTAGATTATAAAAAACAAATCTATTATTCAAATTTAAGTTAAATTCAAAATGTCTTCATATTTATTTTTTCGAAAAAGTAAAATTACCTTATAGTAATTTAAAACTCAAAATCACTTGCAAAAGCAAATAGTATAAAAATGGTGACATTGGTATAGAAAGTTTATGTCAATCAAGATTAAATCAGAATGCTAACACAACAACATTTATCTAAAAAAAAATTGTTCATATTGAGATAAAAATAACCAAATAATCGACATCTAGAAAGGTCAAACTCGAGTTCACAAATAGAAGCGTTAATACAAAGCTGAAATGAGAAATAAAAAAAATCATAAAGATGTTGATAGGAGAAAAAACCAACTTAGATGATGATGATGAGGAGGAGGAGGATAATGAATAAGGTATAGAAAAAGAATCAAAAATAAATAAAAACGGAATTTGCATATCTCATACGAAACTTCAAAAGTGTGTTTCTTTGAGTAGCTAATATCACATTCATAGATATATGATTAATATCAGATTAATACTAAAATAATTAGAGGAGGGAAACAAAATATTTGCCAAAGAAAACAAATATCTCACGTTAAATAATATCTTGGATTTTTAGTTTTATTTCATTTTTTTACATAATTAAATTATTGGCAAAAAATTATAAAAATGCCACATATGATTAAGGCTTATGTGTCGATATTATAAAATAGGTTTGAGTTGTAGGACCTCTAGGATCATTCGGATTCCTACTGTTTTAATAAGTATATAGATATATATATACTAGGTATTTTACCCCGCACGATGTGCGGTTATCTAATGTTTTTGCTTTCAATACGCAATTATACAATCAAAGTAGAAGATTATGAAAAGGCTAAACAAAAAATTGATGGAAAAATGTTTGTGATTCATATTTCATGCTGTCTTTTCATTATATATTGAGTCTAGCTGTCGTTTCATTATATATTGAGTCTAACGAAACTAAAAAAAACTAAAATATATTTGTATGACTTTTTTCTTAATCTTATATTATACTGTACTTCATGCAATACTAATTAACATAAAATTAAGTTAAAATATAAATGTAATGTAAAATCATAACGATATGTTATTTTTTGCAAAGTGATAGATGATTTATTAGAATTTCATCATACTCATTCAAATGAAATAGTTTCATAAAACTTGCTTCATCAAATATTAAAATTCATAAAAACCGAAAAGATTTAAATATAGTTAGAAACCAAAATAAAATTACAGTAGATTACAAAGAACAAACTAATGCTTCAAAAACGTAAATCACTACAAAGAAAATGATATTAAAAAAAAAAAACTAAATCACAATATGATATATTCTATTGGTTATTGGTTATAGTGGATAAAAGAATAAGATATAAATATTTTGAAAACTAAATATTTTCTAATTTTGTACATAGATTGTCAGTTCATACGGTTTCTATCATAATGTAGGATTTGATCTTTCACTTTTGCTTTTTTAAAAATTTGTGTATATATAGATTTTATTTTTATTTAAATAAATATATTTAGATAATATAACTTTGTGGATTTATATATTGTAAAAAAATATAAAGATGCCACATAGGATAAAGACCTATGTGGCAATTTTTAAAAATAGCTTTTAATTGAAGAATGCTTTAAAATGCTAGAATTCTTACTGTTTTAATATTTATATAGATATATATATATATATATATATAACTTTCCTTATTTTGAGAACCATTTTTTTTTGTAAGAACCATGAGATATCTCAAATTATGTATTGGATTATATGTTTTTTTTTTGTCCATTCACATGTAAAATGATATAAAAAAGTATGTTGTAGAAGAAACTTTTTTAAATATTAAAAATCATGGGGGGCAAACATTTATTCAAAATATTAAAAATATTGGTATGTGAAGGGTTTTTTACCCAAGTTGGGTGCATAACAATCCATATTTCTTCCTCTGTATATATATATATATATATATATGAAAGTTATTTGTAGTACATGTGTAAGTTAACTTACACACTTCTTCTTCCTTCTTCCTTCCATCTCCGACCACCACCACCGCCACCATGATCATCTCCGGCCACCACCATGATCCTCCGACGACGGCGACCATCTCCGGCAAGACTTACACATGTGTAAGTACAACTTTTTTAGCAGTTTAGGGTTTAAAATTTCTAGGTTTTTTCCTTCGCGAGACAACCACCACCAGCCACCATCATCTCCGACCACCCCAACCACGGTGCCGACGTCGGGCAGCAAGGGTTTCGCCCATACCGTAGCAAATCGTCACCATCTCTTGGATCGCCGCCCATCAAATCCATACGATTCCCATATGCGTCCCTTGACGGTCAGTTTAGAACGGATAAGGGCCTTTGGCCCGTACCTTATCCACCCGAAAACGAACCTGATTCTCGCTGCAAAGTTAACTTACACATGTGTATGTCTCGCCGGAGATGGTCGCCGTTGCCTGATAATCATGGTGGTGGTCGGGGATGGAAGGAAGAAGGAAGAAGAAATGTGTAAGTTAACTTACACATATACTATAAAAAGTACATGTACTACAAATAACCCACCCCTATATATACATACATATATATATGTATGTATTTTCCTTATTTTGAGAACCGTTTTTTTTAAGCATGAGAACTCATAAATAATATACTTGTTCACATGAATTTTTTGTTCATTCACATGTGAAATGCTATAAAAATTTATGTTGTAAAAGAAACTTTTTTAAGAAACCTTCAAAGTAGCCTTTTGTGAGCTTGTGAATGAATTTGTTCACGTGTTTTGTTCACATATGACAAACGGCTATATATGAGGTTTTAAAAAAAAAAATTCTTCTACAACATATATTTTTATAATGTTTCACATGTGAATGAACAAAAAAAACATGTGATTTAATATGAAATTTAGGATTTCTCACGGTTCTTACAAAAAAATTGGTTCTCAAAATAAGAGTCTCCACCACACACACACACACACACACACATATATATAGTTAAATGTACACGAAACATGTTAAACTTTATCTATATCTATACCTACATATAAAAAAAATAGTCTCTTTTATTTATGTAAGTGTTGAAATTACTCTATGCAATATGACAATAATACCCCTTACTCTTTTTCTAAATCATCCTCTATTTATTCGTTAATTTAATTATCTCCACTAATACACTTAAAATACCCTTAATGAAATAAATTACACTGTCAGTCCTTCAACTTTTAAAATAATTTCACTAACCACTATATTAATTACATCAATAACCTACATTACTTGTTGTCCCCACTATTAGTCGTCGCCGACACCAGTCACCACCACATTTTCATCACCAACGTCGCATTTGTGTGGACACCATGCTAGTATGTAATAATAACAAAAGTACACATATCCTACTTTTATTAGAGACGGATAATATAAAACGTTAAACACCTAAACATAAGATTCCTGAAATCAAAAGTTCTAGATTTTCAAATAAATATATAATACTTCTAAATACATATTGCTCATTTATCTTAGTGATGTTATTGTCTACTAACTTAACATCATCCAAAAACCTATTACAATCAACCTCATCGTTAAAAATAAATAAAAAACTGAAAGAAAAAAAGGGTTGGTGAAGTTATTTACACTTAGAACTTTTAAAAACGACAACCGGTGAAGTCGATTGTTGTCACCTTCACCCTTTTCATGGATAAAAGTTTATAAAGTATATTTTTAATATTTGATTTAAGCCTAAATTAAAATCTTTTGATAAACCATTCACCATCTTACGCATTACGGGTGTACGATTTTAGGTTGTAAATATATTCGTTACACATTAAATTATGTTGTAATTTAAATTGAAACACATACTATGGATTGTTGATAAATAACTTTTGTGTTAACCAATAATCATATTTGAGTTTGTAAATAAAATCTTTTATAAAACAAACTAATACTTATCTTTTTTTTTAAAAAAATTTCTATCTTTAAAACACTTAAAATACCCTCAATTTTTGACATATTCTCAACTGATACACTACATCTACCTAAAACATCTCTAAAATAATTTCCAATCCTATCAATCCAAACTACCTCGATCTTTTTTCACTAATTTAAATATATTTTCAACTAATATACTTATAGTATTTTTAATGAAATTTATTTACAATATACATTTTTTAACCCTTAAAATAACTACACTACCTTATTTTACATCAATTATTTGTACAATAATTACCGTACGTTACCGTCACCGCCGCTGCCACCACCACCACCACCGCTGCCGCATTACGCCAGTACGTCACTCGTACAATACGTATAATCTCTAGTTTAGCAAGAATTCCAAATGTTCACCATACATATTTTTATAACTTTTTTTATTTTTGAAATATGGACAATCTGTATATATAATTTTTTTTTTTCCTTTATAAAACAAACTGCCCTCCTCCTTTTTTTTTTTAACTTTCAATCTTCAAAATATTTAAACTACCCTTAATTTTCAACACATTCTTAACTCACACACTACATCTAACTTAAAAAATCTCTAAAATATTTTTCAATCCTATCGATCCAAACTACCTTTTTTTCCCCCACTAATTTAAATATATTTTCAGTTAATATACCTATAGTATTCTTAATGAAATTTATTTACAATATACATTCTTTTACTTCAATTCTTAAAATAAATACACTACCTCCTTTTACATCAATTACTTTTACATTAATAACCACACGTTACAGTCACCACCACCCATCGCTACGACCACCGCTGCATTGTAAGGGTACACCACTCATATAATACATATTCTCTCGGTTAACATGAAACTCAAATGTTCACCATACATATCACACATTAAGGTTGTTTGCAATATTTTAAAGTGCTCGACTCACTCTGTTGAACTTCAAAATATTTTCAATCCATTGGTAATTTGTACGTGTCGTTCTATATAAAAATAGAAAACATAAAAATTTGCTAATTGTACGTAGGTAAGTAACTTATTTGTATATAGTATCCATGATTCAAAAAATGTAGATTAAATAGTATATAATTGGTTACCATATATAAAATAACTAAGTTCACTTTTAATTTTAAGGGTTAAGATTATTTTGATTATGAATTTCAATGGTTTAGATCAACAGTCAAAATTATTTTTTTCTCTTAGTTGTGATAGCAATTAATATATATAATGTTTTAGTATTTTAAGAAATCCTGTTTTACTCGGTTGTTTCACTTGTTTGAGCAGTGAATAAGACAATGAAATCAAGTGATGGACCGATGGTGACACTACTAAAAACAATTAATGTTACAAATGATGTTGATAATTATTATTAGAAGTAATCTTTTAATCATAGTTTTTATTATTTTTATCAAGATTATTAATAGAAAAGAAATGTAAGAAGAGAGAAATTGTTCTGAATCAAGCTCAATGATAGCTTGTGTGATTGTATTGATTATAGATTCGACGGTTTACAATATAACGACTAAAACAAACTGTAACAACCTAACTTCCAAGTTGACACTTTTAGTCCTTCGATTTTTACAATATTCCTATTACTTCTTTAATTTCCTATTTTACAATTTGAACATATCAATACCCTCCCCTTAACGAACTTTTTGTCCTCAAAGAGTAAAATCTAGAAATCGAAGGTGCATATCTGTCAAATACTCCCAAGATGCATCAGCCATATCCAAAGCCTCCTAATGGATTAAAACTTGAATTGCAGATTTATTGCTTCTTTTGAGCATCCTCCTGTCCAACACTGATCCGGGTTGTAATGTGAATCTTTTGCCTTGAGGAATTGGAGCAGTTATGATTTTAGAACCTTGTGCCTTTTTAATGGAGAAACATGGACTGTAGGATGGATTTGAGTATTTGTAGGAAGATCCAACTTATAAGCCACTTGTCCAATTTTCTGCAGAATGAAGAAAGGACCAAAATATCTAGGAGACGGCTTCCTATTGTGATGCATTTTCAAAGATTGTTGAGCAAATGGATGAAGCTTGACATAAACCCAGTCCCCAGCTTCAAAGTTTCTTTCAGTTATGTGAGTATTTGCTTGTTGTTTCATCCTGTTTCTTGCAATCTCCAGATTCCCTTTTAGCTTCTTAATCATGAGCTCTCTATCTCTGTGTAATTCCTCAACTGAATCCAGGGCAGTATCATTTGGCACATAAGGAATATGAAGGTTTGGATCCACTCCAAATAAAGTTTCATATGGAGACATAGCAATGGTTGAGTGCCAAGTTGAATTATACCACCATTGAGCTACTGGAATCCAATCCACCCAACCTAAAGGACTGTCCATGCATATAGATCTCAAATACGATTCCAAGAATCTATTTAATACCTCAGTTTGGCCATCACTTTAAGGGTGATAGGCAGATGACATTGCCAACTGAATTCTCTGCAGTCTCATAAATTCTTGCCAGAATTTACTCAGAAAAATAGGATCTTTATCAGATACAATGGTGAGAGGATTACCATGTATCTTAAAAATATTGTCCAAAAAAGATTTTTTCCACTGTGGTAGCAGTGAAAGGATGGCTAAGCAATAAGAAATGCCCATATTTTGTCAATTTGTCTACTATGACCAGGATAGTATCCTTTCCTTTGACTTTAGGAAGACCTGAGATGAAATTCATAGAAATATCACTAAATAAAGATTTAGGAGTAGGCAGTGGCTGCATTAACCCAAGTGATGCTACATTCTCATATTTGGACCTCTGACAAGTGACACATTCCCTAATAAAATTCTGCACATCCTTATTTCATCCTTTCCAATAGAATAATTCCTTAATTTTCTTCAATGTGGGTGTGAGTCCATAATGCCCACCCCTAGCTGAAGAATGAAATATTGCAATAATATCATTCCTCAACTGTTTATCCTTGGCAACCCACAACTTGGATTTCCTTCTCAAAATGTGACCATCCCATGACTTATTAGGGATCACTTTGCCTTCCTCCAACTGCTTGATCACTTGTAAACATTCATTATCCTATTTCCATGTTTCCTTGAGCCTACCTAAAAGAGCATTGTCCACAAAATATAGCATCTGCAGCTATATTCTCTACTCCTTTCTTATAAGCAATTTCATAATCATATCCTAACAACTATGATAGCCATTTTTGTTGTAAAGAAGTAACAATCTTCTGCTCTAATAGATGCTTAAGACTTTGATGATCGGTTTTGATAATAAAGTGCTTGACAGACAAATAATGGTGCCATTGTTTGACAACCATTAATATTGCTAAAAGCTCTTTCTCATAAACAGATAAACTCAATTGTCTCACAGAAAAAGCTTTGCTAATGAAAGCCAAAGAGTGGCCTTCTTGCATTAAAACAACTCCCATCTCCTTAGCACTAGCATCAGTTTCTACCACAAAGGTTTTTGAAAAATCCGGTAGTTTGAGTACAGGAAAAGAACATAAAGCTAACTTTAATTCCTCAAAAGCAGCTTATGCTTGATCATTCCATCCAAAATTATCTTTCTTTAATAGCTCAGTTAAGGGTTTTGCCAAAATACCAAAACCTCTAATAAACCTCCTATAATACCTAGTGATTCCCAAAAATCCCTCAATTGCTTCAGAGTATTGCGTTTTGGCCATTCTTTGATAGCAGAAATTTTATTAGGATCAGTAGATACTTCTACAGTAGTAATTACATGACCTAAATACTCTACCATTGCCCCACCAAAAGAACATTTAGACTTTTTGGCTCTTAAACAATGTTGTCTCATCAAGTTGAGAACCCTTTCTAACTCTATCAAATGTTGGTTCCAACTCTTACTATAAACCAGGATGTCATCAAAAAATACTAAAGCACACTTCCTCAAGACTTCTTTAAATGTATTATTCATTAAAGACTGAAAAGTAGCAGGTGCATTAGTAAGGCCAAAAGGTAATACTAGAAATTCAAAGTGGCCTTAATGTGTCTTCAATGTTGTTTTGTATATATCTGGCTTAAACATTCTAACCTAGTGGTAGCCAGATCTCAAGTCTAGTTTTGAAAACACCACTGCACTTTCCAATCCATCCAATAGCTCTTCAATAAGTGGAATTGGGAACACAATTTTCACAGTAGCATCATTTAAATGCGTAGAGTCCACATACATCCTCCATGATCCATCTTTCTTCTTTACTAAAACCACAAGAGCAACAAATGAACTAGTGCTATGTCTAATTACTCCTGTATCTAAGAGTTCTTGTGTCATCTGATTAATCACATCATTCTATGCTTTTGGGTATCTGTAGGGTTTCAGATTAAGGTCCACCCTTTCATCCTTCAAAACTATCTTATGATCAAATGATCTTGCAGGAGGTAACCATTTTGGTACCTCAAAAATATCTGCAAACTTAAGAGACTATCCAGATCCCCATTCGTCTGCAATATTGGGTTGATACATCTGATTCTCACTGCCATTTGGTTGCATAGTGAACAACTGAGCTTGTACTACCATATTAGAGTTTTGTAGCATATTAGTCATTTTTTCCATTGAACAAGCTGTTATTCCATGTTGTTTGACTCCTTTTAACTCAAAATTTTGACCCCCAACATTAAATTTCATGGTCAAGTTATTAAAATTCCAAATAATGTCATTTAGAGTCTGCAATCACTTAACACCCAAAACAATATCATAATTCCTTAATTCTATTACCAACATATCTACAGTAAACCAAGTACCCTGCATAGCCCATTTAAAATCCTTACACAACTTCACACAAGACATCTTATTACCATCTGCTACAGTCACTTGCACATTAGGTATCTCAAAAACTGGATTGCTTAACCTTTCTGCTAATTCTTGGCTCATAAAATTGTGTGTTGACCCACTATCACACAATATGTAAATTCTTTTTGTCCCAATTCTACCCACAATTTGCATAGTAGAAAAAGAAGGTATACCAGTAATGGCATTGAGTGGAATCTGAGGAGTACCCTGGATTAATTACCAACTTTGTTGCGTCCTCTTCTTCTTGCGTTTCCATGGGGGTAGGGGGGACGTCGTCATCCCCCCTTTTCACATCATTGATTTGTTTTATTGGTTCGTAAGAGGAGTGGATCGATCCTATCCCTGTTTCAGATTGGAATTTAATGACCCTATAGATGACAGAGGGGACCATTTTCATCATTTGCATCGCAGGTCTTCCCAAAATTATATTGTAGGGGGATGGAGATCGTACTATCGAGAGATCCAACGTCTCCGTTCATTCGTGTATCCCATCTATGATGGTCACATCTAGATCGACTTCTCCTAACGGCCATGCATGCTCTCCGGAAAAACCTACCAATGGTCCCCGGGGATCCGTCCTTCGGGCTCGTATGGATTCTGGCATTTTGAGGAAGCAGTGTTCGAAGATAACGTCACACTCACTTCCACCGTCCAGATATACCCTCCGGACGTCAACGTTGAATACGGTGGCTTGGATGATGAGCGGATCACTTGAAGGTTCGCTTTCTCCCAAAAATGGGAAATAAAAACCTCCTGGTGTCGTTTTGGCCATGGTCAAATTGCTGATTCTTGCTTGTTGAATGGCCAGAGCAGACCTCCTTCCTTTCGTCATCCTGTCTTTTTTCTTTACCATTTTTTATGGCGTAAGATGCACAGAACGGTATATTTATGGGTTTTTCTAGTTCAAGAGAGTGGTCCCACGGATGGCGCCAATGTTTGTACACCAAATCGCGCTAGGGTTAGAAAAGGGGGTTCGGGGGGTTTTGGACTATTCGTTGGCGATTCCCATACGGTAGAGTGTAAGCCTCTTTACGCCAATTGAATAGAGTTTGTGGTGTAGCCGATTAAGATCGGACTATATATATGAATGACTGACCGTGTTTATGAACATGATTATATGCCATTGATGTTTACGGTCAGAAGTATGTATATTTGTTGAGTAATCGATTGTATCTCCCTTTGTCAAGGTTTTGGGTCTCCTTATATAGGAGATGTGCGATTAGGAGGAAGGAGAGTCCTTAAGGAAACTTCCTCCTCATTGAGTTTATCGGCTGTAACCGATTGTCCTTATTTTAGGGAGGAAGAGATTTAGGTGATCTCTTCCTTATTTGGGTATTATTTCCAGCTGGGCGTCTTTCCCACACAGGTTCCTTCGTAACGCTGCGGGTTAGCACTTGTCCGTTTGGCATGCCTTTCGTAGCGTAATATGGATACGCCATCAAGTAGTATATATAATAAAACCTTTTAATCCATTGTACCACATTGTTATTTACACAATTACTCTTCAACGTTAAAGTGTACTTAAATAATTACACTTAAGTCACACCACCACATGGAGTGAATGGACTGATCTTGTAACTTTTGTTGTATGTTGTCTTCTATTCTAATTGGACGTGTGACGCAAAATCATCGAACCAGTAGCATTAATAAAAATAAATAAAAAAAATAAACGTAAATCTTTTGTGATTTTATTGCACTTCATGGATCAAATTGAGGGTTCATCTTCTATTCTATTTTACTGGGTAGTACAAAATCATCGGACTAGATGGCATTTATAAAACATAATCCTTTTGTAATTTTATTATAAGTTAATTACAAAAATCGTCCCTATAGTTTGCTAAAAAATTACGGGATTCATTATTATCTTTTTTTAAATTATGTTTTTGGTTCCTGATTTTGGAGTCCTAACAACCGTTTTGGTCGAAAAGTTAGTGTTGGTCAAAAGTCAACACTTTTCGTAAGAAAGTCAACGCTATTTAAGCTGTTGATAGGACTTCAAAGTCAGAGATCAAAACCATAAATAATGAAAGATATGGATGAAACTTGTAATTTTTGACAAAACCACATGACGATCTTTAATTGCACTTCATGGATCAAATTGAGGGGTAGCCTAGTTATAATGTGGTTCCGTTGATGTTCTATACATGTTTATCCTTCGTATTATCAGTTTATTTCCACAATGGAAACATCCAAATGTTGTAACTATAAGCATGGTTGTGTTTGATTACAATGAGTTGATATGATTTGATAGTGATTTTTGAATCGGTCAAGAACCCATGTGTTTGATATGCGCATCTTAACGAGTATCCTAAGAAACATGAGACGTTTCGTATGAGTCGTATTAGAACTCAAAGAAAAATAACATATCCATTAATGTCCCAGACTAGATTTTAACTCGGTTCCATACAATACGATCCAATCCGATATGACATGTATCAGTCCAATACGATACGTCCCAGATAAGAAAATGATATTAATCTTTCCATAAATACTCTTTAATACAGTATGAAAATTATTATAAAAAGTAAATATTGTCAATAAATAATATATATGATAGTAAAATTATTATAAGAAGTTGATATTGTCAATAAATAATATAATATCATATATGTATGTTTTTATGCATACATTTATTTTTGTATTATTTTTATGTCAACTACAAAATGAGTTGACATACGATACACGATTCGACAATTATTCACTATGTTGTCAACATATTTAGTGTAATGAATTAGTTAAAAAAAATTTTGAAAAAGACAAGTGTTAATAGATAGAATGGTTTTGAGACCGACTTATTAATTTATTTATTTCGGTTATTTTATTGTAGTTTTATATCGTAGTTGAACAAATACTTTTTAATTAAACACCAGACAGATATTACAATGTATATGATTTGATTTGAAATCAAAAGTGTCAATCACATGTTCATTGAAGCCAAAACCTGACCGTTGCTGGCTTGCTGCCCCAAAAACCTAAACTAAAAATAAAAAGTCATCTATCTATACATACCATATATTCCATATAATATAATTTATTATTTATATTTATATACATCCAACGGAATTATTTTTAACTAGCCGTTAGTTTCAAATATAATTACCCCCTTCTTCAGACACGCTTTCCCCATTATTCTCTCTTTCTTTCTCTTCTCTCTCTTCTTCATCTTCTTCCCAGTTAATGCTGCAAACCCCCATTATTGAATAGATTAAATTAAATGCACTTATTCTAATACATTCAAGGGGTTTGATTTAATAACAAGATCTTGTAATTTTGGGGTTTGATTGATTAATTAATTAAACAATTTCTTCAGATTTTATATTTTTATTATAAAATCAATGGAGATTTCAGTTGATGCCACCAACAAACCCACAAATTTGCAAGGTAAGTATATTTACATTATTTTTATTGGATTAATATTCAAGATTTGCAAATTTTAACTTGCAAGATTGAATCTTTATTCGAAAACAGTAATTTAAATCTTGTTTTATGAACTGGGTTTTTCTTTTTCAGTGTTTTATACTCAATAATTTGATTAATGTTAAATTCTCAAGATTTCATTGTAAAGATTGAAACTTTATTTAAAACCCATAATTTAAATCTTGTTTTACGAATTGGGTTTTGTTTTTAATGTGTGTTTGCGAATGATTTATGTATTCTTACAAGTCTGAGATATATATCGAATGAAGATGGATCAAGATTTATTTAAATTTAAAAACCATAAATCTTAAATCTAAGAATGAGTTTGCTATTAATATTTGGTTGTCTGAGTTAGATCCTGATAATATTTCTTGAAGCTTAAAAGTTTGAATTAGAAAATCGCCTTATAAATCTTGAATCTATAGTTTAAGTATGTTTATTGAATTGGGTATTTTAATTTTATTTTCATAAAAAAATAATTTAGTTTATGTTTTATGCTTGTGAAGTTAAAGGTGAGAAGATGGTTACGAGAAAATTCGGTGTCGAGATCAGTAATAATAGAAGAACATTGGGAGCTATTAATCAGAAACCAGGAGCTCAACTCTATCCATGTGTTGTCAACAAGAGAGCTTTATCACAGTATGTATTTTATATATGGTATTATCATATTATTTCCAGAAAGTACTTACTTTTGGTTTTGATTATATATAGATATATATTTTGCTGATTATAAGTATTGTTTGATCAATAGAGCAAATGGAAACAATGAGAACAATGCTGTAAACCAGATTCATAGACCAATGACAAGGTAGTATATTTTAGGAAAGTTTTAGCCATTAACCCAATAATCAAATCCATATATCTGATTTACTGTTTTTTTGAATAAAGGAAACTTGCTGCTCAAATTGCCAATAAGAAACAGTGTTTCCCTGAGGTACTACTTCTACTATTCTACTATACAACCATAAGAATTTATATCTAAATTTGTTTCGACGATTATTGAAACCGTTTTATGAATATAGGATGTTTTGAAGCCGAAACCATCACCAGAGAGTTTTAAGGTATGGGAAGATGTGGAGGATCGACCGGTTCCTATGTCGTTGGAAACAAAAAAGCCTCAAAAAGACCATATGGTATTAATTTATATTTTTTGTGTGTAAAATTCAAGTAGTGGTTTGAAGTATATATTAAGATGGATGTCATAAATTTGTGAAGCAGGAAGTTGAAATGGAGGACATACTTGAAGAACCTGTGGTGGATATCGATATGGCAGACTCAAAAGATCCGTGTGCTGTTGTTGAATATGTTCAAGACCTACATTCTCATTACAGAAGGATGGAGGTAACCAATCATTTCGATTTTGAAATAAAACTAAAAACATAATCTTTTTATAGAACTCTTAGTTTAATTAGATTAGACCCACATGATAAAGATAGTACTTGTTGATATAATTGCAGAGTTCAGGCATGGTTTCACCAAACTATATGTTGACACAACAATCTGATATTAATGAGCGAATGAGAGCTATATTAATCGACTGGCTCGTTGAGGTAGCTTCAGCTTTATTGAGTTCTAACAGTTTGAACTTTAATTAAAGAGTCTATTACATTGGTAATCTAAGTAATGCTAATAAATGATAATTTTGAAATCAAATCAGGTGCACCACAAGTTTGATCTTCAACACGAGACACTGTTTTTGACAGTTAACCTCATAGACAGGTTTTTGGCTAGGCAAAGTGTGGCCAGAAAGAAGCTGCAATTAGTTGGTTTAGTTGCCATGCTTTTGGCTTGTAAATATGAGGAAGTTTCTGTCCCTGTTGTCGACGATTTGATTTTCATCTCGGACAAAGCTTACTCCAGAAGCGAAATTCTTGAAATGGTAATTATTTTTCACACTTTTTCTTTATTTTGCTCTTGTTTTATATTGATCTTGAGTGACATGAATGTACTAAAACTAATAGTATTTTTTAGCTGGTATCAATTCTATAAAACATCTGAGATCACAAATCATAATTTGTGTGTCTTGTTTTTCTTTTTTATATTCAAAAAAATGAAGTTCTTAAATGGTCTAAAAGTCAAAAGTAAAATTCTTGCATTCAAGAAGATAATTGACTAATTTCAAATTTCAAATTAATTATACAGGAGAAGTTAATGTTGAACACATTAGAGTTCAACATGTCAGTTCCAACCCCATATGTGTTCTTGAAAAGATATCTAAAGGCGGCACAATCAGAGTCAAAACTCGAGCAGGTGTCCTCTTTCTTGATGGAGCTTTGCCTTGTGGAATACGAGATGATCAAATTCTCGCCGTCCTTCTTAGCTGCAGCTTCTGTGTACACTGCTCAGTGCAGTCTTTATGGACTGCAACAATGGTCCAAAACTTGTGAATGGCACACGAATTACTCTGAAGATCAGCTTCTGTAAGCCTTTAATATCTATCTTAATTTCCAAATCTATGTTATAATGCAGTTTATGAGGCGGACTTGTATGATAAATTTATAATTTTGTTTTGACCTTCTTATAGGGAATGCTCGAGAAAGATAGTGGGATACCAGGAAAACGCGTCAACAGGAAGATTAACAGGAGTTTACAGGAAATACAATACTTCAAAGTTTGGCTACGCTGCAAAATGTGAGCCAGCCAAGTTTATTGTAGATCAGACCCAACAATGAAGAAGAAGAGAGCAATTATACTGACATAATGCAACTGATGAAAACTTTGGGTGTTGATTTTAACAAATGAGGGATTCTGTGAGGGGGTGGTTTAGAAAGAAAAAAAATAACATAGCAACTTTACTCTTGTTGCCCTTTTAGGGGTTTTGAGGGGTGGGGTGTTACTTTACATTTACATGGTGGTTCAATTTGTATGAACTACATAGGCCTAATTGTTCATGTTGAACATAATTGATGAACTCATGATTTTCTTTCTATTTTTTACAATAAATGAAAAGCATAATGTTTAATGCATTATTGTTGTAGTTCGTTACTATATCTACTTATTATGGTGACCAATAGAATTGATTGTAGAAAAACTTAAGAAAAGAAAAAGTGAAAAACCTCGACCAACCATATTATGGTGACCAATAGAATTGATTGTAGAATTTTAACCTTAAGAAAAGAAAAAGTGAAAAACCTCCACCAACCAAGACAAAGCATCCAAAACAACATTAAGGTCTGTTTGTTTTTTTAACCATTAAGTGACAGAACTAATTAAATAACTGAATGAATAAATAATATTTGTATGAATTAAGTCAATCCAGTTGTTTTTTATTTATTAAGTCAAAAAACAAACACTTTTAATGACTTAATGGATTAAGTTTCTTAAATCCCAAATTAGAACCACCGAAATAATTCTTTTTTAAAAGGCTCACATGTCACTTTATCATGAGATGAAATTTCTATCTTCTTTATTATACGTACAACATACGAGTATAATTCATTTTGACGTGAAGTTTTTATTACCCAGATATTTTCATAAAAGTTTTGTTAATATCATATATTGAAAAAGTATAATTAACTTGGGTACAAGTCTTCAAGTAATAATAAACTGATATGATGTCGTGTTAACAAAACTTTGAACCTCAGTGTGTTTTTTGAAATATGAGAATATATATTTTACCTATGATATAAATAGTTGATTTAAAATGTGATTTTAACTCATAATCTTAGAGTTAATATATATTGTATCACGAAACAGACAACAAAGTCTCATATTGAAAAAGATTAATTAAAAAACCTAAATTCATTCATAAATAAATAGGAACCCTTTGATGAATTCCAACTTTGATTTATAACCACTAGATCAAATTTAATTATTTTAACTTTGTTAAATGACAACATTAATACTTATACTTAATATGATTAGACAAAAGATACCCTCTCAATGATTATAAATATTTAATGTATTAGTATTTGTTTATATCCCTTTTTCTTTTTCTTTGTCGTCATGTTTTATTTTTATTAACTTCCCATATACAAATTATAAGACATTGAATCAAGTTATACCTATTTTAAGCACACTTGATTTTCATATCATTAATATTAATCAAATATATTAATATTTATTTTTCTAGCCAAATTTAAATCTATATTTTATACTTCTATATTATATTATAAAAAGAATAGTTTCTTATTTTTATGATTTTCATATCATTAATTTTAGTTAATCAAATACTTTAATATTTATTTTTCTAGACAAATCTAAATCTATATTTCTATACTTTTATGCTATATTATAAAAAGAATAGTTTCTTATTTTTATAAATGTTAAAATTTGTGTATAATTTACACGTAGTACCTTTTAAAATGTTTTTATCTACACTACCTATTTAACATTAATAATTAAGTTATACTATTAATCTAATATATTTTAAAATATCTTCATTAACCTTTACATCAATTACTTTTACTTCAATAACTAATACCACTCGACACTGCCTCCGTCACTAACAATCGCCCCCACCACCACACTGTCGCCGCAACGACTACCGCGGTGTTATTTTCTATATACTCACATTGACTTTTAAGTTTGATTTAATAAAATACATTTTTATAATTTTAAGTTTGATTTAATAAAATCCATTTTTATAATTTCAACTAACGTTTTTAATTGAATATCACACATAGGAAAGATTTTGAATAGGTTGACATTAGCAGCAATGTCCGTCTGACCTTATAAGATCCCAACCATCAGCTAATCTTTGCATATGCATCCGATCCGTTTCCCATGCAATACAAAAACTATAACAACTTATAATACCATAAATTGTTATCATATACACATATTTACACACAATATTAAGTTGCTATTTTTTTAAAAAATGACAACGAAATGTAGTTAAAAAAACAAAACTAAATTACATATAATAATGAGATGTTTTTCTTAAAAAAATGATATAATGTTGGATATTTAAAAAAAAATGCTACTATTTTACATTAAAAGTTCCTTGGGCAAATTGTTTTCCATTATCGAACACAATGATTTGGGGCATTTCGAACCTACATATTATTTGTTCCGAAACGAACTTTTCCATTGTTTTCCCTTTGATCGAAATAAGCGGTTTAGCTTCTATCCATTTGGTGAAGTAGTATTTATTCTTAAACAAATAAGAACCTTTGGATGAATTTCATCATAAATTTAAAATCATTAGATCAAATTTAATTATTTCATCTTTGTTAAATGACAATATTAATATTTTCACTTTATATGATTATACAAAATATATTCCCCTTACACATATATTTTTAATAATCTTACAATATATATAAAACAGTCCCTTTAAATAGTTTTTGAAAAAGCCACCACCATTGGATGAAATCTAACTTTGGACTATAGCCTTTGGATTGTTTGATGACATCAATTTCCTTTTAAAACATTAGTTAATATTTTTTACTAAATGATATTTTTAGTTATTGTAAATAGTTGTCATACGTAGACATTTTTTCACCCAATATTTTACTACTCAACAATTTTAGTCCTTTAGTTTTATGGTACTATATGCTTCTCGTGTTCACATATAAATCTTAGTATGACAAATTATTCTTACTCCAATGTAGGAATTTGGCTAGCATTATAATAACTAATCCGGAAATATAATAATTAGTTGATAATCAATATTGTGATAATGAGTGTGACATAAAAATAAATGAATATTGTGATAAAATGACAAATAAACAAAAATCTAATGTAACAATTAGCTCTCTATGTCAACTAAGAGCAAAATTATCCTATCTTAGTTATATAATTAAAAAAAACTAATATAAATAAATGGTTGCAATTTTATCATCCAAAAGTAATTAATAGTGAAAAATAATTACAACATTGACCACACAAATGACATATATAAAATCAAATAATGTTAAAAGAAAAGACTTTCAAAAATAAGATAAATTGACACCAAAGCAGAAATTTTAAATGTCAAATAAAAATAATTACCACATAATTAGTAATATATCATCTCTTAGTTATATAAGGTGAATTCATATAAATATCTTCAAGATTAAAGTAGTATAACAATTACACCATAGCTTTTTGTTTCTTATTTTATTCGACATATGTTAAAAAATCCGACCCCAATTTGAAATGGGGGCATAATTTACATCATATGGATCCTAACAAACACATACAATTAAGTATAATACTATTATTTTTATTGAACATTAAAAACACATTCAAACAAGAAAAAATATATATATGACAACATAATATACGGTTTAGTAACTCGGAATATAAACACTTTTTGACGAATTCTCATAGTGTGTATCGAACTTCATTCAATTTGAATGTAATGACTTTTCAAAAACCTACAAATTGTCAACATGACATTAGATGTGGATATAATTTATTATGTAGATTGGATTACCATCATCAATTGAAACATAAATAAGTTTTAGATTTTTTGTAGAGATATGTTTTTAATAAGAGAAAATTACATTATTTTTGTCCCTTAAGTTGACAGGATTTTTTGCCCTTAAGTGATTTAATTACAGCAAAAACCTTAAAGTTGATCAATTTCATCATTTCACCTAAAATACTTGAAAATCCAACTTTAGGGTTTAGTTTGTAATTAATTCACTTAAAATACTTGAAAATCCTACCAACTTAAGGGAGAAAATTGACCAACTTTAGGGTTTTTTCTATAATTAATTCACTTAAAATACTTGAAAATCCTACCAACTTAAGGGACTAAAAGAATGTAATTTTCTCTTTTAATAATCTTTTATATTAATAATCATGAAAAAAATAAAATCGTTAAACATATTTAAATTAACTGTTTGATAAGATTTATACTTGTGAAAAGCTATAAAGGACAAATTAGTTATAGAAAAGATAAAATATAAATCAGTAATACTTTTCCTAAAATTTTTAATAGAGTAAATTATAAAAACTGTCATTGTGGTTTGTTTATTTTATTACTAACTATTCCTCATCAGAAGTTTTTGCATTATTCATCTCTAAAGTGGTAAAACTGTTACAAAATCAGCCCCACCCCCAAAATTAATAGTTAAATTATTTAGAAGTCATGGGGTCAATTCTCATTAAGAGAGGTTTTTTATTACGTGTATGAGTTTCGTCATAACGTGGTTTTCAATATTGGAGTATGATTGGATGGATTCCTGATGTCACATTGATATACTTTTTATATTTTTATGTGTTTACCCGTGTATTATGCGGGTTAATAATCTAGTAATAATATAAAACTTATAAAACATGCTCTACATAAAAAGAAACATACAAAAGAAAACTTTCAAAAACTTGGGATAAATAATCTAGCATAGTTAACAATCCAGTCTTATGTGAATGAAGTAACGCATATCATCTCAACCAAAAAACAATAGAGTGGGTTGTGAAATCAATTCATCATAGCATTGGATCATTCAATCCAGCTGAACTCGTGGCTTTGTTCTGCACAGAAAATGACATAATCTTTTTGTTGAAGCTCAAACTCTTAATTCTTTTGTATTAGAGTTGACCTTTTGCTGTACCAAATAAAGATTTCGTGACACGCTGAAACAATTGATAGAGTTGATATACTCCATAGTGAGTGAATTTACACGAATCAAAAGAAAAAGTTGGTATCCTCCAAACCAATATCACCTACAGCATCTAAAATGGTTATATATTCATACATTTCCACGTACAACTAGTATCAACTACTATACATTTCAACGTAGGTTCTACCAAAGGAAAATGATGGATCATTAATACAAGTAATGAAACATAATGTGAAAAATTCCTGCTATACCAGAACCCAAATGCTATGCAACCAGCAATCAAACCCCAAAGCATAACAATGACATACTAGACAATCAAACCCGGCGAAGCTTTGTTCTACATCTTCCCAAAGCTCAACATGAATACCAGCACATTCTACCTGCAGAAACTGCAATGGGCAACCAAATAGAAACACTCTATACCTTAACTTGAATTAACACATATATAATGAAAGTTAAGATATAACAAAAAGACGTAATAAATATACCTAGCTAGTTGATCCTCAAACTAGAATGACACCTAATATGCAATCCTCCAGCATACAACTAATACTTGATACATTGTGAATTGAACTAAAAAATAACCAGAACAAACTTTTGACCTTTTTAATCCGTTATAACTCATAACCATACCATCCACCCCAAATCAAGGAATACCATACAATCAAGCCACACATCACTCGGAAGTGAAAATAAAGACTCAAAAGGGAAGAGTCAAACAAAACTCACTATCACATCCCTTTTTTGGTCCCTCCCTTGAAACCCATTCCTAACACTAAAAAATAAAAATAAAATAAAAAAACCCGAATCATCCACCCTTCCCATCAAAGATACCAAACTACACCGCTAGCAACATCACAACTTTCTTGTCCATAGCCCCCTTCATTCTGCCCCAACCTTTAACCATTAATTGTCATCATCATTAGCATATGCTAATGGGACCCTCATCAAAAGACTTATCCGCATAAAATTTCCACAAACTTGCAGCTTCTATGGCCTTACTATCTCTTATATAACCATGACCACATCTTTAACACATCTAGTATTGCCGGAAGAACGCCTTTTAATTATACTCCATACTGACTTTTCCATTGGAAAAACTCTAAATATAGATCAATGATTAAGTTCCAGTCATTTGGGATTCCTTCTAACTTTAACATACTTTCTAAGTGATCCCAAACTCACCTAGGGAAAGCACATGAAAAGACGACATGATTATGACTATCAGGTTGTGCTTTACAGAAAACACACTATAAATTTACCATCTGAACCTTGAAAATAGAAACTAGGGAGGTCAAAACCGCTCACAATTACAAAGTTTGGTGGTGATCAGCAAGTACTAGTTCCGGCTACTGTTGAATTAATCCAGAGCTTAAACCTAGAACTTTTCAACAGCAAGTGAATTGAAGAAAGAACAAGAGGTACAATTCCTCTATGACACTAAAAAACTACAACATAAACATCATCATAAATATTCCCAGTTTAGTATTCTAGACTTAACCATCCTACACTAGCATTTACCACCATAAATCATGGAACTTTTGTGATATCATCACTACTCAAATCTAACAAACCCATCAAATTTGTGTATGATTCATGCCCAAGACAACGAACCACTATGGGTAGATAATTAATAGGGCCCGACAACCCGATATACCTGAATACAAGTTTCAATTTAAACACAATATTTAAAACCCCAAAAGATACCAGGTAATTAGTGTTTTAAGCCCTCAATCGTACGTTTGTCTCCTTCAGATTGTAATAACTAACAAGTTGCATCGCATCTCTCAGAGTGAAAGAGAGAGATCCTGGCTAGAATATAAATATCACCAACTTAGTTTAGAAATAATCTAGCATGAACAGATACCAAATGATCGGAAAACTTCACAGTACGTGTGCAATTCAGACATAGCATACTAACAGATAATTAAGCAACAAAATAAACGTCTCTAATACATCCTGTGAATTGAGATAGTGTCTAAAGTAATGAATTAGAAATTGATCAATACTCTTTGTTAATCCGAGTCATTCTAAAAAAACCCGCAGATAGCTAATTATATATGGTGTTGCCTCTTGTAGTGTTATTAGTTCCATCATCAATCGTCCTAAAAGTGTTGCTTCTTTTCACTTTGGGATGAGGATTTGGAGACATCATTACAGGCCCATTTAGTGGGTGTTACCCAAACGAGACTGTCAACATATTGAACAACAGTGGCTGTGAGGCAAATCGGTGCCCCGCCCTTAAATTCTGTAAATGCGGATGCTTCTAGATCGTACATTGATGGATGATCCATATGTCCAAGCGCAAACTGTTTTTTTGAAGTGAATACAACTGGATACACATCACCCACACCTCGCAACAACCAACATTGCGATCGGACGACAATAAACAAAGCTTTTGGGACAAAACTCCTACCTTCTTGACCCCAGCTGGTAGACTATCTGGGAGTGCTATCTCTCTGAAAGTTTCATCACCCAAATCAAAGGCCACTATTGTCCATTGCGCCGAATTAATCCTACAAAGGTAATGAAGACGGCCATCATGTCCATCTACAACAAACTCCTTCATATTAAGAATCATTTCAACATGGGATGGAAACCTTTCGGTAATTGATTCCCAAGAACCCTTTGATACTCTGAACACCTCCACGGGAAACCATTCCTTGCGATAATTAAATGTAAGCTTGACAACTTTATAGTCGTTTGTTTTGCAATCAAACCCGAACCGGAAGTCTAAACAGAACCGAATGTCATGGTCCAAACCAATAGTCCATGGTGGGAGATCAATTGAGGCCGAAAGAGAAGGGTTCCAAATTGTACAACGTTCTTCACTTGCAAGGCATATTAAACCGTTAACTGCGCCAACAACATAACCTTCTAAGCTATCCGTATGGGCTTTCACTTTATCGGTGAGTTGGAGATCCGGAGTGGTGTGTGCTGTGAATGGTTCATCCTTGGAAAAACACGAGTCTTGGAAAACCAAAAGAATTTCATCGTTGGTATCCTTGGAATGTCGGAGATGAGAATCGATAAACGAGGGATGAGACAATAGAGAATTCCAAGTTTTAGAAAGGGACCTCATCTGAGCAAGTTGTTTGGCTTCTAATCGAATAAATATGTTGCTTAATAACACGTCGTCAGGGAGGATGATATTTGTTCCTAATACTAGTAACGGCTTTTTTCGCTGGATATTCATTCTCGAATGAAAATCGATATAACTGTTGGCAGAATACTTACAGTTAGATCGATATATCTATTGCTACTAGTAAAGGCTTAAATTCTTCCTTCCATTTTTTTTTTTTTTGTCTAATTAATTAGGAACCAAACACTTAAAAATAAACAATCTAGGCATATGCAAAGTTAATTAATAATGCAATTGCAATACTTACTTGTTTGCCACAAACGAATTAAAAAAAAAGCGCCTGAAAAGATTTAATTTGTAAGGATTTGGGAATTATTATTATTGTTATTGTTATTGTTTTGATTCCAAGCTTCAAACAAAAGCCAAATCCATCAAGAGAAGAAACAGATTTGGCTGGCCTATGGAAAATCTTTGTTGCTCTTGAAACGATATGGGTATATGCTTTTGAAGCCGGCTATTGGCTCTACGAGTGTTTTTTTTTTTTTTTTTTTTCGATTTGCAATTGTGTGTGCGTGTGTGGTAGGTTTGTGAAGAAGATTGTCTATACTCTATACATAAATTTTCAAATTTTACCCCAGATTTTCATATATTATTATTGTTTTTCTTTTTCTTTTTAAATTAAATTTCGCTTGAAACTTCATGTCGCGAATCGACAACGAGAGGTCTAGCATATGTTGTCTTAACCGGGTCCGCGCTAGAGAACTCTCTCCAAGTAGAAATGCCTATTTCAAATACCCAATAGGGGAAACCCCCTACTATTCCGCCCGAAAGCACGACGATTAATAGGGGTAAAACCTGTCTCCTCAGACTTAAAACCTGGGTATACCCAAACCAAGCTCTCATAGAAGGAAAACCTATATCTCAAAGTTGGTGAAATAAGGATTCGAACCTGTGACCTATAGGTCACCAAAGGAACTCCAAACCAGTACACCAACTTATCATTGATTATTATTGTTTTCTAAAACAAACAAATTTCCTATATTTTATTTTAGGGAAAAATAAGAGAACCTATTTACCTAAAATTCCTTAAAAAGGAAACTATTTTGTTTTCGTTTATTTAAAGGATACAGTTTTATTAAATTTTCTAAAAAGGGGAATATCGTTAATTTTAGACACCAGGCAGCCATTAACATCTTTAGTTTGCTTACTTGACAATTACTAAAACAGATTATACATTAAAAAAAAACATATATGTATATATACAAACCTTTTCCCTTCTTTCCACTTTCTCTATCCTTGATTCTTCTTTTCCCCCTTTTCTATTTTCCCCCCTAATCCCAAGAATCCTAATTTTTCTATTGTCAAATTGGTTCGATTTTTTTTATCAGTTAAACACAATAAAATGTCTAACATATTTGGAGAAGGTGTTACTCGTTGTTACTGTTAACGGAATTATGTTGAAAATTATGTTGAAAAATAGAAAATAGAAAAGAGGAATATATATATATATATATATATTTAATAAAAAAGAAGAAAAAGAAAGAAACCTTGTGATTGATGAAAGTAAAGTGAGGAGAATAGGAATGGCAATGTGAGGTATCAACCACCCAATTATTTCCTCTCGGCGATGGTTTCGATGGCAATCCAATCTTCTCCGACATCCCTTCCTTTCCTTGTTTAATTATCTACTGTAATTTTTTATTTTATTTTTTTATTATATTTTATTTCAAACAAAAACAAGTCTTCACGTGGAGTGAGAAATGAAAATTGGATCGAAAAAAGAAATTTGGTACTTAATATATGTAGGGGACGAATTAAGATGACTGTTTGTTTCGCTTTTTATTTTATATTCATCTAATATTTGTTTATTCATCCAATAATTATAATTAAATGTATAATCTTTTTTATTAAATGCCACGTAAGCAAACTAACGATGTTAACGGATACTTTGCGTCTAAAACTAACGATATTCTCTTTTTTTTAGAAAATTTATTAAAACTGTATCCTTTAAATAAACGAAAACAAAATAGCTTCCTTTTTAGGAATTTTAGGTAAATAGGTTCCCTTTTTATGTATTTTTTCCTTTATTTTATAATATATTTTGTGGTTTTATTAAATTAGGAGTGTCGAAATAAATATGTTTAAGTGTATTGGAATATATTGGATGCATTGGGTATTGGGTGTGAAAACCCGGGCCTGTCTAGATTGTGAAAACCCGAAAAGTGAATTCATTAAAGAACATCCTAGCCCTGATCAGAAGCTCGGGTTTGGTCGAGTATGGACATTAGTACATTACAAGAGAAATAACCGTGGTGGTGATATAATAGAGGTTGTAATTGATGTAAGTTTCTATTATTTGATAGAGATAGTGAAAATATTTTAGAAGATGAAAAATTCGTAATGTTAACTATTAAGTGTAGAATAGAATGATTATTTTGAGTAAGATTCTCTAAAGTTAAAATTAACTTACTAGTAAAGTTGATGATTGAAGCTATTAAATTAGTATTAAGGAAAAATAACTACTATGGTCAAATATAAAAGGTTATAGGGATACTTATAAATATTTTTAACATAATGGTCAAAGATATCCTTACCATCTATTCATATTAAGAAATAACAATGGTTAATTAAATGATAACAAATGTTTTTTTTTTTGGACCCTACATGTGTACAAGTTTGTCATCTTTTACTTCCAAATTCACTTGCATATTTTTTTTTAACAAAGGATTCTTATTGTTTGGATTTATATCCTCTAAAGTTAGAAAATTAAAAATTGAAAATTTTAACCTTTGAATTAATATCAATGTGTAAGATCAAAAAATTTTCTTTGAATCGTGACCCTTAATTTTAATTAAAGTGTCAAGATCTCTCTAATTTTACTTGAAAGTTATTTTCAATTATAGAAAATCCTTATTTTTTACATATATTTTTAAAAATGTTTCCATCCATTTTTGTTGGTTCCATTGTACCTTTTTTTTTCCTTATTTATTTTACAAAAGTTTCATACCTTTTTATACATATATTTTTGCCAAATAAATATATCCAGTTGAATAATCCACATAATCGAAACAAGTCCATATATTGGTTAGTATTCGTTAGTATCATTTTATCTATCTATACTATTATAAAGTAAATAGAGTTTTTATTAAATTTTAAGCTTCAACTTTCATCAAAACCACATTACATCAATAACCTAAACTACTTGTCACCGCCGCCACCACCACCACCACCACCACCAATAATTGCCCACCATTGTCGCTGCCACCGCCACCGCCGCCGCCATTACCGACGCACACCACCACCACCACTCGTTACCGCCACCATCGACGCTACCTCCACTACCGTCTCTGGACAATATAATGCCGCATCGCGCGGGTTGCATTTGATGTGTATATATATATTCACTTGTCCGTAGAAACTCACATATATTTTGGTTTCAATTTCTACGAAAATTAAAAATCCAAAAATGAGTTATTCAAAAAGAAAAAGAAGTCAGTTAATTATATCTTGTTTGTGGGGATAAAAAAGAGGTTCAAAAGTTGAATTTCATTTGAATATTTTACAATTAGTTAAAAAAATCTAAATTTTTTTAACTCCTTTCAAACTTTTCAAGCCTAGCTTATCGTGTATAAGTACAAACAATAATAACCTTAACTATATTTAGTTATTTAGACTAACTCACTTTTGAAAATATATCTAATTGAACTAACCTAGTGCCCGCACGTTGCGACAGCTAGATAACAGCTTTCAATCCGACGAGAGAAACAGAAAAACAAAACCCTTGTTGGTGGTTGGGGGCGATGAATGCGGAGAGAGAAACAAAGAAAAGAACCCTTGATAAATTCGGCGATAGAGAGAGGGGTTGTGATTTAGTTATTGATGGTGATGATTTGATGGCAAGGGTTGCGATAGGGAAATCAACTGAAAAAAGTGATATGAGTTTCTTTTTTGATATGGGTTTCCTTATGCGTGGGTTTAAATTTTGATCGGGGTAATTTTAATAGGAGATTTAAAATACAATGTAATAAGGAGGGTATTATGGGAATGAAAAAAGTGTTTAATTAAAACTTAATCTCAATACCCTTTATAAGGTTTTATAGATGAAATTGAAATAAGCGATAATTATTTTACCAACAAATAAATATATATATCTATATAATTATTAAAACAGTAGTTAATCGAACGATTCTAAAGGTTCTACAATTCAAACCTATCTTATAATAATGCCATGTAGGATTATAGCTTATGTGCCATCTTCATACATTTTTTATAATATATTTTAACTTTGAACTCTAGAATATAGAACAAAATAATAGAATAAAAATAAAATATGATTATATATAAAAAATAAAGATAAAATATAAAATATAGAAAAGTAAAAGAGGAGAACAAATCGTCATATCTATCTATGTTATTATATATAACCAAAAATAATATTAATAGTAATAATAATAAAGTTAGATAGTCACATAAAAATATTTTTTAAAAATCTCATCAAAATAAAAACCGTATAGAATAACCTAGATCCTTTACATTTAATTTTATTTTGGCAAAAATATTTTGTACGAATATTATCAAATCATTTATTAATTCAATTCAATATACACTATATAAAAATTTAGTTCACCTAGCTAACCATGTACAATTGTGCATGATTATCATGAATTTTCATCTAAAAGCTGAAAAATCATCCGTGTCATTTTTTATTGTTAATATATCCTCTTAAAATTGATTTACACGGACACAAAAAAGCACCGCCGTTATATATCTACTACTATACCTTCTCCGGTCCGCTTCTTCTCTTAGATCTTCTAAACAAAAGGTGTGTTTTATTTTATATGTTGTATTTTCTATCTTTGTTGACATATTGTTGTATAATATATCAATTTTATATGAAGTTGCATTTTTTTTTATCTTCTATATTATAGGCCTTCACAATCGTTTGCATTCCCACTTATTTACTTTATCTGAGGCATGATCCTTTTTTTTATACATATTCACTAATCGAAAATAACTTGAAAAATAAATGTTATAATTATATAGTTGGTTATTAGACCATACAATTATGATCTACCGTCGATTAGATTAATATACTTGTGCTTAATGAACTATACGATAATAATTAATACAATAAGTATTCATTTTTTATTTTCTTTATAATGGTTTATGCAGTAACTTTTTAATCAAATTGAAGCAAATAAATCAACTTTAAACCTGCCGCGCATCGCGCGGGTCAAAAACCTATATATATATACGCATATATATTGATAGATATTAACCATTTAATCCACCATTTTATTTGGAAAATACTAACAAACGTATATAGATACTGAAAAAGAGTAAATTACACTAATCATATACAGATATAAATATATAAATATATAAATTAAAAAATAACGAAATTAAAGCTAATATAATTTTCTGGAGCAAATTAAACATAATAACATGTGTCATTTTTTGATTGGTTATTTTTATTTCTTAATAAGAATGTTAGGTAGAAAAGAATTAATGACTAAATAGGAAATTTTTTTTATTAGTGTCTAAAATTAAACTATACGTTCAAAATTGACTATGAGGGTACTTGAGATTGTGTTTTACGTAAATTATCTAATTATTGCATTTGTATAACGCAAATAATCAGAAAAAGTGTTTGGCTTTATAAGTGATTATTTGCATTAAATTATACGGAAAATGCAATTTTAAAAAACCAAATAAGGATATGCTTTTTCAAAATGAACATGCTTTTTCATAACAGAGTTTTGAAAACACAAAATCTGAATTCAAAACGCATCTGCAAACACCCCTTATATAGGTAATTTGGCCAAAAATTAAAGGTCATGATTTAAATTTTGAATCTTGACACCATAGATCTTAATCCAAAAATCAAAATATTTTTAACTTTACTATTAGAAAACGAGAAAACTTTGATTTGTAGGTAAAATAAAAAATTAACTACATCAATCGGCTAAAATGAAAATATATAATATAATAATAATAATATATAAAAAAATATATCTCATAGCTTACAAAAATATATATCCAATAAAATTTTAAAATACAACCATTGAGGTGAAGTTGCACAATTTTTTAACTTTTGGATTAAAAATAAATATCAAAATTCAAACTTAATTTTTTTTAAGAATTATGCAAAAATGAAGAAATTAAAGGACTCATCCCTAAAATTGTCAACTTTTTTCAGTTTATACACCGCAACTAAATACCCTCTATTTGGACCGTTAAATGAGGGGCAAACTTTTCATTTTTCATACCATCTATGAAATACCACGCCTCCATCCTCCGACGATGATCTTGTACGCTATCTGGGCTTGATATCTCACTGAAAGTTTCATCACTCAAACTAGACATATATAGCTAGAAATTTTAGTTATCATCAATAATTATATCATAATGATAAATGATTAGTGAGAGTCATATTAACTTGATTCTACTAGTTGGTCCATCTTGGTGATTCATCCTAGGTGTTGGTCCATACACCTTCAATGTTCCCTACGTGGTCTAAAGCATATGTTACAAATTTAATGTTGATTTAGGCATTTAGCTGCTGGCTAAATCAGCATCTTCAATATTCCCCACCTGGTCCAAATGTCAGGGTGGTGAAACTAACCACGCGTTCGGTTTTTCATATCTTAATTGTATTGCATAAATTAGTCAATGGTTACACCCAAATATCTTGCCATTGTGTCTTTTTAGTGTTTCTATATACTGACAATCTTCCAAACTTGGTAAGTTGTAGGGATGAGCAAGATTATTGAAATACTGAAACCAAACAGATACCGGTACCAAAAATCAGTACCGATAAGGATTCGGTTTCGTTATCGGTTTTAGAAATTTGGTGAAATCGGTTTCGGTATCAATCGGTTCCATACTTTCATACAGAGAAACCCATTATTGGTACGGTAAATGTAATTTGTAATATCATACACCATGAGTTAGATTTCTTATTTTCTTACAGTAGCTTGAGTAAAAGCTGGATGGCCAAATTGTATACCAATACAAAAACATGTAGTATCCAGGGTCATTTGGTGGGGTTGGCTTGAACATAATTCTTTTTCGGGGTAAATTATAAAAATCATACCTGAGGTTTGTTCAAAACTACACTGGTCATACCTACAATTTAAAAATTACGCGAGTCATACCCACTGTTGTCAAAAACTTACGTTAACCATACCTATCGCTGACGGTCGTCTATTTGACTGTTAAGTCAAGTCACGTGTCATGCATGTGAGGTATCAAAACTGTAATTTCGTGGATATTTCAGGTATTATCCTTGTAATTTACCATAAAAATAATTATTAAGAATTTTAGAGTTTTATTTATACTTCATTTATTAAGTTGGGTAGATATGACATTTATTATGAAACTATAATTTTTATAATGAAAAATATATCGAGAAAAATAGTTGATACAAGAATACATTTATTATTAAACATGTCATTATTATTTTGTTATATGTGTATAGTAAATATAACAAGGATGAGAACAATCAAAACCACTAAAATTTTCAGTTTTATATATTATTATTATTATTATTATTATTAGTAATTTATGATTTATTCTTTTTAATAAAAACCTATTTAAAAAAATATATTTTTAAAAAGCAATATAATTTTTTCGTATGGTTTGTTGACATCCCCTTAGATTAGAGGGTAAAGCAATATCGAATACTCGTTACGATTTTAGAATATATCTTAAAATTAGCAATTTGTAGTATATTGTGTTTAAAGTTCCAGGGTTAATCGTTAGTCTATTCTTAGAATTTATAAGCCTAAACTTGTATCATATGATGACATCCTTTTATAATTTTTTTATTTTTTATTTTGAAATAGGTTTTTTAAAAAATATATATGTGTGTGTGTGTGTGTGTGTGTGTGTTTGTGTGAATTTTAATATAGAATATCTACCACTTTAATATATAAAATATAAATATAAATATCTTAATAATTTTTATTAGGGTGAATTACACAAATGATACCTGAAGTATACACAAAATTACGGTTTTAATACCTCACATGCATAACACGTGACTTGAATTAACGGCCAAATTAACGGCCGTCAGTGGTAGGTATGGTCAATGTAAGTTTTTGACAATGATGGGTATGGCTCGCGTAGTTTTAAAATTGTAGGTATGACCAATGTAGTTTTGAACAAACCTCAGGTATGATTTTTATAATTTACCCTTTTTTTTTATATAGAAATTCACATTCAAAAACATGTAGTCATGCTTCATTTCCTGACAATATATAACTATGTCATGTGCAGTGTGCACAACCCTCCGCTAGATGAATATGCGATTAATCGTAACAGCTTTTCGATCAAATACCCGGATTATCTTCAATACAACGCCAACAAGGGCTCAATTGCATAGATTAGAACATAATCTAGGGTAAACAGAACTTGTAAAGAAGCAAAAAAGTGCAAATACTAAATTACATACATATGATAGAGCTAACAATCACATAAACAAGTAATTCTTGTTAGCCGTCAGCACCCAATGAATATTCTCAAGGTATGAAGAAATAATCCTGGAGCCGATATCTCATATATGGTTCCATATAATATTGTTATAAAAACTCATCAGCGTCAATGCCTCGTGTGTATTCTTCAAACCATCAAGAATATATCTTGGTGCCGAATACTTAGTTTAGAAATAACTAGCATATGGACAGAAATTCAATGATTGGAAAACTTCTCAGTACTTGCGCAATTCAGACATAGCATACTAACAGATAATTGAACAAAAAAACAAACAATATTGTTGCTAATACATCAACAGAAATAGTGTCTAAACTTTAGACTCTAAAGTAATAAACTAGAAATTGATAGGTACCTTTGTTAAACCAGTTGGTCTTTCTAAAAAAAAAACAGCAGATAGCTAATTATGGTTTTGGCTCTTGTAATCAATCATCCAATGAGTGTTGCTTCTTTTCAATTTGAGATGAAGATACACAGACATCATTATTGGCCCATTTAGCGGGTGTGACCCAAACCAGACTGTCAACATATTGAACAACTGTGAAACTGGAAAATGGTTTCACACCCTTAAAATCTTTAAATGTTGAAGCTTCTTGATCATACAATGATAGCACACGATGATTACCATGTTCCAACACGAAATGATTTTTTAGAGTAATTCCAATCGGAAAAATATCATCACCCTTACATTTTGGAATTACATGGCGTTTAACCCACGAAGTAGCCACCCCATAATTTTCCATCACCCAGACCTCGCAATCACCATTGCTAACGTTCAGCATTACACAAAACTTCCCAGACAAAACTCCTAGCTCCATCCTCAAACGATGATATTGTATGCTATCCGGGAATGCTATCTCACTGAAAGTTTCATCATCCAAATCAAAGGCCACTATCGTTACTTTCGTCCGTTCAGATACAGATATTTTAACCTTACAAAGGTAATGAAGACGACCATCATATCCATCTACAACAAACTCATTCATATTAAGAATCCTTTCAACATGGGATGGAAACCTTTCGGTAATTGATTCCCAAGAACCCTTTAATACACTGAACACCTCCACGGGAAGCCAGTGGAGAATTCTGTCATCGTAGTTACAATAACCATATGTAAGCTTGACAATTTTATAGTCATTCTTTTTGGGATCAAACCCGAACTTGAAATTGGAATTACGGCTATAATAGAATCTCTCATTCTTTCTTAGATCTCCATAACTGATATTGTAGTCACTGTCACTGTCACTATAATTGTAGTCACTGTCACTGTCACCGTCAATAGTATATGGTGGGAGATCTATTGAGGCCGAGAGAGAAGGGTTCCAAATTGTACAACATTCTTCACTTTCAAGGCATACTAAACCATTGACGAGGCCAACAACAAAACCTCGTAAGCTATCCATATAGACTTTGACTGAATTGGCAAGCTGGAGATTCGGAGATATGTATGCTGTGACTGGGATATCCTTTGAAATAGACCTGCTTTGGAACACCAAAAGAATTTCATCGTTGGTATCCTTGGAATGATCGAGATGAGATTTGATAAAGGATGGATGCGACAAGAGAGAATTCCAGGTCTTAGAAAGGGACCTCATTTGAGCAACTTGTTTGGCTGGTAATTTAATGAATATGTTGCATAATAAGACATCGTCAGGGATGATGCTATTTCTTGCTACTAGTAACTAACTGCTCAGTGCCGCTTTCCGCGGGTTTTGAGCCCCAATACCTCAATGGTGTATGGGGGAGGTTAAGATGTAAGCAGACCTTACCTCTACCTAAGTAGAGAGGCTGCTTCCAGTTTCTACCTAAATGGTAGAAAAGGCCCTCCAACCTTTGCATGGAATGAGGATCGAACCCATGACCTCTGTCTCCAGAGACAAGGGTGTTTACCACTGATCCAACCATGCTACTAGTAAAGGCATTTTATTTTGGATTTTCATTCTCGAATGAAATTTGATATATCTGTTGGGAGAAAACTTAGCGTTAATTAGATCAATAATATTGTTAATAACAAACTCTAGTTTATTAGTTATGTATCCATCCACTTTGTTATCATGTAGCACTAGTTCCATAAATTTAGATCCATGCCTCTTAACATTCGTCTTTAAATATTTGTAAGTTTTGTCGGTTTTTCTCTGTAAAAGTAAAACCTATAACCAATGCAACCCAGCTATAAAACAAACAATCTGGGCATATGCATTAACATGAACTAAATCATCATATGTATTAAATTTTGATTTTAATCATATACGAATTGAGGAAAAGCACCCAGAGAAGATTTTATTTTGTAAGGATTTGGGAATTATTATTGTTATTGTGTTTTGTTCTAAGTCGGAATTAAGCTTCAAACAAAAGCCGATTCCTATTGAAACACGGTTCTACAATTGCTTTTCTGAATATGGTCGATCAAAACAAAACATATGACAATGTCCAACACTGGAAACTTATGATATTATCATAAGTTTAATAGTGTTGGAACTGAAATATTTTATTAATTTAGTGAGTTATTAATTTATCGAGTGTTGATTTCCATTAATCTCTTAAGTTGGGTTTGGACAAATTATTAATTTTATCGAGATATTAATTTATAGAGTATTAATTTATAGAGATTTGACTGTATATAAAAGTTAACTATTCAATATGATAAATTTTTTAAGTTATTAAAAAATACTATGTTTTTATCTAATAATTATATTTACAATATAGTTTGTACCTCTTGATAAACGAATTCTGCAATCATATAAAGACTTTTTTTTTTAACCCAGAAGACGTTGCTCAAATCTTAGAATGTTACTATATGATAGTCCTAGTCCGGTGTAAATTTACATGTGAAGCATGTATAGTAAGAGTAAGTTAATAATGATCGGTTTAAGAAAGAAATACCTTGAATATCGTTTGTTGCTTTATACCTTGAATATTTTAGATTTTAAGCTTTGTTAGGTTACAGCGTTATAAATATTAGATTTTAATTTATTATACTATTTGAAGTCAAAATATCTAAAATTTAACTCAACTATCATTAAAATAGTTAACTGGACTGAATATATATACCTCCATAGATGGCTGATCATCTTCGAAATCAAACGAATCAGATTCCGGTGCAACTTTCTCCTGTTTCTCAGAAACCATAAAATAATATGTATCTTTATGAGTTTATCATAGATATATAGGTGGTCGACATTATTTTTCATAATACTATTATAATATATCTTCTTTATATATATATATATATATGAACAATTAAATAAGAACCGTCTTAAAAATAAGAATGGTGAGAACACTTAAAAAACATCATTTTGATGCATTAAAAGTCCATAAAACTAATATAGTGCATAACTAATTATCATTATTTAAGTATTTAACAACACATTGAGTCGTCAAAATCAAAAAATCATGTTTTTTGGTGGATGCATTGTTTTAAAGAATATGCATCCAAGATGGATGCACAAAACAAAACATGATTTTTTTTATTTTGACAGACCATAACCAAGTTAATTAACATTATAGTGTATAGGGCCAAAACGTGAGAATGAATTTATCATTATCTCGTCATCCTTGACTATTGGGATTAGCGGGCCCAATAAACCTTCGTGTTGTCTTAAATGGGTCTAATAGGTCTACTTTCATTGTTTTTCTGTCTGTTGGGCCTATTATACCATTTGGGTCTATTATTTATTTTTGTTGGGCTTTCCAAACCGTTTAACTACTCGAATTGGTTTCCGACCCATTAAGTATATATAAATCCACGAGTAACCCTAATAACTTGCCCAACTCATTGTCACGTGAACAAGTACTTAATTATGCAAATTCTAAAGAATGACCATAACCAAGTTATTAAACATTGTAGTGTATAGGGCCAAAATTTGAGAATGAGTTTACGTGCTAACCTGACTATGTGTAACTGAAATTGAGTGATAGTCACCACTTATGTATGATTTATATTTGTTAGTGTTTCGTTTTTGCTTTATCTCGTCATCCTTGACTATTGGGCTTAACGTGCTTAATACACCTTCGTGTTGTCTTAAATGGGCCTAATGGGCTTGCTTTCACTGTTTTCTTGTATGTTGGGCCTATTAGGCCATTTGGGTCTATTAATTATCTTTCTTGGGTTTTCCAAACCGTTTAGCTACTCTAATTGGTTCCAGACCATTAAGTATATATGAATTCACGGGTAACCATAATAAAAATACTTTGAAAGTTAACACTGGGTATAATAATTATTAAAAAAAAACTACTAAATAACAAATATTAATTGTTATTATTTATTATTTATTTATAAACTATATATATAATAAATAACTTATTATTATTATTTATAAAATTAAAGATATATATATATAATAAATAGCTTATTTATAAAATTAAAGATTGATAAATTTCATCATCAAATATGTAAAGTATATTGTTTTTTTAAAAAAAAAATTTTAAAAAATAAAAATAATGTAAAATATATTAATGTATGTATAGGTTTAATTTATTGTACAAAACCCTTGCACCCACAAAAAAAACCCACCCAAACACTTATACCGGGGAAAAAAATTAGATCGATCTGCCGCCATTATCCCTCCAAACACTCTTTCTTCTTCAACAAAAAAAAACCCTTATCACCATCAAAACCTCCTGCCGCCCGAAATCCTCCTGTCGTTGTCTGCAACCTACCGGCGCCGCCTCTGTAACTTGCAGCCGCCGAAGGATTTGCTTTGCCGCCGCCGCCGAAGGTGGTATTGCTTTGCCGCCGCCGCCTCTATAAAATTAAAGATTGTTAAATTTCATCATCAAATTCTGTTATATTTTATCTTCTTAATCTATTTTTTGTTTCTTACTTTTAATTAATTTTCGGTTTATGATTTCCTTCAAGGATTTGCTTTGCCGCCGAAGTCCACCACGACCACCTACCGGACCATCCACCACTGCCACAATGAGTTGGTATATTTTTTTTCTTTACTATTTTTTTCTTTGTATTATTGTTTGCTTTCTTTAAAATATATATTATTTTCAGATTTATTAAATATTAAAAAGATAACAGATTTATTGATTATATAATATATTATTTTCAGATTTATTAAATAGTAAAAAAATTTCAGATTTATTAATTATATATTTATATATATCTATATTTCAGATTTATTGATTATATTATATATTATTGTCAGATTTATTAAATGTTAAAATAAGTTCAGATTTATTAATTATATGTATATATATATATATTTATATTTCAGATTTATTGATTATATATTATATTATCTTCAGATTTATTAAAAATCAAAAAAATTTCAGATTTAATTATATAAATATATATATAATTCAGATTTATAAAATATGTTAATTGTATGTTTTGTATGATAGATTGGTGCCGTTGGACGTCCTCCATTTCTTTCTCTCTTTCTTGCTTTCTTTTTATCCTTTCTCTATATACCGGTGAGCTTTCTTTATTCGCTTCTTATGTACGTTATTTGATTCTTATGTATGTAATACATGTATCATGTATGTGTGTAAATTTATCCCTAATTTTATACCGTAGGTCACCCGTCCGATATTAATTTAGTAATTAATTTCGGACAGTCCCCGTTTGGGACTGCTTTTTGAATGTTATGTCTCATTTAGGATATGGAGTGGTATAATTGATTTACTATTTAAGAAATTTTTGGCAAACATTTCACCTTGCTCTCATGAGTATGTGTTAAATACACATATTTAGGGAGCTAAGGGGAAATGCTGCCAAATTGTTCTTAAATAGTAAATCAATTATACTCATTCATATATGAGACAAAATATTCAAAAAGTGGGTTAGGATGGCCACCTTGCTACAAACCGGTCGCCTCTCAATCCACTCGTAATCCCTTAGTGTCTAATTCCTCTCTTATGATTTTTATATGTATTAAATGATTTGTATATTTGGTTTTCTAGTTAATAGTGTGTCAATATAATATTATTTGTAGACACAATTATGACGTTCGATAAGAGTTGGACTACTTTAACAAATCGTTATTCAAGAGAGTATTTGGATGGTCTTACAGAATTCATGAAAAGATGTAAGAATTATACAAATAGCCGTAATTATGCTTGCTGCCCCTGTAATCGTTGCGGTAATGTTCATTGTCACCCTCTTCCAACAATAGAGCAACACATACATAATAATGGTTTTTGCAAAACCTATAAGAGGTGGATACATCACGGTGAACCAATTATTCCGTCACGAGTAGTTCCAGTCATACCGCAAACGATAGGCCCAATGCATGATTTCATCGCTGATATTATCAGGAGAGAGCCCCCCAAGAGGAGAATGTCGAAGATGAGCCAATTGACCCAATAGAAGAGTCGAGTGCTACAAATGATGAACTTGCTGAATAATTAAAGTTTGCCCACACCGATCTACACCCTGGTTTTGAGTCGATGTCTTCGTTAGATTTCTTGGCAAAAGTGAGTCACTGATAAATGGAACAAGCATAAATGTTTGTTGAATATCGAAAAAAATGTCGATGTCATGCATATCGAAAAAAATGTTTGTGAGAGTTTGTTCAATACATTGTTGATGAACAAGGATAAATCCAAAGACACTGATAAGGCGAGAAGGGTGTTAGAAAAATGGAACATTCGACCTGAGTTATGGCTTGTAGATAATGGTCGTGGAAAGCTCTCAAAGCCTTATGCCAAGTTCTCTTTCACAAATACCGATAAAAGTCTTTTTTGTCAATTTATTAGGGGAGTAAAGCTACCAGATGGCTTTGGCTCAAACTTTAAGCATAAGGTAACAGAAAATGATACCCAAATAACGGGGATGAAGTCTCCTGATCATCACATAATGATGCAATGGTTGCTTCCGATTGGTGCTCGTGCGTACTTGGACAAAAACATTTCAACACCAATAATAGAGTTGTGCCACTTTTTTAAGCAACTTTGTGCTCGAAACTTGATGTCATCTGATATGCAAGATACCGAAGAGAAGTTGATTAATATTTTGTGTTCTTTCGAGCAAATATTTCCTCCGTCATTTTTTGACGTAATGATTCATTTGGTTATGCATTTGCCTGAGGAGGCTATCCAAGGTGGGCATGTATACATGAGATGGATGTATCCATTTGAAAGATACATGCCAATGCTGAAGAATTATGTTAGAAATAAGGCTAGGCCTAAAGGTTCTATTGCAGAGGGGTATGTTGCAGATGAAGCCTTAACTTTTTGTTCAAGGTATCTTAAGGGTGTACCGACGAGATTTAATCGGCCGGACCGAAACGAAGACGCCCCAATTCCCACACATGAGTTTTATGTCTTCCCATCATTATGCACACCTATCGATAAAGGGGTTGATACAAAGTTGGATCGCGAACTTTGGGCGAAACTAATTTGGTTTATCCTTAACAACAACTCCGAGATTGAAGATTACAAGGAGTAAGTTTTTTTTTATTACGGCTTGTCTTTTCTTAAGTTGTCTTTTCGATTCGATGATGATTGCTAATGCAAGTAACATTATTTTTAGTGAATTTACTACTCTAATGTCGCCTGGGACTAACTTGCAAGCAAATTTTCCTAACCGGTTTAAACAGAAGGTAAAATAATTTGTATGTAACACCGTGTATGCAAACTTATAAAGTCATAAACAAAATCTAATTTTCTCTTATTTCAAATAGATCAACCATCTTCGAGCAAACAATGAATCTAGCATTAGCAATGAACTACTTGCTTTGGCAAATGGACCACGATTCGCAAACTCTTACACCGCTTGTATAGTTAACGGTGTAAGATTTGTGATTGAAAGCCGAGATTTACGTCGTACAACTCAAAACAGCGGCATTTCAACAACTGGGCACGACGGAACAAAGTATTACGGTGTGTTGGAAGATATCTTGGAGTTTGGTTATCTAAATCGTTGCAAGGTTGTATTGTTCCGATGTAAACGGTACAAAACCAATAACACCAAACTTTGTGTCATTAAGAATAACATAACCAGTATTTCTACTCAAACTAAATGGTTTAAAAATGACCAATACATTCTTGCAACACAAGCAGATCAAGTCTTTTATCTTGATGAACCGTCTAAAGCGGGTCAAAGAGTTCAATCAAACAGATATTGGAAGGTCGTCCAAGAGGTGAATCATTGGAAGATTTGGGATCAAGATATTATCACAGAAACTCAAGAAACAGATATAATACATGGGAGCACCTCATCTGACCTTTCGTTGTCTGCTAACTTGGATAGTTTGACTTATGACGGTTTGAGTAGAGCCGGAGCGACAAACTTTAATGTTTCCCCTGAACATGTCGATTTAGATGACAATGCATACGAAGATGTAGATGATGAAGACAATGATGGAGACAACGAAATAGATGTTACAGATGATTCAGAAGATGATTTACTCGAAACTAATAATGAATGTGGAGTAGTGACTTATCATACTGATGAAGACGATTGATCTTAATTTGTAATTTGTAAACATTATTGAGTTTGAATTGTTATGCTTAATTTATTATGTTTATTTAGTTGTTTTTACAATTGAGTATGTTTAGGGAATAATTCAAGATATTGTAAACAAATATTTACGTTATTCGTGTTGTGTTCATATACTTCTATGATTTTTTTTTTATAGATGGTGGATGCATGTGATCGCACGAGGACATGCTGGCGATACATCTGGACATGATGGATCAGGTGGTGGTGGTCCACCCGATAGAAATGGAAAACAGAGGCTTCCCCGTGAGTGTGAGGTCGATGAGGATCCTCACAGCGGCAGCGGCGCCGGTACTGGTATGAATTTTGTTGTAATAGTTGAATATAATTACATGGGTTTTTATATGTTTGCTTGAATTGTAGGTCAGGGGAAGCGCGGGTAATTTGATGTTTCTGTATTTACAATTATGAAAAATATATATATATATATTACGATTCTTATGTTTGTGCAAGGTACTCACAATACCTACAGACCCGTGGGTAAGAATCAAGCTTTTGATGTGTAATGGATGTGAACTTTAGCTTTTGATGTGTAATAGATGTGAACTTTAGGTATGTAGTAGTTAGCTTTAGCTTTTGTTGCGCAATGGTTGTGTAGGTTTGTAGTGGTTAATTCTAGTTTCTTATGTTGGGATAATGATGTTTTAAATGCTACCAAATGTCGTTGTTAACTTTGAGTTATAATTAGATGGTTATTAGCGATTTGGTAATGTTGGCATTAGTGATGAATGGTGGAATTAGTGATGTTATTGTTAAATTAGATGTCATAACAGGTGCTGTATCAGTTTCTGCAGAAATCACCCAGGAATACCTGGGTGGACAGGAGCAATTAGAGCCAGAATATTAAAAAGGAAAAAAGAAAAGAATTTGCGACAAAACCAAATAAATAATATGATGGTCATCTACAGTTGCCTATGCGACAAAATTTTGTCACGAACGGATTATATATTAGTATAATATATATTTTTGCGACGTAAATTTCCCACGTAAATGGTTTTTGCGACAAAACCGTTTCGTCGTGATAAAGAAATTCAATTTCTTTTTCATTTTCTTGTTAAATATGGGGCCCACAAAGATTTCATCGGAAATTTCATCGCGAAATGTTTTTGCGTCAACTCTTTTGTGACGCATGTTTTGCGACGAAATTTTCGTCGTAAAAAACTTTTCGCGACGAAAGTGGTAAATATTGCGACGAAAATTTGCGTCGCAAAAAAACGGAATTCTTGTAGTGAAAATCAAATAAATAAATAGATAAATAAATAAAAGTAAACACTATATATTGTGTATTTGACTATCGAGGTGAAGTTCAAACTATGTTCAATCTTTGGCATGAAGTAATTAATGATCATTTAGGTTAATTTAAAAGTATAGTAAACTTTTCATTAAAAAATAATTAAATAATTATCTGTTGCATGGTATAACTATCAATAACAAAAATTATATTTGAATACTACCTAAAACTTTGAAAGTCGAAGAATATATATAACTTTTCATTTACTTGGAAGGCGAAGTTTGTTTTGATATATATTGGTAGACAGGGTTGATGTTTGAAAAGTATGAATTAACCATAGATACAAAAAGTTTTTTACTTTGTAGGATTAGTTTGATTTCATTTTTTGAAAAAATAAACCAAGGTCATGTTTTCTTGTTTTACTTAATCTCTATAACAAATAAAAGACAATTGTTTTTTAAAAGTATCTTTAGAAAAAAATGAGATGTTGCAAGTCTATAATTTTACTTGTATTGTTAAGTTTACTTAAGAGTGGAAAGGAAAAGGAAGGGGGTGAGAAGTTTTCCTTCCTAATCACCTCAAAAATGAGAGGAAAAGTTTTGAAGCAAAAACAACTACATTTTTCCTCTCTTATCCCCTCCACATTTAAAGAAACTTAAGAATGAATTTTATCCTCTCCTCTTCTTTCCTTTTCATACTTAAAAAAATTTTAAGAGTGAATTTTATGATTTTTACTCTCATCTCCTTTCTTTTCTCCATTTAATTAAACTAAACAATACAATGTAAAAGTTCTTTATTTTAACTATGATATCATAAATAATTTACACCATTTTTAATTAAAAATAGGTCGCTAAATGCTTATTTAAAGTTATTAATCTTTTATTTACAAACAAAGAAAATTATTTTATATAGTATATAATATACTTTTATGTTTTGTTTATACAATAGGTACTAAAATCGGGGCGGTCCATGAATCTTCATATACTGCTCATGAGAGGCATTGTACACTTGTATCTCATCTGTACCGCCCTGTTGTCCCTGCTCTTGCAGCTTTTTCAAGATTGCTCCAAACTTCTTTACAAGTACCCTTGATCTTGTTCCATTTCCCTTGTAGTTGACTCTTGTTTCGCTCTCCCGCTTGGGGGGGGGGGGGTCCTCATTGAACCATTCGATTACTTTAGACCAAAACATTGTGTCAACTTGGCTAATACTAACAACTGAGTCCTGTGAAGCATGTGTCCACGCCTTAGACAACAAATCCGCCTCCGCCATGGACTATTTCGCCTTCTCCGCTACAGCAACCCTTTTTTTTGTCAATCGTTTGGGCAGTGAAGGAACTTCTTCGACTTCTTCCTCTGCAGAGGAGACAATAGTTCGTACCAATTGAGAAAAAGTCTCACCTACTGGCCTCTGGTAGGGTTGATTCGCAACTTGAAATTGTTGAAATTATTGCAGTAACATGAACGGCTGAAACTGTTCGTTAATCAGGGACGAACCTAACAAATTCAAAAATGATTGGTTCATCGAACCAAAGCTACTAGTGGTCCCCATCATATTAGATAACTACATGGACGGAGGAGATCCCATTAGAAGACCTCCTACTTGAAGAAGCGCATCAAAATCATCATCGAGAGTGTTTTGGTATTGGTTTGAAAGGTTTTTGTTGATTCTCCTAGGCATTTTCGTGGATGAAATGTTGAAAGAAAGTATAGTTGTTGAGTAAGAAATTGAAAAATGGAGGTAAAATGTAAAGAAATGGTGGTCAAACGTGAAGAAAGTGTGATGTTTAAATAGGAAAAAAAAAATTAGAAGGAGCGGGGGGAGCATCAAAGCCAACAGCTAAAATTTCAAAAAAAAAGTGTTTTTTTTTAATTTGCAACTTTCAAAACAAAAACGGGGCCCACATTCACCTTTCTTCACCGCGTCTAAAGTTGGGAGAAAGGCACGGACACTGATGAACGCCCATTTTGTGATAAAAACTCCTATCGAAAGGCTTAATTTCTATGTCTAAAGTGACTTATTATTCCGTAACTATCGGTACTTAATGAGTCGTATATTTACGCAGGTTCACGGAAGATGCGAGATAGGGTAAATGACATCAAGTCACTCAAGATGAAGGCCTATGAAGTTACAAGACACAAGAAGGTGATTCGGGAGCCGGACGAAGAAGTACGAGAAGAAGCATCTGCTCCCAATGCCGCTGGCAACCAAGCCAGCGTCGCTGGCCAAGACAAAGCGCCACTCCCATGCTCCCAGTGCCACTGGCTCTGTCCCAATGCCGGTGGCAAGCCCAGCCAGCGCCACTGGGCGGCCCAGATCAGCAACCGACTTAAACACCTATTTAAGTCGAACTAACCTTCAAAACCCTTAAAGAGAGCCGATTCAGCAGCCCTAGCCGCCCATATTCAACCTTAGGTTGTAGTTGCAGATTCCAAGGAGGTTTTGGAGCTTCTACCACCTTCCGATCTTCATCCTCGGTCTAGATCTACTCTTTTATTTTACTTTCTTTTTGTAAACAATATCTTTCATCTTTTCAGACTTTATTATTCCTTTAATAATTTCAGGCTAGTAGGCTGAATACTTGTTTGGATCAATGCGATCATGTAGACGTTTATTGTTTTACTTTGTTTGTTAGAATTGGTTGGAGTGTGTTTTACTGTTTATCGTAGATCCATATTTTACTAGTTCTTTATATTGTTATCGGTTCTATATCTGAATATATTAGTTTAATGGTTGTCTATGATCATACACTAAGAATAATATGCTAGGATGGAAAACACTAGTCGGTCTTTAACTAGTTGTAAAAGGTGATTCACTTGTAACCGAGGGATCCAGAACCATAGTAATTAGGATGAATAGAACATGAAATTTAACAATGTCAGACACGATCCTTTGACTTGGAAACGAGTACTATAGTCACCAGAGAGAAGTATTATCTGGTCATGGCTTTAGAGCCGGGTAACTAAAAGATGAATTAGTAACACAACTTTAGGTTAATAAAGCTTAAACAATGAATCTAACGAGAATTTGTTTATAGGGTAGTATGAGTCTAGCGACAACACTAGTAATTAGTCAAAGTGAATCTAACGAGAATTTGAGCCGTGATTAAGTTTCCAACAGTCTAGCAAACGGGTAGAATAGTATTTGGTCGTACCATGAGATCGGAGATGCCAAACAAGTATTTTAATTTTAATTACTGTTATTTGTTTTTTCAAACTATTTTTAGACTAAGCCTCTCGCTGAATAAGCGGTTGCGGCTTCTATTTACTTTTCAATATTTTAATTAGTTTAATAGGAAATCGTGACAACCTTACAAACGCTAGCATCACGCATATTATTAGATTAGGTAGTGCAAGAGTCCCTGCGAACGATCATGTAACTTATCACCTAAACTATACTACACTGAATGGGTTCTTTGCTCGTAAGTGTGTGTGTTTTCAGATAATTACTTGTACATGCAACAATTTATAAATTTAAAAGCAAAAATAGAACCACCATCAGACGCTGACCTAGACGTCGGTCGTGCTTATAGTGTCAAGCCCGGTTCTGGCGTCGGCCGTGCGTCGGACGAGGGGCTCACGCACTATAAAGATTGGCCTTAGTACCTTGATGTCGACGCCAAAGAAGAAAAAATTTAAGTTCAACTCATTGGTAAATATAAGTTGTATTTGACGAGTATAGTGTCCGCGCGTTGCGACGGCTAGAAGGCGAGGACAATATAAAAGGGAGGCGGTGGTGGAGATCGGAGGAGGTGGTGAAGAAAAAGGGCGGCGGCGGGGGTGATAGAAGGTCGACGAAAGCTTGTAATGATTAAAAAGAATAAGGGAAAAAAGGGTATATAAGGATTTTTTGTTTAAGTAGTGATATAAGGGGTATTATGGGAACATTGAAAAAGTGTTTAATTTCTAAAATAAAAAAGCCAATATGATTTATGGAGAAGTATAGATATAGATATTAAATAGGAGACTTGATATTAGTCAACTTAATTTAATATAAATTAAAAATTTTTATAGATAAATAAAGCACGTGTCAATTCATAAATAAACGTTGAAAAATACTTTAATTTTGTTTTAGTTTGTTGGTCTTATTATTTTTTTTTTCTAAGAAGAAAGATAAATAGTAGTTATGATTATTATTTTGATATTTTCTTTCTCATAAACTTTTTTAACTCCACAGTCCACACGCCTCCACCTATTTTATTTTAGAATGAAAAAAGAATGGATTTTCCGGGACTAAAATAATTATAATTTTATAAAAATCCGCTAACAGTTAACAAAACTCAACCATTGCTTCGAGTTAAATTGCTACTAGAAACATAAATTTTTGTTCAGGTACGTACTCTCTTCGATTTTTTTTTACGTTATGATTTCTTTTGTGTTTATGTTTAGGGTTTATCCTATCCGATACATACACATATTTCGTATCGCATAAAAATCTTGTACGACTATATGTAATTTTCTTAGTAATAATATTGATTGTTAACTCAAATATTTGACACCTACAACAATAATACCCAATCCTCTAATAATACGAAATAATATTGTCTAGGCTTAATATAGTTTTAACAACAATGTAACAATGATTTATAGCAATTATGTTGACTGTTAGTGCTCAAAATAAACTTATTATTATTATTTGGGGAAAAACAAACTTAATTATTTGGAGGAGGTAAAATGGGGCGAAACTGGTCAAACAGACTTAGGGCCGGCTCCGATTTGAGTACGAGACACTTTTATCAATTAAGTGAGCTGAACGTAACCCCAAAGATGTCTCAAAACGAGGAGGCCATACTTTGATTTGAAAATCAGATCGCAGTTTGAAGTGTTTGGCTAGTTTGTGCGTTTTAGCTTATAATTATTTGGGGAAAAATCAGACCTATTTTTTTTCTTGTCAATGTGTACTGTTTGTCCATGTTACAGGCAAATGACAATGTGTGTCTTGCTTTTGGGCTTATAAAAAACATTCATCATTTTAAGTTTCATGTAGTAAATGTTGTTTGATCAAATTCTCATATAAGCTATGGCCCGTGCAGGTTACGTTCTGATTCTCAACTAATTGTAGTAGTGAACTACTTGATGGACTGCTAATCTTGCTGGATCACTTTACAAGACTGTAACTCTTGTTCTACTCTTTCAACCCATTCCAAAAACATAACAACCAGAACCCAATTGAAAAAAACACTAATGGCCCCTGTAACAGCCGTTTGTTCAAATGATGACCTTTTAACGGAAATCCTTAGTCGCCTCCCTGCTAAGTCTAGTTTTCGTTTCAAATCTGTATCCAAATATTGGCTAGCGCTTTTGAGTTTTCACTCTTTTGTATGACAACCATTTGGTCTCTTTTGGTTTTTTCTATCGCAATTTGTATTTCCCTTTTGATGTTGAAAAGCCAAGCCCTCCTAAGCCTTTCTTTAGTCTCAGTCATTACCCCAATACCCATGGTATAGAGATTATGCAATCGTGTAACGGATTGCTGCTTTGCTCTGATGAAGCTACTAGGGAATCCTACGTATTTAATCCCACTAAGGATCAATCTGCAGTCATCCCATCATACATTGATGGTTAGGGTGTTGGTACATATTTCATTTGTATGGGGTTGGCATTTCATCCTACAGATTGTGTTCATTTTAATATTGTCTATATTTATGGTACCAGTGAAAATTAAAATCCGAAGGGGACAATGTCTCAGATTCACGTTTACTCATCTAAGACAGGGGAACGGAATATTTTGCATGAAACTTTCTATGTAAATTTTGGTGGCAGGTCTTTATCTCATCATGGAGTTTATTGGAAGGGAACCATTCTTCAATGAACGATGGGTTTTACTTTAAGCTCGATACAGAACAGTTGCAAAACTTTATGTTGCCCGAGCGAGAGCGTTATTGTTTCTATTTTGGGGAATCACGAGGTCATTTGCATTTGGTGAAAGCAGTGGATGATTTCCTATTGAATGTTTATGAGATGCTGAGTGATTATTCTGGGTGGTTTATCAAGTACCAAGTAGAGCTTAAAACGCATATTGAAGGTTACTTTGGGTATCCATATAATGTCATTGATGTAGTTAGAGCCGAAGAAGAAGAGGACACATTCATGGTAGTGATAATTCCCGCGAAGGTTATAAGGTACAATGTTATTGGAATCAGATTATCTATTGTACTCAAACGGGTCGTTTTAAATCTGATCTTGTTTGGTGATTGATTATACTTCGGCAGCTTGGCTCAAAGATTTCAAGATATTTGATGAAAACACCGGTCATTCCATTTAGCATGCTGAAAAGGTAGTCAGAGCCTGACATTGCGAATGCCGTCCATATATGAGTTGGAGACACATGTAAGCAAAACCGGCAATGACACCTTCGGGTTTTGGTGATTCGGCAAAGCAAGGTATACTTGTTTTACCAAAATATATGAAATACCACAGCATCTGTAAAACTTTACAGTATGCAGGGACGGAGCCAGAAATTTTTTTACGAGGGGGCAAATTTAGAAGTCGTTTTTCATATTTATAAAAGTCGTATACGATAATATTAAACGCAATTGGGTCCTAGCTAGAGAATAGAAAATAGACGCCTAAAAAAATGATGTTACTAGCTGATCTCATGAATATTAATTAAAAACAACCCAAAATATATAAGTTTGTATGAAACAATTAGCTTTTTCTTACATTTAGTAGTTGGTTATACTACACATTTATATACTTACTCAGATAAAGAAATTGCTTTCTTCAAGTTTTTTTTTTTTTTCTAAACTCAAGCTATACTATCTCAATGGATAGATTTATCTCAAAACTAATGCTTCAAATACTAATGACTTTCAAATAATACACTTATGACAACGAAAATAACATTTGTATGTATTTCCCTTTTATTTTTTATTATTTTTTTTGAAGACAAATTATAAATATACTATTTAAATTAAAAAAATTTACATTGTACCAAGATTGGAGTGGGGGCAGCTGCCCACACTGCCCCCACCTTAGCTCCGTCCATGACAGTACGTACATACATAATTTTTAATCTTCTGCCAACTATTCCAAGTAACTCGACAATGAAAATACAATAATAAGTATGTTATAATTGTTGTAGATTTTAATTTATGAATATGGAGATTAATCCAAAAATTAGATGTAGTAAAATACTAGTGTGAATTATATTTAGTTGATTTATGAGGGGTTGTTTTTTTTGTAGAAATAGAATTAGAGTTTGAGGAAGAAAAAACTTGAGTTTATTGATTGTAAATCTTGTGTACATTCTGCACTACATCTTCGGCCTTTTATAGGCTTTGTAAGTCGGTGGAGTTTTACTCCATATTTTTCTAGTAACTTCTAATTTTTACTTCTAAATAAATATCTACTTATCTCTAAGATTTTCTAACTAATTCTTGTAATTTCTAGATTTGCTAACTCTAATTAATCTAGATAATTCTAGAAATACATTAACTTTTAACACTCCTCCTTAATGTATTTCGATATAACTCCGAGCATATTGCGTAGAAACTCGAACTTCGGTCTTGACAATGCTTTTGTGAAAATATCTGCAACTTGTTCTCTAGTCTTGCAGTAGTGTAGCTCAATCTCGTGCTTTGCCGACACTTCTCGCAGAAAGTGATACTTTATGGCGATATGTTTTGTTCTTCCGTGAAACACGGCGTTCTTCGCCATTGCTATTGCAGACTTGTTGTCGCAGTATATTTTTGTAGCTTCATTTTGTGTCTTGCCCATATCTTCTAGAATTCTCCTTAGCCATATAGCTTGATTTGCTGAATTTGCGGCTGCAACGTACTCGGCTTCTGTTGATGAATGTGCCACCGTATCTTGCTTTTTAGACACCCACGAGATTACATCAGATCCAAGTGTGAATGCATATCCAGAAGTACTTTTCATGTCATCCACCGATCCGGCCCAATCACTATCCGTATATCCTTGCAGCTTTGAGTCTATAGTGGGCTTGTACCATATTCCATAGTCCATGGTACCTTGCAGGTATCTTAATATTCTCTTTCCAGCTCCATAATGTATCTGAGTAGGGTTCTGCATGAACCTGGATAGTAGACTAGTTGCCTACATAATGTCTGGTCTTGTAGCTGTTAGGTAGAGCAGACTTCCAATGAGACTTCTAAATCTTGAAGCATCCGCCTTCTCAGATCCATCTTCTTTTCTCATCTTCTCATTGGCAACCAGTGGCGTGGCTACGGTTTACAACCGTATAGTTTGAATTTTTTTAGGAGGTTTTCAGTATATTTCTTTTGGTATATGAAGATGCCTTCTTTTTCTTGACTAATTTCGATGCCAAGAAAATAGTGCATCAATCCAAGGTCGCTCATCTCGAACGTTTTCATCATGTCTTGTTTAAACTCTTGTATCATTCTCTCATTGTTTCCTGTGTATATAAGATCATCGACATATAAGGAAAGAATAAGAATGTCAGAGTTACCTTGGGTTTTGATGTAGAGTGTAGGCTCACTTTCACTCCTCCTAAATCCTAAACTTGTGAAGTAGCTGTCAATACGACTATACCAAGCTCGTGGAGCTTGTTTTAGTCCATATAAAGCTTTCTTTAGCTTTAGGACTTGCTCTTGTTTTCCTTTCTTGACGAATTATTGTGGCTGCTCCACATATATTTCTTCTTCGAGAAATCCATTTAGAAAGGCTGATTTCACATCTAATTGATGAATCTTCAACCTTCTTTGAGCTGCTAATGCCATAAGTGATCTTATAGTATCCAGTTGAGCTACAGGTGCGAAAGTTTCATTGTAGTCGACTCTAGGTTGTTGTGAATAGCCTTTATCCACTAGCCTTGCTTTATGTTTTTGAATAGAGCCATCAGGGTTAAGTTTTGTCTTGTAGACCCACTTAACGCCAATAATTTCTTTATCTTCGGGAAGATCAACTAACTCCCATGTATTGTTTTTCTCAATCATCTTGATTTCTTCATTCATAGCTGTCACCCATTTTTCGTCTTTGGCAGTAGCTTCATAGTTTTCAGGTTCTAAGGATGTGAAATTACAAAACTCGTAGACTTCAGTTAATGTTTTGACTCTTCCGGGTGTTGACTCCGAACTTGATTCCTCTTGTGCCAAAGGTAATGTTGACGACGAAGAAGTTGGTGTAGCTAGACTTGTTTCACTTGTACTTTCTTCTCCTCCAGAATGCTCAATTTGTAGTGGTTGTTGAGCAGGAGTCTCCATAGATATCTTTGGAAGATATGTCTGTTTATCAACTTTTTCTTTCTCCCAGTTCGAAGAAGCGTCTTCATCAAACTCCACATCTCGACTGATTACGAGCTTATTTGTCTTTAGGTTATATACTCGGTAGCCTTTTGATTGTGTGCTATATCCCAAGTATATACCTTTATCTGATTTTTCTTGGAGCTTGTGACGTTTCTCTTTTGGAACATGGATGTAGCATATACATCCAAATACTTGTAGATGTTTTGCTGATGGCTTCTTTCCACTCCATGCTTCAATCGGAGTTTTATTTTCCACAGCCTTAGTCGGACATCTATTTAGCAAGTATACAGCCGTGTATACAGCTTCTGCCCAGAAACTCTTTGGAAGACCTTTTTCATGTATCATTGTTTTGGCCATTTCCATTACAGTTCTGTTTTTACGTTCAGAGACACCGTTTTGTTCAGGAGCGTAACCGACTTTCGGTTAACGATCAACTCCTTCATCTTCACAGAATTTATTAAATTCTCGAGAGGTGTATTCTTTTTCTCTATTTCTCCTTAGTGTTTTTATGTAATGGCCACTTTTTCTTTTCAACGAAAGTTTTAAATTTCTTGAATATCGTGAAAACTTTTGATTTTTCACGCATGAAGTATATCCACGTCATTCTAGAATAATCATCTATGAAGAGGATGAAGTACCTGGATTGGTTATGAGATGGGGTTCTCATTGGTCCACATACGTCGGTGTGTACCAATTCTAGAATACTCCTTGCTCTCCATGCTTTATCACGAGGGAAAGGTTTTCGATGTTGCTTGCCTATCATACAGCTTTCACATGTGTCAGTGATCTCCTCTATGCTAGGCAAGTCCCTCATCATATTTTTCTGTTGGAGAATCTTTACTGTGTGAAAGTTGAAGTGGCCAAATCTTCGATGCCATAGCCATGATTCTTCAACTTGAGCTTTCATGGCCGTGTCTCTGAATGCCAATGAAGTGGAAAATTTCTATTTTCCATTTTGACTTCAGCAATTAATTTGTTATTACTTTTCTTGTCACGAATAACGCATGACTCGTCTTCAAAGTGTAGTGAGTAGCCATGCTCCATCATTTGGCCAACACTTAGCAAGTTACTTGCTAAGCTTGGAACTAGAAGAACATCCTTAACAGATCTCGTGCAGTCATTAGTTTGGACATCTATCGTACCTTTTCCTTTAACATTAACGAGTGCTCCATTCCCTAATTTGACACGGGACTTTACTGATGTGTTGATGCTGCTGAATAATTTCTCATCTCTGGTCATGTGGTTGCTACAACCACTGTCGATGAGCCAAGTATCTTCCTTTTGTTCGTGCGCAGCATGGCACGCGTAGAATAATTGATTGTTGTTCTCCGGTGTATTTCATTTTCCTCCATGTAATTAGCTCGATGATTTTGTTTTAGACGACAATCTTTTTCTAGATGCCCAAATCTTTTGCAGTTGTTGCATTATGGCTTTCCTTTGTGAAAACAATCTTTTTTCAAGTGGTTTATCTTTTTACAAATACCACATGGAGGGTAGCTTTTTCTTCTTTGGTCAAACCCATTTCTTAATTTTTCTCCTCCTCTAGATTTTTCTTCAAAATTTCTTTTCCCCTCATTGTTAGATTTTTGAGACCTTATTCTGAGTTTAGACCGAAAGGCACTTTCAAGTGAGTCATCACTTCGCCGACTCAGTCTAGCCTCATATGCCTTTAGAGAGCCCATTAGTTCTATTACTGAAAGAGTCTCAATATCTTTTGACTCTTCAATAGCAGTAATGACATGATCATATTTTTCAGGCATGCTGATTAAGTATTTTTTCAACGATCCTTTTGTCAGTTATATAGTCTCCATAAGCTCTCATTTGATTTACTACCTCTTTGATTCGAGAGTAATAATCTTTGACGGTCTCAAAATCTTTCATTTTTAAATTTTGAAAATCTCGCCTTAGAGTTGGTAGCTTGACGGATCTCACCTTGATACTTCCTTGAAATTCTTCTTGAAGAGTTTTCCACGCCTCCTTGGCTGTTGTAACTCCCATGATTCGTGGAAAAATAGATGGCGTCAAGGCTTGTTGAATGTAGCCTAGAGCGGCAACATTTCTCACAACATTTTTGTTGTGTTTTTCTTTTTGATCTGCGGGCAGAGTTTCGATATCTTTTGGAGTTGTGAACCTGACTTCGACAATATCCCACAAGCTTTGTGTTTGGAAATATGTCTTCATTCGGGTACTCCAAAAATCATAGATGTCACCATCAAAGATGGGGACGGGAATATTGTATGCACCAATGGTAGTCATGGTGTATTTTAATAAATGCCCAACACCGCTCTTGATACCATTTGTTATAATTGTTGTAGATTTTGATTTATGAATATGGAGATTAATCCAAAAATTAGATGTAGTAAAATATTAGTGTGAATTATATTTAGTTGATTTATGAGGGGTTGTTTTTTTTAGAAATAGAATTAGAGTTTGAGGAAGAAAAAACTTGAGTTTTATTGATTGTAAATCTTGTGTACATTCTCCACTACATCTTCGGCCTTTTATAAGCTTTGTAAGTTGGTGGAGTTTTACTCCATAGTTTTCTAATAACTTCTAAATAATATCTACTTATCTCTAAGATTTTCTAACTAATTCTTGTAATTTCTAGATTTACTAACTCTAATTAAGATAATTCTAGAAATACATTAACTTTTAACAAAGTAAACCAATCGTACGTACATCACATGTACAATGCTTCCTCATCAATATAGAACATGTTATGCTGAAATTTCTTCACTTCTGTCACCTTATCTTAAACATCCACCCCACACCCTATTCAATACGCCCATATATATTTTTTTTATTCATATCATGCCCTCTTGTCCCCAACATAGATAACCAATCTTCTGCCACCAATTCTATAAGGAATCTTGAATTGTTTCAGTCTGAAATCTAGTCTTCAAGAATAATACTCTATGATTTGCTCTATATGCATGCATATTACAACACTACTAGCTTCATTCAATGAAGGGACACTAAAAATTTCCATAAATATTGACCACTTTTGTCATTTGCTGGCTCTAAATTTCGACAAAATTAAGATCGGTGTTTCTAAATTTGCTGACATAAAAGGTCACAAGTTTATTTAAATCAGTAAGGTTGCCCACATTGCTATAACATGGTTATATTCTGTTTTGTCCATATCTTCAACAACTTGTTGAGACCAGATTCTTGCAAGATTTTATGGAACCTTATACTATAAATACTAAACATTGGTTCCTAATGATTAGCTCAGGCTTCTCTTTTGCACATTAAAAACATTGAGTTGCTTTAGAACACAACACATAAAAGATGGAAAGATCGCCTGCATTTCCTCCAAATAGATCAATTAGTTTGCCTTCTAGAATACATCCCACGTGTCTTCGTGTTGAGGCCGAGTTAAACAAACTACGAGCATGGGAAATAAGATCATGTTCGTCTTTGGACAACCTAAGTGCAGAAACCATTCAAATAGGTTTAGCTGGTTTATCGGAGGTGTATAGAGGTGTAGAGGAGCTTGTTTACTCGTCGTTAACACATCATGGGGATTTGTTAGAAGGTGCATTAGATTATTCGGTTAAACTACTTGATAGGTGTGGAATTGTGAGGGATATGCAACAAAAGATGAAGGAACAAGTCTTTTGCCTTCAATCAAGTCTCCAAAGAAGAGGAACAGATTCAAAATTTGAAAATGAAATTTCTTCTTATTTAAGGTTAAGAAAGATGCTGAAGAAAGAGACATCAAAGTGCATTAAGTCACTAAAACGATCTGAAAGGAAGTTTCTTCACATACCATCTACAAAAGATTACCATTTAGCAATGGTGGTGAAGGTTCTAAGAGAAGTGAATACTATGACATATATTGTATTACGGTCTCTCTTATCGTTCATGTCATCGTCGGGATCTAAGATCAAGAAGGGAGGCGGGTGCTCGCTAATTTCAAAACTGAGGCCAAATGATCACAAGGCAAAGAAGTTGATGAATGAAGTGGGTCGTGTTGATGACGCCCTCTTTGGTGTTCTTCATGGCACTGAGGAAATGACAATGGCTCATAGGAAGGTGGAAAAGCTTGTAGTTAGTTTAGATTGTATAGAGAAGGGATTAGATGTAGTTTTTAGACGATTGATACAATATCGAGTCTCGATCCTTAATGTACTCACCCGATAATTAAAGTAATATCAAGCTTTTGAAAATTTCAATGTTGCATAATCTTTTTGATGTCAATCATATATGTCTTCGAGAAAAACGAAACGAAACTAAAATTATGTAGATTATAAACGAATAAACACAAATTGACCCTGTTTTTCACACGAATAAACACAAATTAGCTCTCAAACTAAGTCATTGAAATATAGACACAAAAATGCAAATAACTAATGCAATATACAGTAGTATTTTTAAGACCACAAAAATGACCAACGTTTAAAATGGAGCCTTGTATCTCACATTTTAACGAATATATGGTCTAGTGTATCCTCCAACAATTCGTCTTATGATAATTATAGATTTGATTGATAATATTGATCCGATGCCATATATAGCATGGGAAAACCAACATCATCGCAAAAAATCAGTGATACACTTCTTTACCACAGATTTTGATAAATCTACCACAATATATCGTAGATAAAAATTAAATATCAAAGATTTAAAAATACGTCAAGTTACCATAACAGTCACCATAACATGATTGTTATGTCAGAGTAACTTAAGGAAATAAATATTAAAAGGATAAAATAATGTCATTAATGGGTTATATATAAAGGCTGTGTGGACATTTATTCCAACTAGTAAATGACATGAAAATTTTATATAGTATAAATGAAGTGTTTCATAGAGTTGTACATTCTTGATCTTTTTCTCCTAAAACAAAAGCCCTGATGTAGAATTTTTGCTTATACATATTTGTCAATATACAATTATTGTGGTTTTGTTGTCCATTAAAATTATAATACGTAGTAACCGTCAAACTGTCTAAGGTTTCTTAATAGCGTACAGCATGATAATAGGTTATGTCAAAAAGAAGAGACCAATATGAACCTTATGTTTAAAATGTTATTATTTTTAAAAATTTATCAGTGGGCAAACAAAATTGGCCGGGAGCGCAAGAAGGATCCAGAAAATTACGACGTAGAAATAAAAAATAAATTTTGGACAAAATATAAGGGGGTGTTTGGTATGATGGAATGGAAAAGGGAGAAAGAGAATTGGAAAAACTTCCTTTGTTTGTTTATCATGAAGAAAGGGAATGAGAAAGGAGAAAGTGGAATCAATTCCATTCTCTCCATTCTTTACAATTCTCTACAAATTGTAGAGAATGGGTGATAATGAAATTTTTTTTTGATTTTTTTTTTCAAGATTTTATATGTAATAAATGTATTATTATTTAAATTTTTATTTTTTTATACATTCATTCTCTGTGTGTATCAACAACGGAATTCATTCTGTTTTCAAATACTCATTTTCTTTCTCACTATTTTCATTCTCTATTACATTTCCATTCTCTATGATTCCCTCCTACCAAACACCCCCTAAGTACAAATTATTTGATAATCACATAAATATTAGCCTAGTATCCGTAAAATGCGACGGTGGTGGCGGTGGCCCGTTGTGAAGGTAATTGATATAAAAAGAAATTGATATAAAAGGGGTAGTGAAAATATTTTGAAGTTACGGGGTTAGTTGTGTAAATTAGTTATTTAAGGGTGGATAATTATTTCACATCAAACTCTTTCAAATTCATTAAAGATCTTTTATTCAATTTATAACTAACTTCTATACAACTCTTTCTAAAAAGGAAGGGATGGCGAACTTTCCTTTATTATAGGGTTTTGTTAAACGAAGCCTTAAGAGTTTTCGTTAAGCTGCATTAAATAATTGTACAATTACCATAAAAATCAAGAGGTGACATTTGATATGGAAACGTACAACCTTTTTATGCACATTAAGTAAAGCCTTAAGGACTTCATTTAGCATTTTCCTTAAACTACAAGTTTTTTAGGCCGTTGGTGGCCGTTGCCCCCACTCCTTATTTGAGGAAAGTTTCTGCAGCAAACACATGTTTGAGACCATCTTTTGCTCCTCATACCAAACTTCTTTAATGGAAGCCGATTTTTGAATCTGTATATGCATGAAATTTCTAACCACAAAAGAAATGCACATGGTGTTTCACATGCTTCTGTAGTTGAAAATATTAATATGTGACAACTAGTTATTTAATATAAATAACAAACAAACATTATCTAGGTTAGCATAAGAAACACTAGGATGCATGCTTGGCCAATTTGTAGCCAAACGAATGGTATCGTTTTCTTCTTCGATCATCATCTAGCAAAATCGCCTGCAGGCCATTATTCAGTCCATTAATTAGTTTGCCAACAAGATCATATCACACCACATTACAAGTTGAAGAACTCACGAATTTTGTAATAAAAAAATACAAGCTAAGCTTCACTTGAATATTAAGTATATCCAACTCATACACTTTCTAGAATTTTTGTAGGATGCTGAAGAATATATGAAGACTACAAGACTTGATAAAAATGGATTTTTAGCTTCAAAAGTAAGAAAGTCGACATAGTTGAGGTACTAAAAGGGAGAAGCAAGTTGAGCCAAAATTAAACACGGAAAGAAGAAGGATGCAAGTTGGTAGAGTTGCAAACTTGAAAAAGTATATCTATATCTATACATACTAATATACTAGCATTTTACCCGCTTCATCCGGCGGCGGTGGTGGTATTGGTGATGTGGTGGTAGCGGCGGTGTGGTGTTGTAAATTGTTTCATTAAAGGTATTATAGATATTTTAAATGAATATGTTTAAATTAATAAATAAAAGAGAATGAATTAATTTATTCATTAAGGTAACATGGTCATTTAGCATGGGGACATTTTTATTAGAGGGAGTGTTGAAAAGTGTTAGGAAAGAGAGTGTGATAATTTTTATAAAGTAGTAGAGATAAACATCAACCCCTCCTCATTTACTCAAATTACAACTTTGAACTACCCAAAATATCTATCTTCCTTATTTACTAATTTAAACATCTCTACCAAATATACTTATAATATCCTAAATGAAATAATTTATAACATACACTCATCAACTCTTAAAATAACTACACTATTACCTTCAACATCAAATATATTAAAATTCACCATCGTTGCCGCCCCCACCGCCGACCCCACCACCTGTCATCGCCACCGCTTCCAACACCACCGCCGTTGCCAATCATCGTCGCCATAGTCACCGCCATTACACCGCTACCGTTACCACTATTGTTGTCGCATTACGTGGACATACATCTCGTAAATTATAAATATTTCAAACCCAAATAACATTTCATACTTATATTCTATTACTCATATTATCTCTATATTATATATTTAGAAAAAATCATTATGTTATTAGTTATAACTTATAATATTCATAATATATTATATGATTATTTGATACCAATTCAAAAATAGCAATAAATTCTAATGCATTGAACAAGAATGATCAAAATTGAGATATATAGGGGTTTAACTATTTACATTTAATATGTGAATTATGGCATTATCTAAAGTGAATGGCCACATATAAGCACTGTCGTAAAATTCACCGAGGTGAGCCGAGTACTTTCTGAATACTCGCTACAAGGTAGGGTGTATACTTTCCGAATACTCGCTACAAGGTAGGGCGTCGAGTACACTCGAGTCGGCCGATTATTCCGAGTACTCCCTGACTTAGCCACTTTGACCACCGAGTACTCACCGCAAACACCCGAGTACTCCCAACTCACATGTCGACCGACCTGGGAACGATTAACGACTTTCGCAACCTTGCACATAAGTATGACCTAAAAACGTATATAAAGTATTTTATTAAAATAAATACTCCATAATATTGACTTTTCAAATAATAATCAGTCTGGTTTCGATGCATGTAGATAAGTAAAAATTTATTGAATTTTTTTTTAACATCTACCGATAAAACTAAAAAAGGAAAAATATATTATTTACGTGACATTTGGCATCAGCCTTACGCGACACGTGTAACTATATTTCCTTATTATATTTATATTAATATTAATAATATAATATGTATTTACGGCCCTTCTTAGATAGATTTCCTTATGTATGTTATTAAATTTTCTTAAATATAATAGGTTTTAAAGTTTTTTCACCAATAATAAACCCCCGAGTCAATCTAAAATTCATATTGTAATCAAACAATGAGTTACCATATGTATTTACACGTTTCCTCAGTTTTAATGTTTAATTCCAACATTACATGATAGGATTGCAGCCTTCTTTAAGTGACAAATGTCCTTTAAATCATAATCTTTTAAAAAAACCTATATACAAATTACTTATTTTATTCACATCTAACCGTATTTAAACTAGGATATCTATTTATTAGTTTCCTAATGATCTTACAACTTCTATAGGATTATTTTTATAAGTCGTTGTCGTATGATGGTTTTTTATTTTATTTTTTTTTAAAGTTAGTTTCGATTCAGACGTGCCGAAGACAATTTTAACTAACAAATCGCTGGACCTCCAACTTTCTCCTCATGAAAAATACCTTGAGATGAAAAACCCAAGACTCGAACTCGAGACCTTGGGAAAAACTCACCTCCGAGACCCACATGATAGATTTAGAAGATACCCCTGGCCAACCCACATAAATGGAGTTGGTCTTATGATGTAATGTATCATAATTTCCTAATACCTACAAAACAATGCCTATATATATATTACTATATTCAATCATTCGAACATATAACTTTGATTTAAGCCATCCTTATTTTTCAATAAGTGTGAGTCAATTCGTGCATCATGCATGGGTATTGGTACTAGTAAAAATATAAACATCTTTTTCATATTATGTGATTACAGTTATTAAGCAACTTAATTATATTCAACATATGAATGTAAGTCCCAACTATTACTAGATGGGTGCTGAAGACACCTCTATGTCAATGGTGAGAGTACTTTGCAACACTATTACTTAATCTGGACGTGACCAGTTTAGAGTAAGTAGTGTACCAGGTTAACTGAAATGTTACTTATTAAGGTGACAAGCAGAATAAGTAAATACAATGCAATAATGTAACTGACAAGTAAGAAAATATGGTGAGACAATATGTAATTATCAAGTGTATTTTATTTATTGATTATTAAATAAAATACAAGGTTGTTGCGGAACCAAGATAATACAAAGATGTAAATATCCTAACAACCTATGAAATACAATTGATCTATACTTGGAAATTCTCCTAACAATCGAAACACTTAAAGTTGTGAAATGTTCCTTTTTACGATTGAGAAAATATTGCACAAGTTCACCAATATTGCAGAATGTATGTGTTTGCAAAGTTGTTGAAATGCTTGGGCAAGGACCTCTATTTATAGTCGAAGTATGAGCATTGGTGTAACAACCGTCTTAGAAATGTTCTAAATAAGTTCTTTGAAACGTATTTTCGCCACCGGCTAGACAGTTCAATTTATTTAAGTTTGTGAAGTGCTTTAGATCTAAATCATGTGCTTATATGAAGGTCAATTTGATCTTAAATCTTGATTTATTTGACGAGTTCATGATTAAGTACAATGAAATATTAAAGTTCGGTTCATAAACGTCCGTGTTCATAAATGTTCTAGTTAAAAAATGTTCGCAAATAGTCCTTGCATTTATTAAGTTTATTTAATATGGGAAAGGTATATAAAGAATGAGATGGAAACCCTTGAGAGAAAAAAAAACACTATTCATCATCCTCTTCATCCTTCTTCTCTCTCTCTCTCTGAAAACCCATAGTGCAGCCACCTAAAACACACACAAAATTCATCCTTTGATTTTAGGTTGTTAAACCAAAATCATTTGTACTTTTAGCATCCTTGTGATAATCAAAATATAATTCTGGAATCAAATCTCAGGTAACAACAACAATTTATGAGTTTTTGATCAAATTAAAAGTGTACTTTTTCAAGTTCATGTTCTTGATGATTTGGTCCAGTTTTGATTGAAAATCGTGTTAATGATTAATGGGTTTGTGTCTAAAGGTGTTTAATAACATTTATATGAACAAATTTGGGTCATAACATGCTTTAATCTACAAAACCCATTTTTGAAAGTGAAGGAAAACTTGTTCTTGATGTGCCACACCTTGTTCATGTTATAGATGGTCTTGAAATCGTTAAAGGTGTTAATGGTTAATGTTATTGTGCATATATGTATTAGTACTATGTTCTAACAAGTCCTGAAATCGATCTAGATCCTCGAGTTGTGTTATGTCCTTGTTCAGCCCATTTTGGAAGGAGGGACGGTCTTGGTGGGACGATCTTGGTCCCCAAGATTGTCCTAGGCAGCCTGTTGGTACATTATACTTGCTCATTCGATCTCGCGTGGTGTTGTGATGTTGTTAGAACATTTAATGGGTAACTGATCCTTTGGATCGGTTTTGCTCAAACAATTGTTCATGAAATGATCTTGTACACTTGTTCATAACTATCGTACTTTTGTTCTTTGTTGAAGTTATTGGCTGTGTTGGAACTTGTACTGTGTGCAATTGTGTTTATCTGGACATCCCGTATATTCCGCTTTAGCGGGGTGTTACAGTTGGTATCAGTAGCCATGGTTATAGTGAACACCGAGCTTTTTCCTAAGGAAAACTCGAGCTATAACTTGAATCCACTCTGTGGTGATCCTTTTATGACCAGTTTGAGTAGTAGGTACTCTTATCCTAATTAGATGTAACCTGATCAACTACATCTAATTACGATAAAAGCACCTAGGACCTCAAGGTGTGTCATTGAAGGTGTCATCCATTTCTTAGAGCTCTATTAAGAACTTCGTGCAATCTCGTTCTTGATCATACAAGTTCTAGTTCATTCGTTCTCTTATAGTTTATTCGTTCTTGTAAGACATACGTGCTTGTGCTTCAATTATAGGCCTTAGAGCTTATACGACTATAGGTCCTTATTGAACGACCGACGACTGTTCTTGTTCATATATTGTGCTAACGATGATCATGTATTAACGTACTACGTGCTTCGAACTATAGACATGTGCGAAACGTAATCGAGTTCATATTTTCGTCTTATCAGGAGATATAAGGAAGGATGCCGGCTAAACGGGGAAGAAAAGCCAAGGTTGCACCCGCTGTTGAACCGATTGAACCTGAACCAAGTGCTAATGCTACTGTCAACTTCACTCTAGAAGACGTAGCGAACCTCATCACTGATCGCATGAATGCGATGATGCCGAAACTTGCTACTCAAGTTGCTCAGATGCTAGAGATTCCCCTGACTGAAGGTACCAGAACTACCAGAGTCACTCAGAACAAGAGAGCTCAAGAGGAACCTGAACAGAACCAGGAAGTGCACAGTGATTCTGATGGTGCTAGTCAGATCAACACTCGAGCTACTACTGAGGGCAGAGTTACCCGGAGCAGAGGTTGTTTGTTCAAGACCTTTACTCAGTGTAAACCCCCAGTCTACACCGGGGAGAAAGGTGCTGCTGAACTGTTGATGTGGTTTGCAAACATGGAAGAAGCCCTGTGCCACACTGAGACTACTGAAGACAAGATGGTGGAGCATGCGACCAGCCAGTTTGACGGAGCTACTAGGTCTTGGTGGACTGGCATCGTCACTACTGTTGGTAGGAAGACCACTTATGCTCACACTTGGGAAGAACTTCAGAAGATGATGAGAGCTGAGTTCTTTACCAAAGATGCTTTGCAAGAGTTAGAACAAGAGTTTTGGGATTTGAAGATGGAAGGTGTAGAGATTGAGAAATACATTTTGAGGTTCAATGAGCTTGCTAGACTTGTACCACACTTGGCTTCTACTAAGGAGAAGAAGATTGATCGTTTCATCTGGGGCTTGATTCCTGAGATCCGCCGTGACCTCACCAGTAAAGGCCCCAAGACCATGTCCAGAGCTACTGTACTGGCTAAGACCTTGACCAAAGATATCATCAGATCAGGAGGGTTGGCAGAGAATGTTGAGAAGGGGAAGAGAAAGGCTGAAAAAGTGGTGGAAAAGAAGGTTGAGCCCCCAAGTAAGAAGGGGAAGATCTTGAAGAACTATGCGGTGACTGCAGTGCCTGAACCAACAAGATATTCTGGAGCTTATCCGAAGTGTACTCGTTGTAACCTTCATCACACTGGTGCTTGTCCTGTCTGCTATAAGTGTCAAGGAATTGGGCACATGGCAAAGTACTGTAATGCTGTTTCAGCGAACTTGATCAGAACCAACCCACCGCCAGTGAACAAAAATCCACCTATGAGAAATGCAAGACCTCTACTACCACCTGTTGTTCCAGTTCAAAGAAATCAGAATCAGATCCAGAACGCCCAAGTTCAGCGTGTTGCTTATCCACGCGGGCCAAGAAACATGAACCAGAACCATCAGCAACAGCAAAACCATCAAGGCCCTGCTAACGCCCGTGTTTTTGCTCTGAACGCCGAGGAAGCTCGTCAGAACCCTCGGGTTGTGACAGGTACTTTTCTTCTGAACGATCATTATGCTTCCGTACTATTTGACTCTGGTGCTGAACGTAGCTTTGTTGCATTAGACTTTAAAGCTAAGACGACATGAAAACTGGCAAACTAAATGATAAGTATGTGGTAGAGTACGCAAATGGCCATAAGTACGACACTAATGAAATTGCTCTAGACTGTCCTTTGATCTTAGTAGACAAGAACTTTATGATTGACCTAATCCCTGTCGAGATTAGTAGCTTTGACGTTATCGTGGGAATGGATTGGCTATCCAAACACCACGCGACTATTTGTTGTCATGAGAAATCAGTTCATATACCGCTTCAGAATGGCGAGATCTTGATCGTACAAGGCGATAAGTCCACGAACGAACTTAAAATCGTCTCAGCCATGAAATTCCGTAAGTACTTAGACAAGAAAGATCATCTTGTGTACCTAGCTCATGTTATTGATAAAAGTGCTAAAGAGCTGAAAGTTCAAGACATCCCCATTGTTCGGGACTTCCCAGATGTCTTTCCTGACGACTTACCAGGCATTCCACCTGTTAGACAAGTCGAGTTCAATATTGATCTTGTTCCCGGTGCAGTACCAATCGCTAAAGCACCGTATTGTTTAGCTCCTCCTGAAATGCAAGAAATGTCCAACCAATTGCAAGAACTTTTGAGCAAAGGCTTTATTCGTCCTAGTTCATCCCCTTGGGGAGCACTGATCTTGTTCGTTAAAAAGAAAGATGGATCAATGAGAATGTGCATAAACTATCGCGAACTGAACAAATTAACCGTTAAGAACCGGTATCCTCTACCTCGCATAGACGATCTTTTTGATCAATTACAAGGTGCCTCGTACTTCTCTAAGATCGATCTACGTTCGGGTTATCACCAGATCCGTGTTCAGGATGGTGACGTCCCAAAGACAGCTTTTCGTACTCGTTATGGTCATTACGAATTTCTCGTTATGCCATTTGGTCTGACTAATGCTCCAGCGATCTTTATGGACTTAATGAATCGTGTTTGTCGTCCGTTCTTAGAAAAATTTGTTATTGTGTTCATTGACGACATACTCGTGTACTCTCGGAACAAGACTGATCATGAGCAACATCTACGTTCTATTCTTCAACTTCTTCGTGAAGAAGAGTTGTACGCTAAGTTCTCTAAGTGCGAGTTCTGGCTTTGCCAAGTACAGTTCCTCGACCATGTCATAAACAATCAAGGCATTCATGTCGACCCGGCCAAGATTGAAGCCATTAAGAAGTGGGAGGCTCCGAAAGCTCCTACTGACGTTCGTAGTTTTCTTGGACTAGCTGGTTATTACCGTCGTTTTATTGAGAACTTTTCTAAGATCGCACTACCCTTGACTCAATTGACTCAAAAGGCCAAATACTTTATTTGGGGTGAACAACAAGAACGAGCGTTCCAAACCCTAAAAGACCGACTGTGTGAAGCACCTGTTCTAGCTTTACCAGAAGGCACCGAAGACTTTGTCGTGTACTGTGATGCTTCACATCAAGGTCTAGGGTGTGTACTGATGCAAAGAGGCAAAGTGATCGCCTATGCATCCAGACAACTCAAAGTGCATGAGAAGAACTATATCACCCACGATCTAGAACTTGGTGCAGTTGTTTTTGCCCTAAAGATTTGGTGGCACTACTTGTATGGAACTAAATGTACTATCTTCACCGATCATAAGAGCTTGCAACACGTGTAGAATCAGAAAGAACTGAACATGAGACAAAGGCGTTGGGTGGAATTGCTAAGTGACTACGATTGTGACATCAAGTATCATCCTGGGAAAGCAAATGTAGTAACTGATGCTTTAAGCTGAAAAGAACGAGTCAAGATCTTATCCATCAAAGAAGCAGATCGTACAGACCTACGACAACTTGTGATCGCGAGTCAAGAGATCGGATTAAGGTCAACAGACAACATAAAGGCAGAACGATTAGGCCCAATCGCTCAAGAGCTAGAAGTCGATGACGAAGGGGTTAGGAAGTTCAAGAACCGAGTTTGGATCCCTGCTGTTAATGGTGTTCGAGAGATCATCATGCAGGAAGCTCACAGTTCAAGGTACTCAATTCATCCGGGCGCAGACAAAATGTACAAGAACTTGAAACAAGACTACTGGTGGCTTGGGATGAAGAGAGAGATCTTCGAGTACGTCAGCAGATGTCTGACATGTTCTAAAGTTAAGATCGAACATCAGAAACCTTCCGGTTTGTTGAAACAATTAGAAGTCCCGGTGTGGAAGTGGGAAGATATTACTATGGGTTTCATTATGAAACTGCCTCGTACAAAAGACAACCATAACTCTATTTGGGTTATCGTAGACAGACTGACGAAATCAGCTCGTTTTCTTCCAATTCATGATGACTACTCACTGGAGAGACTCGCTGAGATTTATATAGACGATATTGTGACCAAGTACGGTATTCCTTTATCGATTGTATCCGATCGAGATCCTCGCTTCACGTCCGACTTTTGGCAGTCACTTCAAGAAGCGTTAGATACTAGACTTAACTTGAGCACCGCTTATCATCCACAGAAGGACGGGCAAAGCGAACGTACTATTCAGACTTTGGAGGACATGCTCCGTTCTTGTGCATTAGAGTTCAGAGGAAGTTGGGATAAACATCTTCCGTTGATCGAGTTCTCATACAATAACAGCTATCACACTAGTATTCAGTGTGTACCGTTCGAGGCCTTATATGGTTGTAAGTGCAGATCTCCACTTTACTGGCTAGACGCCGGTGAAAGAAGCTGGATGAAGCTCCTAGTCGTACAGTTCACTATAGACAAAATAGCTGTTATCAAAGAAAAGCTTAAGGCTGCTCAAGACAGACAAAAGTCCTATGCGGACAAACGCCGTAAACCTTTAGAGTTAAAGGTAGGCGATAAAGTTCTATTAAAAGTTTCCCCATGGAAAGGTACTGCCCGGTTCGGCAAGAAAGGCAAATTGGCGCCTCGGTACATCGGACCTTATAAGATCATTAAACGTGTGGGACCAGTAGCGTACAAGCTGGACCTACCGTTAGAACTTGGCAATGTTCATGACATATTTCACGAGTCCAATTTAAAGAAGTGCATGGCTGACGACCCGACCGTCATTCTTGTTAAGGATGTTCATATAGATGAAGGGCTCGAGTTCACTGAAGAGCCCCTTGAGATCATTGATAGAGATACTAAACAGACTAGACAGAGCAGAGTACCACTAGTTCGTGTACGTTGGAGTGCTAGACATGGATATAATGATACCTGGGAACGCGAGGACTTCATTAAGAAGAAGTACCCTCATCTTTTTGATCGGCAAGACTCTTAATTTCGAGGACGAAATCTTTCAAGTGGGAGAGGATGTAACAACCGTCTTAGAAATGTTCTAAATAAGTTCTTTAAAACGTACTTTCGCCACTAGAACGGCTAGACAGTTCAATTTATTTAAGTTCGTGAAGTGCTTTAGATCTAAATCATGTGCTTATATGAAGGTCAATTTGATCTTAAATCTTGATTTATTTGACGAGTTCATGATTAAGTACAATAAAATATTAAAGTTTGGTTCATAAACGTTCGTGTTCATAAATGTTCTAGTTCAAAATGTTCGCAAATAGTCCTTGCATTTATTAAGTTCATTTAATATGGGAAAGGTATATAAAGAATGAGATGGAAACCCTTGAGAGAAAAAAAACACTATTCATCATCCTCTTCATCCTTCTTCTATCTCTCTCTCTCAAAACCCATAGTCCAGCCACCTAAAACACACACAAAATTCATCCTTTGATTTTAGGTTGTTAAACCAAAATCATTTGTACTTTTAGCATCCTTGTGATAATCAAAACATAATTCTGGAATCAAATCTCAGGTAACAACAACAATTTATGAGTTTTTGATCAAATTAAAAGTGTACATTTTCAAGTTCATGTTCTTGATGATTTGGTCAAATTTTGATTGAAAATCGTGTTAATGATTAATGGGTTTGTGTCTAAAGGTGTTTAATAACATTTATGTGAACAAATTTGGGTCATAACATGCTTTAATCTACAAAACCCATTTTTGAAAGTGAAGGAAAACTTGTTCTTGATGTGCCACACCTTGTTCATGTTATAGATGGTCTTGAAATCGTTAAAGGTGTTAATGGTTAATGTTATTGTGCATATATGTATTAGTACTATGTTCTAACAAGTCCTGAAATCGATCTAGATCCTCGAATTGTGTTCTGTCCTTGTTTAGCCCATTTTGGAAGGAGGGATGGTCTTGGTGGGACGATCTTGGTCCCCAAGATCGTCCTAGGCAGCCTGTTGGTACATTATACTTGCTCATTCGATCTCGTGTGGTGTTGTGATGTTGTTGGAACGTTTAATGGGTAATTGATCCTTTGGATCGGTTTTGCTCAAATAATTGTTCATGAAATGATCTTGTACACTTGTTCTTGTACGTGGAAACTAGAACGGTCTTGGCTAGGTAGAAGCTAGGACGATCTTGAGTTCATAACCCTTAAAATTATTCTGAAGTCTAGAACCATGAAACGATCTTAAACCCTTGTTACACTTGTAAAACGATCTTGGAACTTCGAAAGTGGGACGATGATGATCTTGAAGCATGTTCAGCTAGGACGATCTTGCTCATGGAAACACTTAGACCGAACTTGGACATGTGCCTAGGACGGTCTTGAACACCAAACCCTAGGACGACCTTGTACAATCAGAAACCAACACGAACTTGTTCTATAACATACCATACTTGATCATTAATTACCACACCAGTTCATAACATCATTATCACTCGATCAATCACACCAAAGGCTACTTGTTAACGTCAAAGCTAGTTCATGATTCGATCTAAAACAACGTACATCGTGCAAACCCTAATTGAGTACACTAAAGACATGTTCTATCTTGATTATTAAAGTACAAGTTCCATGAACATCTAAATCGAGTTCTTAAGGCTAAAGTTCATTATTAAAGGCACGTTCAACTCATTAACACGATAAGTACTTATGGGTGAGTTCAAAGACGTTCAGTTCGAGTCCAGTTCATGCACTAAAAGTTCATTTAAACTCTTTTGAGTCAAAACGATCAAAGATCTTCAAAGGACCAAATAATCAGTTCATCAAGGGCATTTCAGTGATTTAATAATCATATGAACTAATATATGTGCTTATTTATGATCAATGACATATACTTAGGCAACCATCAAGACGTGCATGGATTGTGATAGATATAACTTATCTATCTTTGTGCTTGTTCTCTGTGCTATTACTACTGTACTTGTACTAGATCACTGTGAGTTCACTAATCCCCTTTCGTACATTTTGTTCAAGTTCTTTATCTGGGACTGAAAAGCATGAATACTATTTTGTACTAGTACTTATGTTCTTGAACTATCTTACGTACTCTATTATGATCTTGATCTTGAACTACTTATGACATGATTCTTAAACTGTTTAAAGAGTATTTAAGTCTTGAATGGGCAGGATCTTAAATATATATATACTACTGTACTTGATCTTTATTATGTTCTAGTTCGTACATGTACTTGTTCAGTTCTTGTTCACTGCTATCAATTCATATCCCACAGTTCAGGGAATGAACCGTAGGTAATTATGGACAACGCTGTTTAGGGTAGGCCTACCCTTATTCTCTGCAGTTCTGGAGGATGCATATTACTTGTTCTTGTACTTGTTCTTGTTCTGATCTAGACCTTATTTGACGTACTTGAGATATGTGAGCACATCATTACATTACAGTTCAGATCTGGCCAATCGGGTTAGCAATGACCACTTTTATCTAAAGTTCATTATATGTTCCTGTTCTGTTCTTACTATTATAAGGTACTTATGTACAAAGTGCAGATTTCATGACCTAGTTCTTATTATTACAAAGTATATTGGTTCAACGTACAAAACTTGTGATCTTGTTCTTATTATACATATATACTTATATGTAAACTAAAACGTACTTTATGTGAACCTCACCAACTACTTTTGTAGTTGACCTTTTGAACTTACATGCTTTTTAGGCTAGGCTAAGTAGACCTTGTTAGCATAGGAGTCTTCCTTTCTAAGCTCATCCTTTTGGCAATTGTTCGAGCGTACAAGATCAGGAGCAGTGAAGACATCCCTTGCTATATCAGTTCAAGTTCTAGTTCTTAAAAGACATATGTTCTGTCTTATGATTATCGACTATTCTGAGTACATCTTATGTTCTGTAATAACTATCATACTTCTGTTCTTTGTTAATGTTATTGGCTGTGTTGGAACTTGTACTGTATGCAATTGTGCTTATCTGTACATCCCGTATATTCCGCTTTAGCGGGGTGTTACAATTGGGATCTCAACTTCGACATACAAATATGGTTGACAGCACACAAAAGTATTAATAAATAATCCTTTGTGTGTGCTAAATAAAGTAAGACAAAAGGTTACTTTATTCAACCACTCTACATCTTTGCACTTTTCTTCACAGACAAGATTATTGTCCGGTTAAAAGGATGTAGTGTAAAAGGTCCTCCTCGTAATCAGTGTAAAGCTTTGTAAAGGCATTTACACTGGAGGATTCTCCAGTTGATTAATCTGGCAGAATGTCAACTGGACTTTGCTGCCATTGCCATTCGCTTTCTTCCATTTGTTGTCTTCGACTTCAATTGGAATGTCTTCAGGTATATGTCTTTAGATCTTAACTGGAGGAAATCATCAGTTGCATAAACTGTACATTCCAACTGGACTTCAAATATTTCGGACAATTCTTCATGCTCTCCAGATGTAACTGGAGAGATCCAGTTTTCAGCAAAACTTGACCTAACAAATTCCCCCTAATTGTCCTGAAATATTACCAAGTATTTTCAAACTTGTTTCTATACAAGTGTAAGTATGAAATACTTGAGTTTGATAAAACCTATTAATTTTCCAAGACATTTTTATAGATCATCAAATGCCTTGGGTCTAATTTTAATTGTTTGTAGATCTTATCAGTTATCTAACTTGTGAATTACAATCTGGCAACTTGTATATACACAGCTTTACAATGGAGTTACAAGAAAGTAAATAAAATTACAAGGAGATAGATAAAAGGAAAACTTAAACAGATGGCCCTTCACCAGTTTTCCTTCTCTTGGCAACAGATGAGATTGGCTGTTTGTCTTCAAGATGAAGGCCTAATCTTTCTTTAATGTTTTCCTTGAACTTGATCAGATTTTGCAATACATATTCCTAGCCTTTTTCAACCTTGTTCTTTCGCTGCCTACTCTCCAGCAAGTTCAACATCTCCACATGCTCTGAATGACCATACTGATGGACATCAGGGTTCTCAGTTGTTCTTTTGGGTCCACCAAAGTATTGAACCTCAACCACAAAATGTTTGGCACCAGGTTTGATCGATACTTTCACATCAGTGATCTTACCTTTATTGTGCCTTCGACGCTGTACATCAGATAAGTATGTGCGAGCCTCTGATTCATTTGTCAGTTTGTGAGTAGCAGCTCGTGCTCAGTTTGTGAGTAGCAGCTCGTGCTCAGTTTGTGAGTAGTAGCTCGAATATCATCAGTTGTGGGTTCAGAAGGTTCTACCCAAGTCCTCAGATTTGCATCTCTTGATAAGGCTTTCTGTTTTCTTCCTTTGGACTTGGGTGGAGTTAATACTTTGCTGACCACCTTCTTAACTTGTTTAATCCGTTTGAGAAACCCTTCTGACCTTATCTCTTTAGCCTTTTCCACTAATACATTTCAAACACTTGGCATCAAGACTAGTTTCATCGTCTTGGTAGTGTTTGTCCAGTTCTACTTCAAGCATTTCCTTCAGGGCATTGACAATCCTTGGATCTTCTTTTATTTTCTTATATTCCAACAGTTGCAAGCCAAGGAGTTGTGCGTCAGTTACATCAACAAGAGGGGTTGGAAGATAGGTTTCTCAGAGTCATCAGTTGCAATGGCCTTTCCCTTATCTACATTCCCCCTATCAACCACATCATCAAAAGATTCAATAACCTGCTCACCAGCCTCAGTACTGGCAGCAACAACCATCTCCTTTCTTGACCCTGAAGCTTCAACCAGAGTGCGAGGGATATGAACAGACCTTTCCCCCTTAGTAGCATCTAGTCCTTGCCTAATAGCTTCTAAATCGGCATGACTGGAGGGCAAGCGATCTAGAGGCTGCCACGATTGCATGTTCTTGCACTCTTTGAAGACTCCACATAAAATGCGAACTGTCCTCCATAGATGATTAATCTCTTGAGATTGAGTAATGATATTTCCACAAGTAGCGTCTTGACTCTTTTGGATTGCTTGAAGTATATTTAAATCATCTGAAGAGAGCCCAGTTGCCGATACTTCCTTTTCAACTTCTTTTTCCCTTTCTTTGCCAGCTTCAGTGGTCAGTTTTTCAATTGCAATAGTGTGATCAGATACCTTGCTGGCTAATGTATCCAGACTGCACCTCAACTGATTGATCTCAGATGTTATGGGGGTGAGATCAACCTGGGGCGCTGCAGTCTTGGTGATCTCAGATATCACCCTTTCTATCAAATTATTTTCCCTTTCAGCCAAGGTATTTTCAATTTTCTGACCAACTGAAGTGGCCAACTGGTTGCCAAGCTCAACAACATCCAGACCAGGTTTGTCATCAAGTAATTTGACATGTCTTTCTAATTCTTTCAACTCAACCTCTGATGATCTGACAGTATTATTCAGCAGGTTGGTGATGGATGTGTGTACCTTTGATTTAGTTAAGTCAAAAGCTTCCTTTAAAGAAGTAGCCAGTAAATTGCAGCTGATGACCAACTCGTTGAGCTTCCTGAATACCAAGTCCTCATTGCCAGAGAACTTGTTAATCCCCAAATCAACCACCCTTACATTGGTAATATGATCCTTGTGGTATTTGGAGAGGGACTTGGTATTCTTGTCCAGTGTCTTCTGAATATCCTCCACCCTTGTTAAAAGGTTTGAGATATCGGTTTGGAAAGACACGAACTGGCTGTCCAGTGACGGAGGGGAAGGTGCCACTGGACCTGCTTGGAATGCAACAGATACAACTGGAGGAGGTACATTAAGTGAAGGTTCTCCAGTTGTTGTTGCACCAGCTGAAGGAATAGAAGTTGTTGAAGAAGGAAGGGGAAGAGATTCAATGTGACGTTCATGCTGAGAATGCTCAGGTGTGAACGTCGGCGACGGTGGTGTAAGAATGTATCTATTTCTAGGCACATTCATGGATGAAATTAATTGTCGAGAGGCGAATGTTGGAATTTCTTGTAAGGAGGAGAAGTCAAGTGGTGAAACTGAAACTTGTGGTTCTTGGGGCTGACCAAGGAGAGAATGGAGCTGATCAAGTACAGTTGCATCAGCCATCTCCTGGTCAGATTCAGTCTCAGATGAATCCGAAGATTCAAGCTGAAACTCACCCTCATTTATGCCAAGATCCATAAATGTTGGGGGTGGCTGAACAAGTTGTTCAGACTCCTGATGGCCAGTTTGAGTTTCCTCAATGGTTTCATCAGTTATAGGATTCGTTGCCGAAGTATCTTTTCCCTGAAAAGAGGTATCTGGAGCCTCAACTACAACTGCTCTTTCCTCAGTTGCAATATCATGGGCTTGTGATTCAGAGACCACGATCACTGGCTGTGACTGGTCAGATATAGCAAGTTCTGATCTAGATCTTCTTTTACTTTTGGTAGATCTTTTTGCCTTTGGAACCGCCTGGATGCCTGAGGGGAGATCTCCAGGTTCTGCAACAGTCACAGCATCTGCAGACGAACTGGTGGGTCCCTCATTATTTTGTGGCCCGCCCAGTTGTCTTTCTGACTCACCTGGTGGTGGTGCATCAGTTTTAGAGAATGCCAGCAGCATTCTCGGAGAAATCTTGACTTCATCAGACGTGGACACAAGGTTGTCCAGATTTCTTAATAATTCTGGCACAGAGTATAATGATTGCGTGTTGTTGTATTCTTCTCTGCCCAGAATTAGTATGAAACAAAGAGGAAGAAATCGCGAAAATGGGATACAAGGACCCCTGTTGCCTTTTAATTTAAACACCAAGCTTCTGAACAAGATGTTTGCGAAGTCCACCCTTAGTCCATTCCACAGGCAGTATGCCATTTCTGCCTGGAAAGAGTTTATCTGGTCCAAACCACCAGAACTCCTACCTAAACTTTCTACCAAATGGACCATGAAGTACTTCCAGGATGGTGAAAGCCCTCTCATAGTAATTGATCCTTTGGTCTTCAGTACACCACCTTCCAGGACTTCTTTATTGCCCATGTCAAGGAAGACCTGAAAGAAGTTGATATTCGGAGAAATCACCACTGGACGCTCATCTTGTCTCCAGTAATTGAGGTTAAGGGCATCCCTCAATGCCTCAGTGGTGATGGTGCACGGGACTAACCCATCCTTTAAAGAGAAGGAGATGGATGAGCAGTCATCAGAATTGGATGCCGTGTACCAAAACTCGCACAAGTAGTCGTGAAACAACTTTTTTGGGTTCAAGGAAAAGGCATCGCTGAGGGGAGAATCCCGAAAGAAGGATTGGAGTTTCCCAATGAGAGAATCAGTAGCCTGATGCCCTTGAAGAGATGCCATTGGATTGTTTGGATTTAATTTTATTAATTTTGAATTTATGGGAGCACCAACGGCATGAGAAACATTCTCAAATGTAACATACTTGATAGTGAGTAGATTCACATCACGAGAGCGAGATGAAGAAGAAGATGAAAATTTAGGAGCCATTTGAGATTTTGGATTTAGGGTTTTGGATTTAAAGAAGAAAGAGAGAAATGGATCTCGAATTGTGAATGATTGGAAGAGTAAATGAAAGGAATTTTTGTGCGAAGTAAATGAGAAAATTATCTAGTGGGGGTATATATAGGCAATAAAATATTACCAATATATATACGAAAAGATATTTTAATCCCCAAATTTTACAAACAATTTCAAAATTTGATTTTTAGTAATTTTGAGAATTCAAAAACATTTAATACCTCCCATCAAGTATTTAATGCTATGACGGCTGGTATTCCCACTCACCCATTAACTTCAACAATTCCCATAAAAAGTGCAATATTTTTTTCAGCAAAAAGTCTTGACACGTAAGACATGTCAAGTGATGTTTGTGAGTGCGATACAAACACTCGAGTATCATCACGTGTCACAAGTATTGACCAAGTAAAACATAACGTTATGAAATCTGGTTGACCACCAGTTTAAGACAAGACCAAACTAGCATACTGGAGAGATTTTCCAGATGCCAGTTTCAACTGAGAAATTTACCAGTTGCATTTTTCAAAATAAAACGAATTTTAATTGGAAAAATATTTTGATGGTCTTTGAGTACATCAAGGCGTTCAATCTCCAACCAATCAAGGATCACCTGCACCATCCTTAACTAGAGGGCCTCTCCAGTTTAATGAGGATTTAACATACCCAGTTCACTGATGAGATGTTTAAAAGTTTTCTCATCAAGAGGTTTTGTAAAAACATCAGCTAACTGTTTATCAGTGGGGATGAAATGTATTTCAATGTCTCCTTTCATAACATGATCATGAATGAAGTGATACCTGATGTCAATATGCTTTGTCTTTGAGTGCATCACTGGGTTGTGAGATATAGCAATTGCACTGGTGTTGTCACAAAAGATTGGGGTTCTTGTGTATTTCATACCATAATCAAGTAACTGGTTTTTCATCTAAAGAATCTGGGCACAGCAACTGGCCGCAGAAATGTACTCTGCCTCAGCAGTTGACATTGAGACCGAAGTCTGCTTCTTACTGGTCCAACTCACCAGTTTTCCCCCTAGGAAGTGACAACCACCAGTTGTAGACTTTTGATCAATCTTACAACCTGCATTATCTGAATCTGAATAACCCATTAGATCTAACCCTGAGCCTTTGGGATACCAAAGACCAAGGCTAGGGCACCCTTTCAGGTACCTGAAAATGTGCTTAACAGCATGCAAATGTGATTCTTTTGGGTTAGCCTGAAATCTGGCACATAGACATGTTGCAAAAATTATATCTGGTCGACTGGCAGTTAAATACATCAGTGAACCAACCATTCCACGATATTCTTTTTGGTCTACTGGTTTGCCATTTGGGTCAGAATCCAAATTTAATGGAGCTAAAATAGGTGTGGTTTTCGATGGGATAGAATCATATTTGTATTTTCTTAACAAATCTCTGACATATTTTTCTTGGTTAATAAAAATACCATCCATGGTTTGTTTAATTTGTAAACCTAAGAAAAATGTTAATTCACCCATTAAACTCATCTCATATTCTTGAGACATGATTTTTGAAAACCTTTTACACATTCCATCATCAGTTGACCCAAATATAATGTCATCAACATAAATTTGTACCAACAAGATATTAACTTTTTCTTTCAAGATAAACAAGGTATTATCTATTGCACCTCTTTGAAAACCATTATTAAGAAGATGTTTAGTTGGAGTGTCATACCAGGCTCTTAGGTCTTGTCGAAGACCATACAAAGCTTTGTTTAGTCTATATACCCAGTGAGGATGCTTTTCGTTCAAGAAACCTGGAGTCTGCTGAACATATACTTCTTCTTCCAACTTTCCATTCAGGAACGCACTTTTGACATCCATCTGGAAGACTTTGAATTGCAAATGAGCATCATAAGCCAAGAAAATTCTAATGGCTTCAAGTCTTGCAACCGGAGCAAAACTTTCATCGAAATCAACACCTTCTGCTTGATAATAACCCTTGGCAACCAATCTTGCTTTGTTCCTGACAACATTGCCATCTTCATCCATCTTGTTTCGGTAGACCCACCTCGTTAAAATGGGTTCTTTCTTTAACCCTGGAGGACAAGGAACAAGTTCCCAAACATTGTTCCTTTCGAACTGGTTAAGTTCTTCTTGCATAGCCTCAACCCAGCATGCATATGCCAAAGCCTCGTCAATCTTCTTCGGTTCAATCAGTGATAAGAAGGTGACGTTCAAGCATTGTTCACTTGTGGCTCTTCTAGTCTGAACCCCACTATCTGGATTTCCAATAATTTGCTCTATGGGATGAGCAGCTGTCGATTTAGTGTATTGACTAGGTTGATATAGCACAACATCAGTGCAAGACACCTGGCGATCTTCAACAGTTGTGGCGACTGGAGAAGGATCAGCCCAAACTACTTCAACTTCATCATCAGTGTCAACTGGCATATTGACATGATCATCTTCAAATAAAGGCATATTTTGAAGAACTGGAGAAGTCTGAACTGGTTTTGATGTTGTTGTGGCACGAACATCCGATCCAATCACCAGTTTCTGTGGCAAATTGAAACTGATGGAGGGATAAAATGGAGTGTCACTGGAGATTTTCTTATGTGCAACTGGTTCCAAGTCTTGATGACTGGAAACATTTTTTGGTGTAGAAACTGATTGATGAACTTGATCAGATACACCAAAATCAACTGGGACAACTGAAGATAAATCAAAGCTTGGTCTTTTATTGATTGCCTCATTTGATTCATCGAATGTGACATGAATTGTCTCATGTACCTTTTGGAGTCTATAACTGTAAACTCTATAGGCCTTTTTTATATCTGAATACCCCACGAAAACACCTTCGTCAGCTTTTGCATCAAATTTTCCTAACTGACTGGAATCGTTTAAAATATAAACTGGACAACCAAATACATGAAAATACCCAATATTTGGTTTACGATTCCTGAGGACTTCGTAGGCAGTCTTCCTATGTCTCTTGACATAAACTTACTGATTTTGGGTATGACAAGCTGTAGACACTGCTTCTGCCCAAAAACTGGTGTAGACACTACTTCTTGCAGCTTCAATCAATGTGCGATTTTTCCTTTCAACCACACCATTTTGCTCTGGAGAACGAGCTGAAGAGAAGTTTTGAGAAATGTCAGTGTCAGTGCAAAATGACTCTAATTCTTTATTGATGAATTCAGTACCATTATCACTTCGCAACTGACACACTTTCTTGGTATATTTGAGTTCAATTCTTTTGATGAGTGAGATAATTTCACCAGGTGCATCACTTTTTGATTTGATGAATACGACCCAACAATACCTGGTGTATTCATCAACAACAACTAAAGTATATCGTTTACCAGCTTTAGTTTGAACATTCACTTGACCAAAGAGGTCCATATGAAGCATGTGAAGAGGTTCAGTGATACTGAAGTTTTGCCTGGTCTTGAAACTGACCCTTTTCTTTTTGCCCATCTCACACCCTAGACATGGCTTTTCCTTTTTGAAGGAAATTAAAGGAATCCCTTTCACTAGTTGTTTTCTTGATAACTTATTAATATTCTTGAAATTAAGATGGGATAACCTTTTATGCCACAACCAGTTGGTGTCCTCATCAGCTTTGGCACAGAAACAATGCTCTTTTGGAGCTGGTTCCATTTCCATTATGTACACATTCCCTTTTCTTGGTACAATCATCACCACTTTCCAATCCTTGTTAAATATGGTACCTTGAGCAATATCGAACAACACCTTATATCCATCATCACAAAGTTGACTTACACTTATCAAGTTATATTTCAAACCATTAACGAATGCAACTTTTGTGAACTGGACTTGTCCCTTGTCAATGACACCATATCCTTCAGTTTTTCCACTTCCATCATTACCAAATGTCACTGCTGGTCCATCTTGGACAGTGAACTCTTCTAGCAGGGGCTTACATCCGGTCATTGTCCGTCCAGCAGCGCTGTCTAGATTCCAGATATTCTTCTTTTGATCTCCCTGCACACCCAAGTAGATAATTAGTTATTTTTGTGAACTCATCTTTTCTTGATGGGTCCACCACAGCAGATTTACTAGGGTTGGAACTGGAGGCTGAAACTGGAGGATTATTTCCAGCTTCAGGAGTAAAAACAATTGGTTTGATGGGAACAACAACATCCTCCTTTTTCATTCTAGATTTTGCTCCTTTTTGAGCAGATTGATTTTGTTTTTGCTTTTGCTTCAAAGGAGGAGTTTTAACAATCTGTTTTTCAACTGAAGAAGACGAAGCTCCTTCCAGATTTTTTATTCTGGCAGTACAACTTTGTACCTGCCTTGACAAATTTTGGAGTTGACTCTCTAGTTTCAACAAAAAATTGTTTTCCTCAGGCTACTGAACCTTGGACTTGGGTTCAGCTGAATTCTTAGTCTTTGGAGTCTTGGGCTCTTTGGACTTTTGAGGTAAAGGATTATCACCAGCTTCCTTTTTAACTGGAGCTTTAGCCTTTTTAGCTCCAGTTTTGACCTCAACCGGGGTGGTCTCAATGGATTCAGATTTGGCAATGTTAGAGGAGTCATATGGAGTCTCAACTCTAACTGATTCAGGCATTTGGTGAATTGAGGGTAAAACAGCTGCCATCTGGAGATCACCAGATTTCCAGGCAGTTTTTTGAGCATCAGTGGTTTTTGAAAAAGCGTCATAATTTTTACCAGATGCTTGTACCCAAGATTTGATAATCATGTGTTCTTTTTTAAGATCAAATTTCAATTTTTGGTTATCTCTTTCCAATGCCTCATTTTTCAAATCAGACACTTTGAGAGCCAACTGGACACTTTGCAAATCATTAATTTCACTTTTCATGTTATTAAACTCAATTAAAACTGTTTCCAAGTATCTTTCACAGTCAGTTCTCATAGTTTCAACAAATAACAAGTCATCATTTAATGATTCAGCAATATCCAGTTTTAGTTCTGTATCCAACTCAACATCATAATCTCTTACCTTCTTTAAAATGATGTCCACCCATCTTCCAGAAACAACATCATCTTTTACCACTGGTTGTTGATTTTCTAATGCCATGAAACACACATCTCTAATCTCTTCATGCATCAGAGAGTTCCCATTTCCCTTCAGTTTGAGCCATCACGCACTTATTCTTTTCTTTCTCTTTTTCTTGTTCAAGAGACATGAGAGCAATTTGGGCCTTAAGTTTCTTATATTTGGCCTTATAATCATTAGATTTGACAAAATTTGGGACAATGGGACCAGTTTGGTTGTTCATCTGACTACATCTGCATTTCTTCATGAAATGACCTTTCTTACCACACTTATAGCAGATAAGATTGGCCTTATCCAGAGAATTTGAACTGGAAGCATTATTGGACCCATTAAATCGATTAGATTTATGCTTAAACCTGTTAAAGGTTTTAGCAATCATGGCTACCATATCATCATCGTCAGTTTCCTCACAACCATTACTTAGATTTGTGGTTAGGCCAATCATCATTTCCTTCATAGAATGTAACTTGACATTCTCAACAGACATTAAAGCAGCACAAGGTTGCCCAGTAAGGCTGGCGACCTTGGAACTCTGAGCATGGTATAAAGCATCTTGCTCAGCTAATATCCTTGTAGCATCATTATCTTCAGTGAATCTGAAGGCTCCATAAACCGAAGCAAGAGTATGGCTGTGCAAGGTCTTACCTTGTCTTAAGACAAGAATCATGTGTGCCCATTTGGACGGCAATACATCACAAAATTTCTCAAGAAGAATATCTTTATCCTTCTCTACTCCTAAGCCTCTAAGTTGATTAATTAGGCCAGTAAATCTGGTGTAAGTACCAGTTAAACTTTCATTGGGAAGAGCAAAGAAGGATTCATACTTCTTGTTAAGTGCAACCTTTCTGGTGACAATGGTGTCATTTCCTCTTTCAAACTGGAGAACTAATTCATCCCACATGGATTTAGCACTGGGAAATAACACAAGTGTTGGAATTAGTTCCTCAGGGACAACAGCAAGGATCATGTTTTTCAGTCTGGTATCAAGATCAACCAGCCTGCGATCCTCGTCTGACCAATGTTCCTCAGACTTTTCCTTGGTACCTCTTCTCCCAGTTGGGTCAAGAAGAGGACTAACACCACTGGACATGGGTATATATGGTCCATCCTTGAGGATTTTCAACATATACCTCTCTATCCCACCAAAATGCAAGAGCATTCTAGCTTTCCATGTACCAAAGGTCTCACCATTCCCATCGAATTTGGGAACTGGAGTATTGGAATAATGTACATGGACATGGCTGGCTCCAGGTGTAGGAGGAGGAGGAGGTGGAGGATTGGTGTTCAAAGGAGTTGTAACATTAATGTTAGGATTAGGATTAGTTTCATTTTAGGGACCAGAACCATTCTTACCTTCAGCAGCCATCAAGCAGACCTAGGTTATAGAATTGAAACAATTCAACCTGTCTGCTCTAATACCACTTGTAAGTCCCAACTATTACTAGATGGGTGCTGAAGACACCTCTATGTCAATGGTGAGAGTACTTTGCAACACTATCACTTAATCTGGACGTGACCAGTTTAGAGTGAGTAGTGTACCAGGTTAACTAGAATGTTACTTATTAAGGTGACAAGCAGAATAAGTAAACACAATGCAATAATGTAACTAAGAAGTAAGAATGTATGGTGAGAGAATATGTAATTTTCAAGTGTATTTTAGTTATTGATTGTTAAATAAAATACAAGGTTGTTGCGGAACCAAGATAACACAAAGATGTAAATATCCTAACAACCTATGAAATACAATTGATCTATACTTGGAAATTCTCCTAACAATCGAAACACTTAAAGTTGTGAAATGTTCCTTTTTACGATTGAGAGAGTATTGCACAAGTTCACCAATATTGCAGAATGTATGCATTTGCAAAGTTGTTGAAATGCTTGTGCAAGGACCTCTATTTATAATTGAAGTATGAGCATTGGGATCTCAACTTCGACGTATAAATATGGTTGATAGCACACAAAAGTATTAGTAAATAATCCTTTGTGTGTGCTAAATAAAGTAAGACAAAAGGTTACTTTATTCAACCACTCTACATCTTTGCACTTTTATTCACAGACAAGATTATTGTCTGGTTAAAAGGATGTAGTGTAAAAGGTCCTCCTCGTAATCAGTATAAAGCTTTGTAAAGGCATTTACACTGGAGGATTCTCCAGTTGATTGATCTGGCAGAATGTCAACTGGGCTTCGCTGCCATTGTCATTCTCTTTCTTCCATTTGTTGTCTACGACTTCAATTGGAATGTCTTCAGATATATGTCTTTAGATATCAACTGGAGGAAGTCATCAGTTGCATAAACTGTACATTGCAACTAGACTTCAAATATTTCGGACAATTCTTCATGCTCTCCAGATGTAACTGGAGAGATCCAGTTTTCAGCAAAACTGGACCTAACAATGAACTTAATTATATTCAACATATGAATTTTGCGTTTTACATAGTTTGTTATAATTATTATTTCGTTAATATATATAGAATCATTACAACTTATAGTAATATTATGTTTTAGATAATAAGTCTAATAAAATTAAAATCTATGACCTAACTAAGTGATTACGTTATCTAATAATTTTTATTAGTTAGTACGAGGGTTTAAAACCCGTGCTACGCACGTCGTGTTTTAAATATATTGTTTGCATGTATTTTGTTGCCGGTTTTTCGAATAGTTAATGAAAATTGTTCCATAAAACCATATTATCATCCGCTTATAAATAATAAAAAAAAAAACAAATAAAAGAAAGTTGCCTAAGGGTGGTTTGATAAAAATGAGTCATACACTCACATGGCATTTCTTTCAATTGTTTTAATAAAGCTTGTACTTTTTCAATCATTTTCATACCTGAAAACATGTCCCAAAGGTGACTCATGAGACCATCAGGATGTTCATGCATTGTTTCACTGAAAACTGCTTTTTAGGAGCTCAAGGTTTCTCATGAAGTCCTTGTTTAGTTCCTTTAAGCAGCGACCAAGAGGGTTAACCATGGTTTTGTCTTGTAGATAAGTATATCATATTCTGGATGAAATATTTACACAAAAAGCTTTGCTACATTCTATATATAAAAAATAAACAGCTAACAACATAAGTATCCATGGCACAATAAACAAAGATTTGATGCAACGAACTTAAAAGAAAGTAACTACAAATGATACATACTATTAGTAGTCTTATAGGGTAAAATTGAATGACAATGCATCAGTTCTCTTTAAAGTATTTAGACATACTATTGACAGTCTTGTAGCGGTGATTGTCCAAAGGCCACCATGTATGCACTAATACTAATTTGGCAATCAATTTTTTCATTTACTGATACATTTTTTGCCAAAACCACCACCTCAGACCAACATCACATTTTCCAACAAAAGAGAAGCAGCAAAAATAGGACCTGCACATACTATTTATGTCAAGCATTTCATCAAAGGTAACATTTGGAAATTCACCTGGTATGTTAATACCAAAAAATGGTAAGCAACAACCGAAGGTTATGTACAACTGAGCAAACAAAACTTATAAAAAAAACCACATAATTAGCATGAGAGGTAAACAAAAGAAGTTGAACATAAGATAGAATAAAAAAAGACAACGAATACAAACTAATTATTAGTGGACTATAAATGTTCACACCAAATTACATCTATATAGTTAGAACATCTTCCACCTTATACTTGCAATTTGAGACTGGACAACAATCCATAAGAAAAGAGTAGTGATTCATATATTCTTTGATGCATTAACAATTTGTTAAGGATAAAACGATAGTAAAAGGATTGGAGGGCTATTAGCAAGTATCTTGATTTCTGATTGTGGTAGTGACAAATCGCCTGATCCTGATGGTTTCACGTTTGGCTTCATTAAACGTCACTGGGACCTTCTAAGTGGAGACATTTTTGCTTTGGTTACAGAGTTTTTTAATTCTGCCCTTATTCCAAATGGGTGTAACTCGGCGTTCATTACCTTGCTTCCTAAAAATGACCATCCAATCCTTGTTACCGATTATAGACCAATTAGCCTTATCGGCGTGCATTATAAAATCATTGCTAAGATACTTGCTAATAGGTTGGCAAGGATGATTGACTCTATTGTTAGTATAGAACAGTCTACTTTTATCAAAGGTCGACAAACATTGGATGGCCCTCTCATTCACTACCATCGGGACCAGGCGATTTGTCACTACCACAATCAGTAAAAGGATAAAACGACAGTAAAAGAATGGCCAGGAACACATCAAGTTTTGGAAATACAGAAATCAAGTCGTTCGTTGAGTCTTATAGTGATGTGCTCCACTCTATCGTTTCTATTTCGTATCGTTGGTTATCTAGTCGTGATAGAAAGAATAGTCTCTCATGGCCTCTTTGGGCGATGAGTCCTTCTCTTCTTTTGTAATTGTAATTCTTCCTTTTTTGTCTACGCACTTTGCCAAAGCATTACATTAAAAGCTCTTAAATAAAAAAGAAAAAAATGACAGTAATGATGATGATCATGATATAAAATAACTTTCGTAATCCAAAACTTCCTTCTAAGGCTATCTCTAATGGGGGTGTCCTTGGGTACCCTTAGTTGTCCATGGATATCATTTGTCATTGAAGCTTGTCAAAAACTAAGGATTTTTTAATGCATGTCCTTACCTAGGGGCATGCCTTTAGGCTATCTTCAATACTACTTTTTTGTTTGTATATAAATGTAAATATATGTAAGGATACTTGTATGGTTGGAGGTAAAACTAAAAGGTTTTTAAAGATGTGTAAGGACTTTAAGGATTTGTAAAGATATGATGTGGCTCAAGGACGCCCAAAGGCAACGTTAGCATTGGAGATAGCCTAACCATCCTACTTCACATGACCAAGCTTCATCTCAACCCCTTTAACCTTCTTACAATGCCTACGTACACCCAAATAAGACAAAACCATCAAGAAAAGTTGAAAGTGATTTTGTAATTCATTGATCAAACATATATACTCATTTATAAATTACAACCACCAAAAACTATTATTAGCAGATGGCATGACAAAAGATCGAGCTTTTTAAATTAAGGCACATTAACCTACATAAAGAAAACGAATCCATAGTATCAAGCATATCTAGTTGAAATCCAAAACACAACACACCTTGAAATATAAGGTCTGTTTACCAAATACTTAAATGAGATAATGAACATATTCAAATGGCAAGAGATGCATGGTTCAAGTTCAACATGTCAAAACAATTTACTACTTAGCAACGCAGATGACTTTCTTTGATAAATCATGTTCAACTTAGCATAAGTGATTATAGCGATGTACCTTTTATGCCAAACTTGAGCATGTCTAGCCCTAGTTGTGTGTTTAGTCAATGTTGCACAACTTGTGAGAGCACTTATTAGCTTGACCAACACCATAATGTTCAAACCAGTTTTCCTGCGACTCGTCACATTTTCCATTCTTCCCCCATACAGGATTTGAATATGCAGAATTATCCATTTAAACATAAACACCAGAAACAGTAAATCATGTAGGTCAAGTTTACGATATTAATCCACCGGCTAAGCTTTTAGCCTAATCAAATGAACTCATAGCAGACATACCAATTTAATACATGGCTATGAACTAAGTCAACAACCCCTAAATTTTTTAACTTTTAGACTTCATAGAAGGCATTATGCATCGAATAAATTTCTTTATTCAATATGGTATTAATAAAGTCAAACTTTGTCTCAAAAATCTCATACCTGTGACATTGATTCTTTCCAGAATTCACGCTACATATTTCCAAAAGCATAACGACCTCATTTCTCAGAGCCAAGCTCCTTATAACCTAAATCATACATAGCTTCCCAATATTTCTCTGCCCATTCCACAGATTTTTTAGCATGTCCATCTGCAAACAATTTACGAAAGCTTAGACCTCATATACCGGATAATGTGAAATCCGCTACATAAGCACATCGAATTAGTAGGAAAAGTGGAAACCATTTTATATTGAATAGTTTTAAATAGTTCAGTACAAAAAGTGGATTATTCAATGGTCAAATGAAAATGCACAACAATAGTTATCTATCATAATAAATATCAGAATTCGTACTTACAATTACCTCCTATTATACCTTTCAGGGACCGAGAGTTGCCTTCATGTCGGCTGGGAAAGTGGTTGTTATGAGTGCATAGGGCCCATTAACAGAGGCGGTACCAGAAAAAAATTTCCGATGAGACAAAATAAAAAAATTAATTAAAATAAATTTAAAAAGGGACAAAATGTTAAAAACCTATAGATTAGTTTTAAAAAATGATTGAAAAATTAAAAAATATATGACAAAAAATCTAAATTTGGAAGGGGGCATTAGCCCCTCTTGCCACCCATGTGGTACTGCCTTTGCCCATTAACAGATATGCCAGTAACTAACATGAGGATTATGTTTACGGTCATGGATGTGTGTCCGTAGTTTCGGTAGAAGTATAGTGCAAGAATAGCAAAATACATGAAAATTACTCTTGTAATGGCTATAAAATTCAACCTTTAGGAAATATGACCTGCAAAGATATCTCCCTCACCACGCACCCTATGTCAATTAAAGTAGATAGATTAACAGCAGACTCGTCTGATAAGTATTCCCCATATGTGGCTGCAAAAATATGGAAATTCAGAGTTTAGTGCACAATGTATCATCCAATTAACACGACTGAACAGTGAAAATTGACACTTTGACTTTTATGGTCAACATGAGTATATGACCGTATAATAGCAGACTCGCCGTATAGTGGGTGTTTATGCCGAATTGGTGTTCCTATAGCAGGACCCTTTATTAATTATTAAACAAAAGAAGGTTAGTATTATGATAGTCTAGTTCTCGAAATCATTTTTAATGCACATACTAATTGTGTATTAAGTTAAGAAAAGGGGTAAGGTCTTTTTTTGGATCACAATGATGTGAGCCTTGTAATATGATCTGACAGATAGCCACCCCTTTCAAAAAACAATTTTCATGTAAAGAATAATAATCGGTGGGCTTGATTTGAAAAGTTCTCAAAGGTTCTCACAAAAAAAAGTTTCTCAAAATAACTTTTCACTATATATATATATATATATATATATATATATAGAGAAAAAAAAAAAAAGAGAAACATATACCAAAATTTTGTACCAGAGACAGAATTAGTCCCACCATTCACGATACCCTCCATTTTTCTGCCATTTTCATAAATTAAAAAACTTTCATAAAAAAGAAAACTTAATTAATAAACTCATCAAGGTATTCATACAATCATATAATTAGAACCCTATAATAAAAAAACTGTATAAACATCGTAATAAGAAAAATGAGATGATAAAATAGATATGGGTTAAAAGAAAAGGAAATAAAATTAAACCTGAGGTAATGGGGATTGAAGAAAAAGAATTAGGTTTAGAAGTACCTTGTCCACGTACAAAGCAATTCATAGAGATAAAATAGATGATGTTTAAATAGGAAGAGATAACCATGTAACAAATTAGTGAATTACTATCAATTAATAAGCTCAACTCTTTGCATCCTAATCTCTACGTATACCCATCACATTTAACTACATTTATCACAATAAATCAATAAATAATCATTCAACTAATACAGATACATACATTCAGTAAAATAATTGTATTCATATACACAATTACAACCTATTCTTATTAGTTACATAGTTAAGCTATTAATATCATCATAACATTTAATTTCAGCATTGATGCCAATTTTACAACTTTTATATATATATATAAGATATATAAGATAATATTTAAAATTTATCATGATAAATCAATCTTATTGTTACGTTATTAAAATGGATGAGATTGTGATCAAACATGTCCAGATTTTATTTCTTTTTTAAAAACCCAATCATACGATATATATAATCAATCCATACATCGTACGGGTATTAAGTCTAAGTAAGTTATTATATAATCAAAAGAATTAACAAATCAAAAAAATAAAGATAGAGAAATTTATTCATCAAAGAAGGACGTCATATTGTTTGACTCGTGTTGAAAATACATAATGGGAGGAGGGCTCTCGACACTCGTCGTAATAAGTTTCCAAATTTCCATCAAATTTAAAATATACTAAAAACTTATGTGAATGTACAAATGTTTTATATGTGGGATGTACAAGTTCTTATAGCACATAATATTTTTTACCATTCTTTCATTTTAACCCCTTAAACTTTCTATATTTTAACTTTTGTCTCACATTAAAGTTTTCGTTTGTATTTTCTTGATACTAAATTTTGGATTCTCATATTTTTATCAAACAATTTTCACATAGTACGGTTTTACTTTAATTTTCATCCGCCTTTTTATATATCTAATCTTTTTAATATATTCCTAAAAGCCTATGAAAATGTACAAGTTCTTTATGCATGAATTATACAAATTTTTATAGTACATAATAATTTTTACTAGTTTTCAATTTAACCCCCTAAAGTTTCTATATTTTCACTTTGTCCCAAATCAAAATTTCATTTTTATTTTATTGACACTAACTTTTTGGTTCTTATGTTTTTACCAAGAAAACTTTTACACAATTATGGTTTTACTTTTAACTTTTATCCGTTTTTTTATAAATCTAACGTTTTTAATATATAACAAGTTTTATCATCTTTACGTCTTACGTTCATGTAATATTTAAGTGTTCATATAACGCATAATAATATTTACCAATTTTCATTTCTCCCTAAGGTTTATATCTTTTAACTTTTGTCTCACATCAAAGTTTTCGTTTCATTTTCTTGACACTTAACTTCGGGTTCTTATGTTTTTATCAAACAACTTTTACACAGTTATGGTTCTACCTTTAAACATTTGATTTTTTATATTTTCATCCGTCTTTTTATATATAAAACATTAATGTAACATTTAAAACATTAATATAGTTATTGTTTATATTTTTGTATATTCTATTATTAATTTTTTACATTTTTTTATTGTTATTGTTATATGTTTAGTTGTCTTTTTTAAATTTCAGTTTAAATATTAATTCGGGTCTAAAATATTGTCGTGTAAAAGCATATTTCGCAATGTAAATGTACGATGGTGTTGGGAACATAACTTTCGACTACATGTACATGTACTAGTACATGTGAATATGTGATTTCTAAATTTAAAGGTAAACAAAAGTGTTCTGTTCATTAGTATAAGAAATGGGCTTGGCCCATATCCACTTTCAAGTAAAATTGGTCCACCTTCTATTGAAAATTTGAAAAAACGAATACATGAAGACAAAATTGTGGATAATGCTCAGCGATATCCAATTTTTGGTTAATGTATTAATTTACACTGTAGATCCTTTATTTTTGTAAGGTGACTTCTTTAATATTTATATTAATTATATTTACATTAATTATCTACACCACTTGATATCGTCACCACTAACAATAATCGCCGCCATCATCAACCGTAATTGACACCATCAGACCGCCGTTATATTGTGTGGGTACTATTTTTAGTTTTTATTTATGAAGATCACATGAAAACATGCGTATGAAAACTAGATCCTTTTCTTATTTAACATTTTATATTATTAGTTTTTTGTCTTATTTTCACTCCTAACTGTTCTTTAATAATATCTTAATGAGGTTAGCAATTGAGTGTGTCTCAAAGAATGAGGAACATATATTTGCCTATATATTATTACCATTTGTTTTACACAGGAACACAGACTCAGAACCACGAATCACATTGATGATTTTAAACCTAATGTAATTCAGATTTTGAACCACATGTCATATTCATTTGTACATATCAATTGCCTTCTAGTAGATCCATTACATTTCATTTTCCGAGTTCAACCCCCCCTTCTCCTCCCTTACCCCTTCCACCAAAAAAATGAAGTTGTGATCTTTATCAATCGATCGAAATAGAGAAAAATAATATATCCTAAATACTTTGAATTGCGGAGTTAGAATCCATCATAAACAACACATTAGTATTGAGATTAGATTTTATTCTACAACAACTTTACAAAATTTATGAAATATAACCATGGATGGAGTCCCCACTCCAATTTGGTGAATCTTGTCTTATTTTTAATAGAATAGAAAAAAAAAAGGGTTGGAAAAGGGTTTTTTTTTTTTGTTTGGGTAAATGTACACTACATTGATAATATAATTGTATGTAAAAACGTTATATTTTTTTCAAATTCTTTTATAATAGTAATCACAATAGTTATGGATATTTAGAAGCTAAATTATATATCATTAATTTCAATAATTTATTTTATGTTGTTTAATAGAGCGCAACTTTTCCGTCACCACATGCTCCAAAAATTGCAGATCAATGTTAAAGGTTGACGTTCCCAAAGTTGTCACTCACCTAAGTTAAACTCGACCTTCTTAACACTGTCGTTGATAATTTCTAAACCCAACATTATATATATATATATATATATTGTAGATATAGATTTTTACGACATTATTAATATTCAATTTTATTTTATTATTGTTTAAAATATAGCTTATTATTTTTATTAATAAAGAATTGATCTATATATTTTATAAAAAGTAAGTAAGTAAGTAACTGCTCAGTGCCGCCTTCCGCGGGTTTTGAGCCCCAATACCTCGACGGTGTATGGGGGAGGTTAAGATGTAGGCAGACCTTACCTCTACCTAAGTAGAGAGGCTGCTTCCAGTTTCTACCTAAATGGTAGAAAAGGCCCTCCAACCTTTGCATGGGATGAGGATCGAACCCATGACCTCTATCTCCAGAGGCAAGAGTGTTTACCACTGATCCAACCATGCTGCTTATGATCTATATATTTTATATGAAACATATATTAAATCTTTCAAATTAAAATATGTTTTATTTTTTTCATATGATATTAACTATTATTTTATTGGATAAGATCTAAGATAGATAGTATTATTCTATTATTAGGATATATATTAGCTATTAATCTATTGAATATTTTATATTAAAATTATTGGGTAAAAAGTGTAAATTTGTGATGGAAAATCAAAAAGTGTAAAGTAAATATAAAGAGAGATTTTTTTGTATAGTTATAAAAGGTATAAGTATTAATATTGTCATTTAATAAAGATGAAATAATTAAATTTGATTTAATGGTTCTAAATCAAAGATTGAATCCATCCAAGGGTTCTTGTTTGTCTATTAATGAATTTAGCACCTTGTTATATATATATTGATAGATTCCAGATTATATTTTTGTAGGTAACATTTAAAACGTTTTTGCAAAGATTCGGCAAAGCATTTGCCAACTTGGTTGGTTCACTTTCTATTTACTTATACTGGCATCACATTCATCACTTTCTTATATCTTTACTATAAGTAGCTTCCATCACACGAGCTTTTCGCTTAAGATTTCCATAATTTTTATTTTTTTTTAAATGGTGGTTTCTGTAAGGTTTAACAGCAAATTCCAGAAAAAGTCAATCAGTTTGCCCTGCAGATCGCACCCCAGCACGCTTCGAATAGAAGAGGAGCTGACCAAGATCAAATCATCAACTTTAACAAAGGCATCTGCTGACAATATATCCGACGGTCTGTGTCAGCTGGCTAATTTGTACGACCACGTTGACGATCTTCTTGCTTCCGTGGCAACTCAGAATCTAATTTCTGCACACGGAAAAGAAATGTGGCTGGAAGAGGTTTTGGAAGGATCTATAAAACTGCTGGATGTTTGTAGCATTTTAAGAGATGTGATATTGCAGATTAAAGAGAATTTACGCGATCTCCAGTGTGCACTACGGAGGAGAAAGGGGCAAACCAGTATCGGAACCAGCATAAAAGAATTCAGCTCGTTTAGGAAAAACATGCTTAAGGATGCTAAGGAACTGATTATGAGTCTTAAACAGTCTGAAAAATCGACTGGTCTAATGACAGATCCTTGTAACCACCATCTAACGGCAGTGATCAGAGTTTTCGTGGAAATTACTGATCTGGCAGTTGTTGTCTTTGAATCACTTTTCAAACTGGTATCACCCGTTTCAAAGGTAAATGGATGGTCTATTGCAGTGTCAAAGCTGATTCACAAACGGGCTGTCGCTTGTCAACAAACCATGAATGAATTCGAAAATATAGATGCTGCGTTGCATTATATATTGTGCAACGGCCAAGAAACATCAGAAGATACACGAACGGCACATTCAAGAGTGGAGGATCTTTATGCAAAAATAACGAGAATAGAGAGTGGTCTGGGTTGTCTGTTTAGACGATTTCTGAAGACAAGAATTGATATCCTTAACATCATCTCCCTATAATTCTTTCAAGCTAGATACAAATGTATTACCATTATACAAAACACATGATGGTAATACGTTGATGAATCTGTTGTTGTAAATGCATGATATTAGAGCTATGTTTACAAGAAATCATTGTAATATTTTCTGACATAAATATCGTAAGATGATGATGTGAATTCACCTTTGATAATGCAATTCACATTTGCTCTTGATAACGAATATATATGTAAATTCCATTGTTAGGACTTCTTCCCAAATAACTTTTGAAAACTTGCATTGAAAAAATAGATAGAATCAGCTTTCTAATAATTTTTGTAGAAATACATGATGTAATCTACTAACTTGCTACTTATAATATCATCTATTGATTTTACAAATATCATGATCACATTTTTAAAAGGATTATCTAAAGGACATTTTTAATTGAACAGAACATATTTAATCCCATTTAAATACGGTGATACCTGTGTTTTTTCTATTATTCACTTCTTTGTCACTTTATCATTTTAGAAACTGAATTTTTTTTGAAATGGCATCTATAGAGAGTAGTTTTTTAAATAAGTTTTGGCTCAAAAAATTTATAGAACAAGATAATCCTGTAGTGCCACTACCGGACTCAAAATACCACTTCGAAACCGGTAGTGGCAATACCGGTGTCAAGTTCGAATATCGAGACCGGTATTGCCAATACCGGTCTCGTAGGTTGTACAACTAGCTTTTCAGATGAATAGTGCGAGCAGCAGTTGAAGTGACCATCGATGTGACAACTCAGTGCGAAACCGGTTTTCCCACTAACGGTCTCATACTTCATGACAAAAATGCATGCAACTCATATTTCCTGATAGATAGTCACGCAAACATACACAAACATACATTATTTTCATAAGTAAACATATATTTCAATCATTAAAAACTGTCAATTTTCAATACGAAATGGCATCTTTTAAGGTTACATGTGTACCAAGAAATCTAGAATTGTTGTGGTTACAAGCTAAAGATACCCATCATGCATACAACATTTTCCATGACCGCGATGTAAGTGAGCCAAGATGTAGAAAAGGTGATGGAGGACTGACTTTCTTATTGACGAAGAAGAAGAGTACGTTGTGTGAGAAAGTGATGAGGCATATCAAAAATGTTGGGTTTGAGGGTGTATTGGTGTCAGTGGTTCACAAAGTTGATCATCCTCTCATTACCGCGTTGGTGGAAAGATGGCGTCCAGAGACCAACACGTTTCATTTTCCTATTGGTGAAGTAACTGTTACCTTGCATGATGTGCAGGTGATATGGGGTTTACCCATAGATGGACCAGCTGTGACGGGTGAGTGGGCTACGCAACCATAAAATCTTGATTACTGGAATAATTTGTGTATGGAATATCTCAGTTTTTTTCATATTGATGATACGGATGACGATAACTTGAGCAAAGGTAAAATCAAAATGATGACCTTAGCAGAGCACATAGACCACACGTTTGATGCAAATAACGATCTGTTGTGCCTGCAAAGAGCTATTCTAGCTCTTATTGGTTCGAAGCTGTTTCATGATTCAAACACCTATGATATAAGTTTGAATTATTTACAGTACTTAGAAGACCTGAGCTGTGAAGGTCGAAAGAGTTGGGGTTCTACAACTCTTGCTTGTTTGTACAGGAATCTTTCTAAGGGTACGATGCCACAAAGAAAGGGCATTGATGGGGGGTTGTTGTTGTTGCAGTATTGGGCGTGGGAAAGAATGTCACGGATTGCCCCACGCGTCACCCCTTTTAAAGAGAAGACATCATATAATTATGGCGAGTGCTTAGCGAATAAGTGGCATGGAAAGTTCTCCCATGTTCAGACACCCGCTCATGTTCTAACTATCTACCAGTCATTTTTTAACGCGTTAACGAACGATCAGGTAAAGATTATTAACTTTTTGGTCCCTACAATTTCTATGTTTTATATGTTTTTAAGTTATATTAACTTTACAATTTGTCTATATTTTACAATACAGTTTTTGTGGACCCCGTATACCACCTTCATCCACTTACTACCTCGAGATTGTACGCATGGTCAACAACTATGGGCATACATCGGCCCCTTGATACATTGGGAGGAGGTGGAATCACATCTAGCACAGAGAATTGCTAGACAGTTTGGAATGATACAAACCATTCCAAATGAAGTTGGTTTGATGGAACCACAAGAGTGGAATTCCCTTCGTGACTCTTTAAGGGGAGAAGACCTTTGGTCGACTGGGGTGTAAAAAACAGTGAGTATGTCGACCAATGGAACAACCGACATCAACGGCTCCACCTAGGAGATGAGGGGTCCACCACTGAGGGGGGCTATATGCGGTGGTATCATGACCGTACCGTGTTGCTCATCGGTAAACCAAGTCAGGCCCAACGTGAAGGCCGATACCCTGTTTTGGGGGCTAATCAACAATTGTCTGTAAGTATTCTTTTTAAATATAAAAGTTGTAACACCCGTCATTTTAAAAACCTAGATTTCAGAAACTTTGCCAAACGACGTTTAAAAAGTAACGGAAAATGATCAACTGCCCCACCCATAACCGGATGGTACTTTAATAAATGTTGTTCCCAAAGTGCATCATCAAAACAATATAAATGAAATCCAAGTTATGGCACCAACATAAATGTCATCATTATTACATGTTCATAAATTATAAATGAGAGTAGCCAAAACATAAGGCTAAAAGGTGAAGTCTAAGCATTCAATGTTTAATGCTATTCTTCTTTGTTATTTCTACCCATCTCACCGAGCTAATCCTTTTCTAGCTCAAGCTTGATTATCCTGAAGGCACATCGTTTTCAAAAGAACAAGTGTTAGCTAATAAATTAGTTAAGTAAGATAACACATATTTGAAAACATTTGTCATTTCATAAAAATATTAACAAAATCATTTCATATATGTTAATATCACATAATCATCATAACATATGTCATATCACAACAGAGATATCACTACACAACATAAACATAACACATTAGGATTCATCATACTCCTAATTGTGCCTAACTTTACTTTCTTTTCTTTCTTTCTTTACTTTGTATCTTTGCCTAGACATAGGCTAAGTGACATAAGCCACTTATCTTAGGGATGTGGGGTTGTGTGTAGGCGGCCATAAGACCTTACATGGAGTCCTCACACCCGACATGATGGGTAAACCATAAGGTGGTCCATCGGCGTTGTTAAGGAATTGACAAAGTCATTTCCTATGACTCAAATAATATTTTGAAATCATTAATGGGTTCATGGATTCATTACACACATTATACAGATCATTTGACACCCGATTTGACATAAATCGTCTCATAAACATAATTGAATCCAAACCGAAACCCTATGACCAGAACCGATTGACTTAATAAGATCAAAAAAATATTAAATAAAAAGGAAAACATCATATATACGTGTAGATGGTTATGGGGATGAAAGATCTATACCAAAACTCTATCAAATCACCTTTAATTGGAAGAATCACACAAGAATTGCTCAAGGAAGGGAGGGGGTGGTTAGGGCTTGAGAAGAATGAAGGAAAAACTGATTTTGATTGTAATTAGGGATTTGTTACCCCTTAATCCCGTTTTTTAGTTTCCCCCTATGTCAAACTAGTCCCTTGACTTCCTTATGGCTCATATTAGGCTAAAATCACCTATTGGGAATACTTACAACACATTGAACACTTTAAGCACCTCTAAAGGCATTTAAATTATATCTTAAACTCATTATCACCTCAATCATTAAGGCCTTAAAACCTTACACATATAGCACACTAATCACACATAAACCAATTAAGGCACATAAACTTGACGAAACCTTAAGTTAACTAACGGAATAGTCAACAAGTCAAACACGAAAAGTTTGGGATGTTACAAAAGTTGCTACTAATATTTTTAAAATTGTTACTAGTATTTTAAGGTGCACAGCAAGAGGGATTGTTGCAGGTTGACGAGCGAGCTCGTCATTTACAATATACCAATCCAGATCACAGCCAGATGTCTGGGGATTTTAGCACAATACCGAGGGAGGTATTTTCATACAGTCATCACGATGAACATATGAATTATGGTTCACAAAATTTCATGTTTCCTGAGTTGCAGAATTTTCAAATGCCTCCCCCCTCCCAAAATTTCCAGGGTACTTCATGGGCTGCTGGTCCTTCTGGTTTTGGTAGCAAACCTGTGTTTAGACCGTCACCAAACTCGGGTTTTCAGAATTACCAACTGAGTAATTCATGGGTTGGTGCCTCAAGTTCTGGCACCCAACATATCTCTCAGAACCCAGGTTATTCTACCCCGAATGTATCATACAATCTGTTCAATGTCCCCCTAATGATTTTGCACCTAATTACTCATTTTCTGGTCCACTGGCACGAAACTTCTTTCCTTTTCCAATGCAAGCTTTCAGCATTCCAAGTTCTTCTCAATACCCAGTTACAAATTTGGGAAATGACGAAGTACAAGAAGAAGAGGAAGAAGAAGAACAACAACAAGTGCGTCCGCGAAGTAGTTGCAGAGCTCGCCGTGCCCGACCAGGATGTGGAACGGGTGGTGCTAGATAAATTCTATTATGTATTATTTTTTATATTTTTATTAATAAATATCTGTTTGTCAATAACATAAATATTATGCTTTATTTATAAATATTTTATTAAAAAAAACATCATAAACCTGACATAATAACGATTATTAAACTTACATCATAATAATACATATTAAAAATACTACATAAAATTTCTAACGAAAACCGTCTTTAGCTAGCAATTTATAATATGTCGCATAGTTGATATTTTTGTCAATCAACTTTAGCATTTTCTCAAGTTCAGAAGTTATTTCATCGATGCTTGGTAATGTAGACTCAAGATATTTGTTATTCATTTCTTCACGTATAATGATTCTGCTGCCAATTTTCCTTATTTCTTTTATTTTCTTCTTATGTTCGAGCTTCCTTTGTTCCATAAGAAGCTTACAATCATTAATTTTGTGGTAAAGTTCATACTCGTCGTCTATATCCTCTTTACATTGTGCTTTCAATGCATGAAATGTTACCATACAAGTTGATGATGGGTCAAATGACGACGAAGAAGCCATTATTTGTTTTAAAAAACTTATAACTGAACTCCTTTGCTACAAATTTTTGTTTGAAATTATTATAGATACACACATATATAACACACATATACGATATTCCGGTAATGCCAATATCGGTCTCGTTATACGCTTAGCTCCATTGTAGTAGTCAAGATCCAGTCAAATCGTCAATGTATACACTGCGAGACCAGTATTGGCACTACCGGTTCTCGATATTCTGACACCGGTTTTTCCACTACCGGTTTCGAAGTGGTATTTTGAGTCCGTTAGTGGCACTACCGGATTACCTTGTTCCATAAATTTTTTTGAGCCAAAACTTATTTGATCAACTACCCTCCAAAAATGTCCATTTCAAAAAAAAATTCTAGAAACTCCATCGTTAACAAAATAAAAGGCAAGGGATTGTATAAGGAAAGGAAAATCTCATTTCATTTTCTTAATTATAAAATATGTTTGTTTAGCATTTTCTTAAAAATTGTGTTTGTTTAGCTAAAACGAATATCAAAGTAGAATCAGATCCTCATAACTGTTTCTTTCATTCGTCAACTCCCTGCTTTTCCAAAAGACATTAACCCTTTACATTTCTCTGATTCTTACAAATCTCAACCACTGGAAGGTTAATTGGCTATAAACTCTCACCATCTTAAATTTCATGTGGTTTTCAATAAGTAACAAATCAAAGGTATGATTACTCTCTTCTCCATTTTCTTTTTCTGTACATCAAGCTAGATCAATATATGTTACTTGTATTTTATACATTTGAAGGGTTATAATTTATTTGCACATCATTCATGCTTGGTACTCATATGCATTACAAATGCTCGACAAAATGCCTGAATACCAAATAGTTATCAACTCTTCATGTGGCATATTAATACACATTACAGATTCTTAGTCTTGCTCTGAAATTGGTTTATTCTTGTCTTTGTTTTCATTCTCTTGTAGTCTTGTTCATTTTCTCTTGTTTGGTATTATATAAAATCCAAACAAACCATATAAGTCCAAATCATTTCTATAAAGACAAATTTTATAATGTATTAGAATTTGTATGACTACTGGGTACAATATGAATTTTTAGATTTACTCGTATCATGACTGTATACGACCCTGGTATGAAGCAGTAGCGGATCCAAGATTTTAGTTCTGCTCGGCCAAAAATAGATACTTCTTGCAGCAAAACATCGATGTTCTTTTGTTGCAAAAAAAAAACAAATAGTTGTAAAAGCGCAACTAAACATCAAAAAAATAGCACAGAAGCAACATTAAACAACCGAAAAATCACTTGATCATGCAGATATTGGAGAAGATAGAATTCACTGTGATACGACGTTCAGGAGCGAAGCTCTGGTTTTTACCAATGCCCTAAACATGCATTCCAGACCACTCTCGATTTTTTGCATCTTAGCTTGCAATTCCTCAAATTTATATTGTGCAGTTTGTATAATTTCTGATGTCTCCTCTACGTCGTTGTTGAGGATGTTAATCAATGCAACATCTGCAGCTTCTAACTCGTTCAAAATTCCTTCGGGTTGATCATAGTCTTTACAGGACACATTTCCTTTATGTTTCAGCTTCACCACCGCCAAAGACCATCCGTTCGTCTTGTAAAAAGGCACTGATATACTACTCAGAAGACACTGAAAGATAGAAACTGTCATTTCAGTCACTTCTATTAGTACTCTGATGACAGATGTGAGATAGTGACTATCATGATCTGCCACCAGACCCAAAACTTTTTCAAACTGTTTCAAACTTGAAATCAGTTCCTTCACATCTTTCTTGACCTTTTTCCTGCAGATAATGTAGTTTCTTTTACTGGTACCAATTCTGTTACGGTCTCTTCTCCTTCGTAATGCACACTGCAGATCACGAACACGCTCCTGCATTTGTAACACAACGTCCCTTATGCCACTGCAAATATCCAACAATTTCATCGACCCATCAAGCACTTCTTCAACCCACATCGCATTTGGGTCTAACAAAACTAAGTTTTGGGTTCCTGGCAAAACAAGAAGACTGCCCACAAAATGATACAACTCCACCAGCTTAGATAACTGATGGTAGACGTCATTGGCAGATGACTTGGTTGAGTATGCTGATTTGATCTTGTTCAACTCTTCTTCGATACCAAATGTACTTGGATGTGATCTGCAAGGCAAACTGACTGATGTCTTCTGGAATTTGTTGAACTTCAAAGAAACAGGCATTTTCAAAAGACTACTCATTGTGATGTGTCAAACCGATTTTTGGTATTGATACTCGGATATACCTGATTTTGGATACACAGTGTTGCCTTTCTATATATAACCCTCTTAAAAAACTGGCTTCAAATGTATACACATGCACACAATGGCAAAAGCATTCAATGGCCTAATGCCTCAACTTAGACACCTTTACACACTCCTGACCACTCAATTGTTTTTGTTAGCATCTTTTGCACCAAGATGGATACTTTATAGACCAGAAAATTTTTGCATGTTAGAATAGTATGGGCCTCATGTTTTTTTTTTGTGATTTAGGCCAACTGAATGACGGGACCAAATGCGCTATGCCAGTTTTGACCTCGGTCATAGCTGATCGACTTCCCTACTTTCTGCCACATAATATAAAAACGTAACAGCTGTTACCATTACGTTGCGGACACTTGGCATGTGAAGCTTGTTTTAAGTTTTGGGGAATAATTAATGTCCTGAAAAGGGTGAACAAAGTTTTGATATGTGAATTGTCACGTTGTCAGTTTGCTCTACATGTAGAACTTGACGTCTTGACGAAAATGAATTCTGTTTCTATATTTGGGAAGACTGTCAAACCAATTTCCAAATGGTTACGAATTTTGAGGTGCAGATTACTCTTGACTGGGTAGATATAGTAGTACTATTGTGTGTTAAATTTGACTTGAAATGCGAATCTTTTAAGATAAAACTTCGATTTATTCATCAATAAAATCAATGGTGTATTCTACTAGATACAATGACGGTGAAATATAAACGGTCTTATCTTATCCAAAAGAAAGAGAAACTGTGCTCATTTTGCTGGGAATAAGAATCGAATCTTTATCTTTGTTTCCAAAGACAAAAAGTTTCCAACTACTGCATTATTTTTTAATTTCACTCTCATCAATTTATATAAACTTTCAATACAATTAGATTTAATTCAATTTAAATAAAGTTGCACCATATTTTGTGCAAAATATACAAAATCTAGAGGGTGTTTGGTTGTGGATATTTGAGGGCATGGAATGGTAATTTTAATACTTAAAAAAATTTGGTGAACAATAATATAATGGTCCATTATTCTAAAGCTCGTGATAAAGCGTTACCCGGAAAATTGAAAGAATAGATATGCTGCTCATCCACTGTCGCGTTTAATGTTTTTGTTGGACATGGTTCTTATGCCAAAACACCAAGTAAGGTTTTAATTTTTGAATAAAAATAAGGTTATAATGCATATAAGTAAAATACTTTATCGACTTTTAGCAAATTCAAATCTTAGATTAGAAACTTTGAGACTTAATCTGATAATCAGTCAACTCTTTGTTTGGAGTTTGGTACGTTTTTGAAGAAATAAGCTACAATGATCCCAAAACGGTTTTGTTGGATGACAAAATAAAACCCTCTAACATCAGCATTACAACGTTGAGGATTGCGAAAGATCGATTACCAACAAGAGAAATCTCGATATAAGGCACTTCAAATCATTCATTCATTGTCCTAATATATGTTAAAACTCGAGAATACTACCCCAAGTTATCAAGGAATGTCAAAGGAGTAACCTTCTTTAATGTGTTTTTTTTTTTCAAGGAACATACTTTGGCTCAGTGTTAATTTTATAGGAAATCAAGTTATTTATGGAAAAATTTATGTCTTCAATTAGCATTTTGCGACTTTTTTTTATTTTAATGTGTGGGTTTTTGAATTGAAATTACTCAATTAGGAAAGATAAATAAATGGGATTTCGAGGTTGATAGTTAGCCCAAGAAACACAAATTTTAAACCATAAATAGTAGTGAGTTACTTCCCTGGCATACCAAAAGAATTGGCCCAATAAGTTTATCGTAACAAGCCCATCAAAAATTTTCATTGCTATTCTACAACAACTTATATTTCAGATATATTATAACTTTTAATCTCGACGACTCTTTTTTAAAACAGAAATTATATTTAGCGACATCAACCTTAATCTACAAACCATTGATATTCCCAGAACTATAATTTGTTTTACACAACCATTAATAGTTTAAAATCTACAAATAAAAGGAGTCGCAATGTGAAGAGTCATAACAAAAGACTAGACACGATGATCAACATTCGTTACGTGATTTGGAAGTTTATTGTCAAAGCCATTGATGGAAAAGCTCATGAGTCCAGAATAGGACACATCAAAATAATCAAGGAAAGGAAGGTCAAGATTTCAAATTAGGATCGTTATTAGGAGTGACGAATTGAGAAAAATGAAAAGAATAATAAAAAGCAAAGAAAGAGAAGAGCGGCTAACGTTGAAAGTAAACATATGTGCACAACTTTATAGAGTTGTATTCATTGAAAAACATGAATTTTGGTGAAAACCAGGAAACAGATCTAGACCATTAGATCAGATCTAATCAAAGGCCAGGATCTTTTAACAAAAAAAAACACGGAGGGGCAAAAACGTAAATTTACAGGCACTATATAAACCGAAAAAAACACATTGCTCCTCCTTCACTCCCGTTCACCTCCGTCGACCAAAACCCTAACCTCCACAAACCACCGTCTGTCGTCATCTTTATTACACTAATATTGTTCATCTTCACCGGTAATCAACGTCAAAGACTCACGCCACCGTCATCTTCATCTTCCTTCGTTCTATTTGTCAGATTTCGTATTGTTAATCGTCGATGGAATTCAACGTCAATTAATCTCGCCGCCGTGAATTAAAACAGTAACTGATTTCGTATTGTTAATCAATGGAGGAAGAAGATGTGATAACCGATGAAGAAATCAAACAAATAATAAAAGGTATGTTAATCTGAAATTACAACAACAGTTCATCTGAAACACCAGGTGTTTACGGTTACGGTCACATAATTGTTGATTAATCTGAATCAGTATGTGTTTCCATTGCTTAATGACAGTTAGATTTTATGGAATCAAGTTCTTATTGTTAGGTTTGAATCAAACTGTTGATAATCAACATGCTTAGAATGTGAAACACAAGATGTTTGTATAACTTAATGTATTCGATGAAAGTAGGATTGTATGGAATCACATTATTATTGCTTAAAAATCGTATTTAATTGCTTAATCCATAGACTAGAACTTGTATTACTGTCTTGACTAATCAAGCCATTTGTTATGTCAAGGCTTGGTCTCTGCATCCACCTACGAAGTTTCTTCATTGTCCTGATTGGCACAACATAGTATTTCTGCCCTGGAACGAGAATCTCCTCAGGACTAAGGAGTCCCATGGCCGTTGAAATATATCTGATCGTCCCAATACAAAATTCGGATATTTGTCCATGATCCAAGCTGCAGGAAACGCCATGTAGTAGCGGTCAACCACACCGCCTGCATGGATGATCTGCAGCCCTCTTAATACTTGTAACGGCTTATGGTAAATATCTAGGATACGTGCAAGGATTCACTATTATACCGTGATTCCCCGATATAGTATAACAACTGAATGTCAAAAAGAAAACAAATGTAATATAGAATGTTAATAGAATGTCATTTTTTATATGGATAATATATTTTAAAATTGATTAGTTCTTGGAAATTAGAATAAATCAATAGAGTCAAACTCTCATTCTTTTTAAATACTAGCCCAAAATGTAAACATAAACTTGAAAGCCGAAAAATTTGAGTTCCTGAATGACCGTCCGGCCCATTAACCTAACATCTAATCAAATAATCATAGAGGTATCGTTCTACTTCGTGGACTACGTAAACTTCTTTTGACAAACTTATCTTATGGATGCGTTTATTGAAATCAAAGTCGCAAGTGCTTTTGTGCATATTCTAGACAATGTCATTGTTTAATTAATGTCAACTTAGATGGAACTTTTAGTCGCGTCTAATTTGAAAGCTGAGAGTTCAGATTGGACATATGGGTAATAATAGGGTGACCAAATTTATCATAATTCATAATTGAATAATCTTTTGATCACTTTGGTATATATAGCCAATTTTAGCACTTTTGTCCATTGAAATGCTCACATATATTTGTCTTTTCTTTTTACTTGTTCAAGCGAAAATATTGGTACCATAATGAATTTGGTGTAATGGTATATTGGTATAGGGGCAATGATCAAATGGATTGGTAGATTATAGGTCACTAATACAAACTTGAGTCACGCCAGGATTTACTGCAGTGAGCAGTAATTTTTTGTTGAATCTGGAGATTGTGGGCATGAGCTACGCATTGCTATTTGATGGTTTTGTCGTTAAAAAAAAAAAGAGCATAAATATAGGTATGTGATCCAACATTTGGATATGATCAATCAATTATATGGTATCTTGTTTGTTTTCTTGTTCCCGATGTTCCATGAATGCATGTCTTTATGTCTAGAGTAACTCTTCAATTTGTTTCCCATAAGTTAGGCGCGTTTAGTTGGAGAAAATGTTTTTAAGTTTTCCATTTTTAGTTTTCAGAAAATAAAAAAGTTTTTCATTTCTAAAAAACCCTTGAAAATTTTAAAAACGCGTTCAAAATAAAAGATAGAGTTTTCATTTTTCCATTTTAGAAAACTAGAAAACATATTCAAATTCTCTTGTTTTCTAATTTTAGGTTTATAAAAGGTTTAGAAAATAGAAAAGTGAAAACAAAATTGAAAAAAACAGTTTTCTAATTTTAGTGCAAAAGTTGAAAAAAAGAATTTTCATTTTCTAAGAAAACTTTTCTAAAAAATTACAATTTGAACGCGTTTCCCGTTTTCCATATTTTCTTGAAAAATGGAAATGGATAACAATGGAGTTTTCTTGAACTAAACGCACCCTTAGAGTTTTAACCAAAGCTATAATTTGCACACAATCAGTTTCAACAATAATATTTTGGTTAATTAGTTTTTTTAGCATAAAGTACATGACCCTTTCACGTTCATCGTCAGTGACCCTAGCCCAATTGGTTAGGGTGAGATAAGACACTTTGTCTTTTGGTGAAATGTCTCATGTTTACGAGTAATATTTGGGGTAATTTAAAAGATGTAAGGTAACATCTAGCTGTTCTAAAAAACAAAAAAAAAAAAAAAAAAGGTAAAAAAAAAAACTTATCGTTCAAACTTGATTAAAGCAGTAATTTTCCAATTGTTTAGTTAAAACTTAAAACTTTTGGTTGTCTGTGCAGAAAACTAATTAAACATTCGTTGATCAAGTAACAAGAAGCTAGAGTAATATATGAGATCAAAATGTAAACTTACCAAAATACCTATAGTTTAAACAATCAAACATATGTACGCTGCTATAAGCTCTACTGGCTTGTGATTGTATTTCAGAACACAACAATTCATTTTGGTGGTTTCTAGAGAATAGAATTCAACAATTCCCAATGATAACCAGAGTACGTCTACTTGTATCAATCATGCTGATGAGGGAGCATGTGCACTCTCAGAATTTGCTGGCATCTCCTACTGGTTATAACAAATTAACAATGTTTAGATTTAATTATTGCCATTGGTTACGGATCAAGTAGCTAGTAATATTCCTTTTTTTATTTATATATCATGTGGTGTCTGCACACTAATTCATAAACAGGTAAATAGAAAAGGTTTTTTTTGTTCGGGTTATTCAAGGATGGCAAGCTAATTTTATTCAGGTTAATTGGCTTATATTTTCCCGTGCCCAAACGTTGCCAGCCGGTAATAGCCGAAGGCAAAAAAGGGGAAATAGAGAAGAGGAGATTCAGAATAGTCGTTTCACTCTATGGAAAGTACACATAGATTCTTCTTTCATTTAAATTCCTTTCGGGTCGGAAACATGGGCTGCGGGTGGGGTTGTGCCCCTTCTCCCTCTTCTTCTGCTTAACAACCGGAATAAGGAACCTTAGAATTCACCCCGATGAAAAGATTGGATTTGAAAGGCTAGCGAATCGGAATTGTATGGAATGTCCTACTCTTGCCCAGCTTTCCGATAAACCAATCCCCTATTCACTACAAATAATGTTGCATTTGTCCACACTTTTAGTGAATTTGAAAAAATTAAAAATTTTGTCATGCTTACTAAAAGTGTGTAGAAATTTTATCTACATTAAAAAGTGTGTAGAACTAAAAGTTCACACTTTTTAGGATGAACTTTCATAATTAGTTTGTGATACCCCATTTGTCTACACTCACTTTCTAGTTAGCGTGGACAAATTGGGTGTTACAAAATAATTATGAAAGTTCACACTAAAAAGTGTGAAATTTTAGTTCTACACACTTTTTAGTGTCGATAAATATATTTATACACACTTTTAACTCTACATATTTCTATACACATTAAAGTCTGACAAAAATTTTAATTTGTTCATACTAACCAAAAGTTTGGTCAAATGTAACATTATTTGTAGTGATTTCAGCACCCGGTTACAGTCATTTTGTTGGCGACCCTTAAATATATGTCTAAAATAAGATATATATTGTTTTTAAACGGAACTATTATATTTTTAATCCTAAATTACATGTATGCTTGAAAATCAAAACTTTTGAAAAAGATTTGAACTTAAAACCTGTCATGAATAAGTACAACTCTTGTGATGATCATTTAAATTATTATCTATCGACGTGACCCCTCATTAATGCCACACAAATCTCATTTTTCTTAATTAATTTAAGTAAGATAATAAGAATTCTAATCACACTAGCTCGTATATAGCCTGTCTTTCAAGGCTGTGTTTTTCTTTAAGAGCCTCTTGATTAAGTCATCAATAAATTAGTAACCTATCTACACATGATTCATTCATATGTCATCCCATAATCAATGATGAGTTAGTGTATAGTTTGAAATTTCTCCGATGACTTTTAGGTTTCAGGTTTGAATCTCCATTTCAAACAACTTTGAGATATATAATAGTTGTCCCTCTATGAGTATTTGGTCTAAGTTTACCTATGTTCAGGTTAGAGTTTTTCCTTATTAATCGTCATGCTTTCACACGGATTAGTCGGGGTTTTCCCCCATCAGGCATTTGAAAGCATTTCTGCTTCAAGTTAAGACTATGTATGTTAGACCTCTCGCTGTCGAATTACGACACAAAGCTTCAAGCGAAATCCACCTTTAAAAAAAACATTATGGCATCCTATATTGAAAATTTCAACTTGGTTTTTAGTAACATTACCTCATAAAAGAGAAAATAAACATGTATCTTTGCCATTTTGACAAATCTAGGTGGCTTGGTTAATTTACTTTGGTAGATTGTGTCATTTATGATTTAAGAGGAACCCTTATTAACAAGACTTATGTATTAAGAGTAATAGAAAAGCAATATTTAACTAAGAGTTGACATTAAAATTAAGACTTGTTTAACAGGCAAGGATTAAAGAAAGTGAAAAAAAGTACACTGGATATGTAAGGGTATTTAATGAGTGCACATGTATGCATGGCTTCTCTGTACGTACAGGCCACTAAATGATTTCTTGAATGATTTTCTAATGAAATTAAACCCATGATGTGATTTCTAAACCTATAATGCACGAGTGTCATACCAAAGGATCGAATCTCTACACAAGATCGACGTGAAATGCTAGAAGTTACAAAAGATTAGAACCTATTTTATGGAGAGACTAGCTACAGCTAATTAGTTCTGTCCAAGATCTGGATTTGCCATCACTATGATTCTGTAATGATTATTAGGCATCAATTAGTTTACGAGTAATTAGTTTTGGTAAATTATCCATAAGTTAAGTTATATGACTCCTAAATCTTGTTCAAACGATTTGGATTGTGGTTATAAGAGAGACTTAAAACCAATAAGATGTATCATATGTAATTAAAAAAATAATATAATGATCAAATGTTATAGAGGTGTTTAGTTGTGGAAAACACCCAAAAAGTTGTATATATCACATCTTTAATAACACAAACATCTTTTTATCACCGGACCATCTATTGCCAGAGAACTTACATTCATCCATTACAAAATTACAAGTCATGCAAGAATCCAGTCCAACTAGACGGAGACTACTATACGCATGGATTTTACCCATTAACTAAGGGTTCAATCCTCAATCTATATATTGTGTTTTCTAATTTCAAGCACCTACTCGACGAGGATGTAGCAGGGGCCGACGGGACGGAGCAAGGAAATTTTTTGCGAGGGGGCAAAATTAAAAGTTATTTGTCATATTTATAACAGTCGTATCCGAAAATGAAAAAAAAAACAAAACAAGAAAAGAGCCCTAGCTTGAAAATAGAAAATGGATCTTCAAAAGAATTTGTTATCTACACCAGGTCTAACACGCATATTTAAAAATATTAGTTTTTCTTAATAAATAATGACCACACATATTAAACAAGATCTTATTAAATGAAAACGTATTCAATCATATAATACAAGAAACCCAAAAAATATACTTCTTTAGATATACTGTAATCAGCTTGTATATATATATATATATATATTTTACATTATGATAATTATAATTAATTGTTTGTGATAAATATATATAATAAATTAAAAGAAAATACATTTTCTATAAACAATTCTACTATAATATACTACATATTTACATACCCAAACAACGAAAGTTTTTTCTCTAAACTATACTTCATTCTTTCTATTAAAAATCAAAACAACTCGGGTTTTTTTAATCTTTTACTGAAAAAATCTATCTTAAAATTAATGTTTGATGACCAATGACATCCAAATAATAAGTTTATGACAAGTTGACACGAAGGTAACATTTATATTTATTTCCTACTTATTTTTTCTTACTTTTACAAGAAAATTACAAATATACTATTTAAATTTTGAAAAATTACATTGTATTAAAATTTGAGTGGGGGCAACTGACTCTGCTGCCCCGGAGCCGTCCCTGCTGACTATCTTGGCCGGTTTGAGTGACCACTCAAATTAATTATAATTTACCTTATGAGAATAATAAAATGAAAACATGATTTATAATAAAAATTGTATTTGGTTAATGTCCGATGCAATAGTCAATACGTGAGAAATAATTAAGGCATCTAGCTATCTACAACAAAACCTACACTGGAGGAATCGAATTCCTTAATTAATCTTCTAATTATAGGGCATTTTTCAACATTCACTATTTTATTGATTGCCATGTTTGGGTCACTACTATGAATAATACAGCGAATATCTTTTATACTCAATCCATTTGTAAATCCTTCCAAATTATTAATCTCATATTATAAGCTATTCATTTTTTTTTTAAAATTTGTAAAGCAAACACGAGACATACCTAGAGAGAATAGCATCTATTCCATACATCAGTAACAAATAAAAACAAGACAAGTTATTGATGCGCGGTGAATTAGTCAACTATCTCTACGTATTAGCACATGTAAGCCTCACATGGTAATATTCATATATCTTGATACATTCATTCTATCTCTATTCTGTGTATATATATATAGCCATCAAACCCGCGGCTAATTAACACACCACAAAACATACAAGTGTCAAGAAAAAGTTAACATAACAAAGTAATGGCTACCACCTTTTCTTCATCCGAAAATGTTCATCATTTTCGCTCAATGAGCTTGCCAACCTTGGCTCATCCAAGCACTATTCAGGCTGAAGAAGAGATATGTGAGTTTCGAAAATGGGAGGCGTCGATGTCTTCTGTTCCTACTGCTGATACATTGTGTGGTGCACTAGTGAGGCTACAAGGATTATATGAATGTGTAGATGGTCTTCTCAGTTTGCCTCTAACCCAACAAGCTCTTACGCATAGCCAATATACAAATTTGGTGAATGCATTGTTGGACAAATCCATTAGTCTTATGGATATTTGCGAGTCTACAAGGGATTTGGTGTCTCAAGCGAAAGAAAACGCTAGAGATGTTCAATCCGCGGTCAGAAGAAAAAAAGGAGATGTAAGCATAGCCACCTCTTTCATGAAGAACCTCAAGAAAGATACCAAAAAAGCGATTTCTTCCTTGAAACAAATTGATGAGAAGATTGGAGGAATGCCTCCAATCGATCTAGATCATCATGTTTTATCGGTTATTAAAGTAGTAAGGGATGTTGGTGTTGTGAGGTCTTCGGTTTATAGATCACTCTTGTTGTTTTTGTCTGGATCTGTTGCAAAATCCAAACAGACAACAAGGTGGTCCATAGTTTCCAAAATGATTAACAAAGGCGCGCCCGAGGAGAAAAATCAGGTTCAAGTTTTCAATGGTGATCTAGAGTCCCTTTTTGAAGAAATGGAGAATGGTTTGGATAGCATGTTTAGGAGTTTGATTAAAACAAGAGCCTCTCTTTTAAACATTCTTCCTCCTAAACATTCTCTAAATTTACTCAGCAGTGTTACCATGGATCAACCTTAATTAGTAATTAAGGCCTTTTCAAATCCCTTATAATTGATCTACAACTTGTGGGTCACATATATCAGAAATCTTTATGGGTGGTTCAAGCAACAATATATAATAGCATGGTCTACATGGTGTGCAACTCTTGTTTGAGTACATATCTATGTACTCCTTTTTTATTATGTACTACTCTTTCTGTTTATGTAATAAATTTGGAATGTGTTCAGTTTTCCATGTTAATGTGATTTACAGTTGAACACAACCGCTATGCTTGAAAAAGCTATAATTTTGAACATTTGATAATAATTCTTCCAAAGATATTAACATTTTACTTATTTTTATTGACTAGTGTTTGTAGGCGGCAAATGTGCTATCCTTAACTAGAAAGACCACAAGCATGATGAACGAATATACAAAATCCCTACATCAATTTTATTTTATTTTATTTTTTTTTTTGATCGTCTAAATATATTCATCAACTTGGTGCATTTTTTAATTGCAAAACTGTAGATGTATAAATTTATGAAGATATATTATGCAGTAAAAGTATGAGATTGTTATAATTAGGGATTGGTACGTATTGATCTTGGTCCCACACTCCCACTTAAAATTCGATAACACTATCCAGTACCATGTCCCAGGATCGACTATACAGATAATCTCGGGAACCAACAAAAGTGTGTGGATACCAATCCCAATCTCATTTGGAATTTGTTACCACTTTAGCAACGTCTAACAAGGATTCATCTTAAAAAGAACTGGTAAGCATAATTACTTTGTGAACCTAAACTTGATGGACCTTTTATTTTCATCAAGCCACAAGCCCACGACACAAAGGCAGAAGCTTCACCTCCGGCCCATAAGGTAATTGGGCCTCCACAGATTTAATTTTTTGGTAACAGGCTTTTTATGTTCTATTTTAAAAACATAACTTTTAGGTAATACTCGTAATATTCTATATTTAATACTTACCATTACCATTAACTAGTTATTATTGAAAATAAATATTTAATGAAAGCATTGGTTCGAGACATCACATTTAATGAAAATACATTGGTATTATAGTTGGAGGTTTTCTTTTTTATTATTCCTATTTATTCATTTTTAGTTACATTTGGTTAATTACAAGATTTATTGGTGTTAGATATGGTGTTTTTATTATAGCTTTTTGGCTTCTGCAAATGCCGGAATATTTTACCAGTTAACTGATGTTTGTAGAATACGAGTGGTTTAATTATATCTTTTAATAGAGTGGAGTTATTGAGTAATGTCACAAACTCACAATTTTAAGTTATCGACTGATTTTGTTATGTCTATCTTTATGTCATTGTATGTATTTGGAATCCGCATGTGTATACATTCAACTGATTCAAGTACGTGTCTTTGTGTATGTGGGGTTTAATCGAGTACTAAGTAAATGTAATGAACTAACATGAACACACACATGAATATTCTCACACTGATTACTGCTGCATCTTTTATTAATCAAAGAAGACGAATGAGTAAAAGGAATAATTTCTTTGGAACTTGCCTTCCATAGAACCTTCTCAAGTGTCTTGCTTATTAACTCTAGTTATGTATCAATTACTGAACTCTGTTTAACTAAGTACAAATGTACAATTAAACCCCTACACTAGACTAAGTTACAATTAAACCAGCTAAACTTTGCTACCTTAATATAACAATCTACTTCTTTTGTGATTAAAGGGTGAAAGGTATTTCTTTTGAGCCAGCCAAGTGGAACTACGTACAGTGACATGACATATAAACCCCCAATATACTTGACATACGACCAGGCACGGTTTTGATAATTAGGCTTGAGAGAGTGTTTCCGAGGAGTTAGAGCTTACAAATTTAAACTTGAGAAATCATTTGGGAATTTAGGGAATAACAAGCCCTAACAGGCACAGCTAAGCCAACCCATGACACAATTAATTACAGATTATAAGTTTATAACCTAACGGCTCTAATCAGACGGGCAGACCTAATCATGAAGTATGATATCATCTACAAAGAGAACACTATCTAATATTAACAAGTAGTGAAGTTGTTTGGGACACTTTTAACTTCAGTGCTCATGGTTCACATGTTATATAGTTCAGTATCCCTTGCCTTGGGACAGCAGTAAACCCTATTGTACACGGATAATATGACAAAGTTGCCAATTGAAAATTTTGCTAAGCATAAAGGATGATGATAAAATTGACAGGGGTTGATGGTTTAAGTGGGCAATACTGGCACAATAAAAATATGACGACTATTGGTTTGATATGTCTACCATATTCGTGTAATCATGCATGTAAAAGACATAGATGAATCTTTTTCAGTTGCACGCAGAAGATGTACAAGCAGGGTTTAGATGTTGCAAAGTTCAAGCATTGAGAATGTTGATATACCACATAATTATCCCTTTAAATTTACACTTCACATTCTTTTTCCAGTCATAACAACATGTAATCCCAGGTAAATCCGTCACAAAAATGAAAACCTTTAACTGCTATTCAAAAACGGTGCAACTACAAGTTGTCAAAAACGCTGAATCTTGCTATAATATTTTAATTCAATTACAGTATAATATAATAGGGGAAAAACAAGATGTACCTTTCTTTCCTTTTGAATTTCCTTTGATTTGTTTATTACATAAATAATCAGTTGGTCAAAATGGTCCACTGCAGCTTCCACTAACATATCTGTTGCTTGTGAAGTTGTCTAGAGCTCCAAGTCCCATTCACAGTTGAACAAGGGAAGATGATAGTTGGCAACCTTGATTGTTCATTAACATGCGGGAAATCAATGGTGTAATGGAGACCACGGCTTTCATGTCTAGTCAACGCACTGCTAACCACCAGTTTAGCACAGCAAAACAGGTTTCTCATTTCACAAGCATCGAGCCCCACCATTGTTGGTTCCCACCCTTGTTGAAACAAGTAAGCTTCCCATTCAAGTTCAAGTTCTCCGATCCTCCGCTCAGCAGCCTTTAGCCGTGTGGTGGACCTCACGATTCCAACATACTCCCACATGATTGACTGTAATTCCTTTCTGACATCCTTTGTCCTTCTGATGATCTTGTCCAGAATTGTGCACCCTAACTGCATGGGAACAACGGGCGGGTCCCACCACTGTGAAACACTTTGACCAATGTGGGAGTCTTTCATGTGTTCAATTGAAGGATTCACAGCCCTGCGTGCAAATACCAGTGCTTCTAACAATGAGTTGCTAGCAAGTCTGTTTGCTCCGTGTAATCCAGTGCAGGCAACCTCGCCTATGTATTCAAGTCAACAAAAATCAGATCCTCCTTTTGGTTGGCTTAGAGGCTAACCTACATATGACACTAAAAAAGGATACATGGCAAAATGGAGGGGTTCTAGGTTGAGTAATGCATCAAAACGCATTTGAGTCATTACAGGTACAAATGTAGGAGGAAGAACGCTTCTTCTTTTTAATGATAAAAACAAAAAAGCAATAAAGCAATGTAGAACTTTGTAACCACTTGAGTATGCTTAACTGATTAAGACAACTTTAGCACATTCAACCTGCTTCAAATGTAACCATGTTCTTCCAATTCACCCTTTCAACCCATAGACATCAATAAAAAACCCATTGACCTACTTTGATATAAATGATGGGTTCGATATTCACTATAGATAGGGGCAACCCAGCTTCTTACTTTGGTTTTAAAATGTATAACAGAATAATTTGGAACTTCATAATTAGTATGTGTTTTTTTTTGGGTAACTTTTCTCTACTAAATATTGTAGCAATTGCTTTAAGTATTAACATAGAAAAGCAGTACTAAAATACTTATATCTATATAACACGAGTAAGCCCTTACTCCTGTCAACGGCAGAAGCCAAAAACAGTGAAAAACAAAGATCGCACCTGCCACATAAAGTCCACGAACATTTGTTTCCCCTTGAAGACCAGCCCGAACTCCTCCACACATGTAATGAGCAGCAGGAACAACTGGGATCGGGTCACAAGTTATATCGAGGCCATATTTGAGACACTCAGCGGCAATATTTGGAAAATGAGAAAGAATGTCCTCTCGGGCCTTGTGACTAATGTCTAAAAGAACATATCTCTCATTGCGTTTTTTAAGCTGATCATCTATACTTCTAGCCACAACGTCTCTTGGTGCCAGCTCTGCCCGTTCATCATACATAGGCATGAACCTTTCCATGTCAAGATTATACAGAAGACCCCCATCACCCCTGACAGCTTCAGTGATCAAGAATGCATTCTCACGGGTTTGTGTTGGTTTGATCGGAAGGCCTGCATCTGCTAATGCAGTTGGATGAAACTGCACAAATCTGAAAGTGGAGTACATTTTAGAACTCAGCAAAATGTAATTTAACAGAAGAACCAAGATTTCTTACTCCATGTTTGAAATTACAGCCTGGGCTCGATGCGCCATTGCTATTCCATCTCCTGTAGCTACCTGTAAAATTATATTGAAACAGGGAGTAAATAGCAAAACTAGAAAAAACAAACAGAATGATATTATTTGAGACAATCATACCAATGGGTTTGTAGTAGATGGATAGATATGTCCTGCACCCCCTGAAGCAAGTAAAGTCACCTTTGAAATAAATCGTACCACCTAAACATCCAACAAATGTATAAAGATCAGCAACATACCGATATCACATGTGACATACTTCTAGAAGTAGCAAAATGGGTGCGTTGGTAGGTTGGGTAACCAGTCAAAAAGAGTTCAGTTTGAATAGGGTAGTTTTTCGTATTGGTCCAAACAAAACGTGCTATGTTGACTGTTTACCAGAAAAAAAAAAAATCTGTTCCAGCTTTTTTAAATAGATACTGCATCAAATTTGATTACAAAGACTATGTTATCACAATTTAGGAGGCTATAATTAAAAATAAACTCAGGGCCACTTAAACATCTTAGACTGGCATCTATTCTAGATTTTTTTTGTCTTTTATTAGTCCCATTAATGACAAGCCATAACCCAGTTTGACCCATTTATAAGTAAATGGGTCGAAACTTCCACCAACATGACTTTGATCACCTTGTGAGTTTCTGTATTCATAGTGTCAACGCCATGGCAAACCATCTGCGATCCATCCTGCGAGCCAAGTAACATAAAGAATACATATTATACGAAAAGTCACATGACAACAATTTTAGACATTTGACTAAGATACAAACCTGGGAAGTCAGCAAGTCAATTGCAAAATGATGCTTGAAGACACAGATGTTGGAATCTTTTTCAATTGCCTTGAGAAGTGCTCTTTCAATTTCTCTTCCTGTCATATCAGCAGCATGTACTATTCTATGATGAGAATGACCACCTTCTCTTGCTAGATGTAGGTTTCCATCTTCACCGTGATCAAATGAGGCACCCATGGCTATTAATTCCCTAATTCTCTCGGGTCCTTCAGTGCACACCACCTGCAGATAATCATAACTTCAAATACTTTAAACTTCAAATGTAATTTGGCACAAAAAGTAAGATGATTTATATTACAAAATGTGACTAAATATGCACTTACTCGGACAGTCTCCTCATCGCATAAATAAGCCCCTGCGACTATGGTATCTTGCATATGACTCTCAACTGAATCAGAATGGGACAACACGGCACTAACACCACCCTGTGCATAATTAGTATTGCTTTCATGAGGCTCAGCTTTTGTTATGACAGCAACAGTCCCATGTTTTGCAACCTCAAGAGCATATCGAAGACCGGCAACTCCACTACCAATAACAGCAAAATCAAAATACTTTGTAGAATCATCTCTCATACAAGATTTTATTATTGATGAAAATGGTCTTCGAGTTTCACCAGCTGTATAATGTTTGATTTGAAAATTGTTGAAACCCCCACGCGACCTATAAGCATGATATAAAAAATCACATTAACCTCAAAAAAAGGGTAGTTGAAAATGTGCCAAACCACATTACCATTCAAAAGACAATGAAAAAAGACGTGGTAAACTACATTAGCCATCATGAAAGAAAGGTAAAATATGTGATACATCACATCCACTTCCAGGGGCATAGCCAGGATTTTGCTTCAGGATGAGTTAAATGATTTATCAAACACCAATAAGTGCTAAAAATATGGTCATTTGGGTTTTTTAAAACTTTTTTTCTATACTATCTTCTAGAATTTCAATTTTTAAGCTTCAAAGAACATAGTTACAGTCAAACACACTAAAAAGGGACTCATGTTCAACATAAAATATTCAACATGTCCCCTCAACCCTTTCCATGAAACATAAATATACACATACTAGAGATAGTTTTTAGCTTTATACACAATAATATATAAATTCCAAAAGTAATTATTGAAATTCATTTAAATCAATCTACAAGATGGGTTGGATCAAGCGGGAAACCTATTGCCTCTACCCTTTACAGACGCAGAGGTCAAGAGTTCGATCCTCATCCGTGCAGGCTGGGGGTCCCTATGGGAGCACCCTCTCTACTCTGGGTAGCAGAGGTGGTACCAAAGGGGAGAAAGAGGGGCCAACGCCCCCTTGAAAATTAAATTTCCTATAAATTTTTAAACTTTGCCCCCCTTTTAGATTTTCTTCATGATTGTATTAATTTTATCCCCCTTGAAAAAAATTTATGTTACCACCTCTGCTGGGTAGGGTGCACATATCACCTCATTGGGCATGGTTCTTACTTCTTACTTTACAAAAAATAAATCAAATCATACCATGAAAACTTTTGACCACAATTCTGAGATATGGACCGCGAAAACAAACTGGGCTGCCAGCAACCCACCTCCAGAAACTGTAGATTTGCACTGCCAGAAGCTATACTGGTTGCCATATTCTGCTACAACAACATAACTTTTCCATCAATAATGCATGCTACTTTTTCATAAAGCCGCATATATAAATATATATATAAAGAGTCATACATACAAACAAAAGCAACAATGAACAGAGATTTAAAATACTAAAGATTCTTGAATTGAAAATGAAAAAGCTTACCAACAGGAATTGAGATGCTGAAGCAAGGTTTTTCTGTTCTTTTTAGAAGAGAAACAGAAGAATGGGCAAATTTGGAAAACCAGAATAAATTAGATAAAAATTAAAATAGAAAAGAATAGAATAATAGAACTTTTTTTAAAGTCATTTCATTTCCAAAGGCGAATTCGATTTTTGCATCCACAAGAAATAATATTAGTGGAAAAGTGGACGGATGGCTCGTGGACCAAAGTGAATCTAACCAATACATGCTAACGTTATGCATCACATGATACGAATAAAAGCATCCTCGGTCATATTAGACCCGTGACAGTTGACCATTAAGGGAATGCCTCGCACTTTTCATGTAATGACATGTCGTACTCTTTAATTACGACGGACATTTCTCCATTTCTTTGAGGTGGACGAATGCCTTTAGGGCATTTCCGTTTCTTCTTTTATTATTATTATTATTATTTATAATATTTATAAATAAACTAAATAAATATAATATTTTTATTAAATAAAAAACACATCACATTAAAAAAACATACATAATACGTAGAAATAATTATTTAGAGTCGTCGTCGGTGTTAATATATTGTTGGAGATCTGCGAGCGGATCGGCTGGAGGCTCGAAGTCATGTGGTGTGTTCGACATGGTCAACCAAATCTGTTGTTAGCATGTTGTGGGTTTCACGGTATTTTACGGCACATAGATTTTAGATTCGAACTTCCATTGGAGTTTGTTGTCTCCAATAATCCGGATTTAGGCTCGGTTCTTGGTTGTTGTATTCTTGTCATACGTCCTTATCTTCGTCCTCCAAGATCATGTTATGTAAAATGATACAAGCATAACAAATATCCTGGATAGTTTTCTGTCCCAATATAGTGTCGGATGTTTTAGAACCTTCCATCGGTTTTTAAGCACACTGAAAACCCGCTCAATATCCTTTCTGTGCCGACTCTTGTGTTTTTCTTAAAATGTCTTCTTTTTTCATCAATCGGGTAGGAAAAGGTCTTGACAATTGTAGCATATTCCGGACAGATGTCGTCGCCCAAATAGTAGCTCTTCTCGTAATTTTTCCGTTTTCCTAAAACGGTGATGTAAATAAAAATTAAACATTTACCTATGGGTGCCAACCCATTTACAATTTCTTCCAGAATCGGCGATGCTTTGAACACATTGATATCGTTGTGAGAACCTTGTTGTACGCATTCCAAATCCATAAATCGTTGGAGGCAACAACCTGGAGTATCAACGACGGTCTACCTGCATGCCCGCTTGTGTAACTACCTCGCCACGCCGTCGGACACATCTTCCATGGCCAATGCATACAATCGATACTACCAATCATACCAGGGAAAACCAAGAAGTTGTTCATGGACATCGCATATACGGTACAGGTTAGTCGGAGTTGGTCTCCGTAGGTTTGTTGGTCCGTAAGTTTCCCGTATGGCTATTTATGATATAATGTTAAGTATATATACGTACTATAAATATATAAATACATTTAAGTATTGTAAAAATATCATTACCAACACCAAACTGCAGGCATGCTTCCCTTGATGTTCGCTCAGACATCTACAAATACTCGTCAAGAAAATCACTATTCACGCCATTTGCCAATTGACAAATTGCAGATGTACACTTTTGTATCCCGACGAAACCTCTTCTCCCAGCACAGTCATATCTCGTCTGAATATATGGGTACCTAGCCTCCAAATCACTGACTATCCATTGGAATAAATGTTTTGTCATACGAAACCGTCTTCTGACATGTCTCGCGTTGTATCGCAGTTCATCAGCAAAGTAGTCATGAATCAAACGCGCGTGTGCTTCAATACGATCACGATGAACTGGTCGGCGAATGATTGGGGCAGGTTGCTCAGCAATCCGCCGTCTAACTAGTTCAGCGGCTCAAAAATCATATTCTCGACACGGTCTTCGTAATCGGCCGACCCATTAGAAGATTCTAATGATTCATGGGAATCCATATGGTGATTTTAAGAAGAGAATATGTATATATATGTAGTGTTGTTGAAAGAAAACGATGAAGAAAAGAAGTATAATATGAAGATAGATAGATAGATAGATAGATAGATAGATAGATAGATAGATAGATAGATAGATAGATAGATAGATAGATAGATAGATAGATAGATAGATATGTGTAAATATGTGTAGATATATATATATATATATATATATGAATTTTTATAAAAAAAGAAAAAAAATTATGTTTCCTGTCCAAATCAACAGCTTTATGCCACAAAATGCCAAGCCTGGAGACGAGACAACAGGTTTTGAGATAAACTTAGTCATTATTGCAATGTGACGAATACATCCTTGCTTATTTTTTAGTATGGGTGTCTTAATATAAGAATGTTTCCATTGTTTGCACGGCAGCTTCCATTCCTATTCCTATCGATAAAGGTGGTGCATAACTCCGAATGGAGTTGGGTTACAGTTACATGACATACTCTTTATCTTTGTTACTCCAGTTGATAAATTCACTGTGTTCTTGTTTGATTAAAACTTGTATGAGTTTCCGCTACGTTGTTGTAGATAAGATTAGTATAGTATATGACTAGATTTGGGAAAATAAGCAATCTGGGTACCCATATTCAGTGTGCATTAGGTTGACTTAAGACAGTTTTCACCACAACGGTGTACTATTTCATTATTGATCTAATCGAAGAACCAGATATGATGGAGGAAGTTTTTATGCATCACCGGTACAATGTGGGTGACCAGTGACTTTTGACCAATTTGAATTTTTGTTCATGTTAAACTATATATTTACCATTTGACCCGTTCTAATTGAGCAAAAGATGAACAACCTGTTTGTGCCCCAAACCGAGGTTAGAGCAATGTGAGGTGATGGGTGTTTGTGGTTGTTTATTGGCGGTTCCCAAAAGATAGAGTTACTCTCTTTACGCTAATTGAGCTTTTATGTGATCTATGTGCGATCGAATATATTTAGTTGAATGCCCCTTTTGAGGGTCTTACGATCCTCCTTTTATAGGAGGAAGTGTTCTAAGTAGGCCGCCTAGGTCCTAGGGTTTCCTAAGTCTTGGGCTAGGGATATAATTTCCCTAATTATTAGTTAGAGATGATAAGGGCAAATCCCAATCTTTTAGGGGAGTAATTCTTATCCCTTTTATCTATCTACCGAAGCCTTCGTAACGGAAGGTCCTTTGTATCTCAACGTTACTATGTCAGGGTCTGTGTACTGTTTGAGGGGTATGTCATCAAGCCCCCCGGTCCGAGGGGATGTTTTTTGCCAAAAAAGCATTGCATTGGACTAGTCCTGACTGTTCCATTTTCTCAAGGGGAACTTCTTGTAAATTTCTTTAAACTGCCCTAAGTAAATTGATTTGAAAGGTAATTAAGAGTGGTAGATGGGCGCGTATCTCTAGGCGACTTATGGACGGGTGTGATCTTCATGCAACCGGGTATATAAACCCTTTTTTCCGTCCTTTTTCTTTTATTTTAGTCACTCAAAAAAGAACCCATTCTCTCTCTTAGGGTTTTCGATTTTCTTCCCTTCCGATCATCGCGGTAGGTACGTGATTTTCTTCCTTTTTCTTCTTTTTTGTCCTTTGATTTTCACTTTCTGATGTCGAAAGAAGGAGTTAGAACTATCGAATCGACCGTTATTTGGTCAAAGTTAAATAAGTTTGTTGATAAATATTTTCCTGAGAAAATATCATCCTTTGAAATCCCTCCTGACGATGACATTGTTCTGACTCCCCCAAATGGGTATGTCGGTTTTTATATCAAATCTATGACTGAGGGTAATGTTAGGTACCCTTTTTCATCCTTTAAGTTGCTTTCGAGGTTATGTGTAGGGCATATGGCGGTAAACAGTCGATAGATCTGTTTAAGTATTTCATTCAAACCTGTCCTTCTGGTGATTGGGTTACAATGGGTAACCATTCAAAAGCTGATTGCTTTAGGAGGGGTGGACTAGATATCCGTGATTGGAAAAGCGACTTTGTTTTTATGAAAACTTCGTTGATCCATCATGGGTATGAATCTGTAATCAATAGGAAGCTGTTGTGTATTCATAAGAAATACGAAAATCACTTTCCCGATTATGTTATTGATGACTTGTGTCTGGAGATTCGATCTCATCCCATAAAGGTTGTCTTGTATCCTGATGTTGTGTTGTATAAGGCAAAAGTGATAAATGTCTTACCTGGTGGAGTGAATATTGATGGTAATGACTAGGTGTGTACCTTATTTGTTGTATTTTTGTCTTTGTCTCGTTTTTGTGTTTGACGCTTGGCTTTTGTAGACATGACTTTCAGGAAGTTTGTGAAGAAGGGTGTGAAGGAGGTGACTGTGGTACCTCGTATAGAGAGGCAGGGGAGTGATGTGTCGTTTGTGTATAATGAAAAGCGGTCAAGTTTTATATTTATAAGTCAAGGAAATACCAAACTAAACACCCACTCATGGATAGTGGATCCGTTCGTTTGTAGTATAGCTATTAGGTAAGACCAGGTTCATTCGCAGGGACTATGTTTAAGAACTAAGCAAGACTAAGTAATTCTAAGATCGGTTGGGGGGTTTTTTGTGACCGAGTTGTCACGTTGCTTTTGAAATCAGTTAGTAAAAAGATCTAGTTAGTAATTCCGAGAAATTAATCGAAAGAGAATTGGTTTAAACAAAAAGATTAAAAGTCATCTACCTCGAATTAGATCTATAACATGTTTCAGGTTTCACTATTCAATTCAATAGTTGGGATCCAAATAAGTCACTAGACCTGGTCACGTGGGTACCACCCTTTCCGTTAACAAATGCGTATGTCCTCCCTATATCCCCTAATCGATTAGCTACAAGTGTGAGTACCACCCTGTCCACCTATAGTTGTCTAACCAATTAGTTTGTTTAACTATTTAAATAACAATTATGTCTACCGAATTACCAATCCGTTAATACGTTTAATCTTATTATTATTGAACTATTCTTTACCAGTCAATGACATAAAGCCGACTATCTAAACCTTACACAATCAAGATCATGAGGACACACCAATAATACGATTAAAAGCATGCAAACATAACCAACAATTCAATAATATAGAACAAAGATTAAATATACTAAGATCACGACACAACGTTAAGTGTAATAACATGCAACCATCACATAATCATGTCACATCATCTTAGTAGATGATTAAATACCTATCTACTCATGGTGAATGAACAATCACAATCAATAATAAATAAATAAATCCATAATGTACCAACAGAGAGATAGAGAACTGATTGATGTCGAATTACTGCTCGTCACTCTTGCGGTTGTGACTCTCGCTAACGACATATACCACCTCTTTCTCGATTGATGATTATGATGATTATGTTGTTAAGGATTGATGTTTGATCTTTGGATGATATGGGGCTGTTAGGAGGGTTTAGATCTGGTAAAAATACCCTAGAAATGGACCCAAAGTCGACTGGAATGAGTATCGTCCGACCCTAGGGTTTTAGAGGGGTATTTATAGGTTTTCGGGAAGTTTCAGATCTGACAGACCTTGGGAGTGGCGCTGGTAGAAGTCACAACGGCACTGGCTGGCTCCCAGCTCCACTGGTGATGTCCCAGCTCCGCTAGTTGGCTTCAGAAAGACTTCTAGCGGCGGTAGAGCTTTGAGTGAGCGGCACTGGTCCTGGACATCAACACAAAAGTTGTAGATCGTTCTCTCGCCTTTCTGTGGATAGCTTATTCGTCAGAAATGGAGTCCGTATGAAGAATTTATGCCCAAATTACTAACACGTGGTCATAGGTTTCATGTCAACACAAGTTTCTTCGTCTCAAGTCTTGAATCTCGATCCCAATCTTCATCGAACCATCATTTATCTTCTTTTAAGTCCTTCATCACCATTTCTTGAAGTTTTCCTTCATGCCACGAGTAATGAACCTGAAATCACATATACATGCCATTAAGTATCATAAGTTCATTCAAATGACTATAAAATAGCCAAAACTAGTGCGGTAAAAGTCTATATATTTATCGCTCATCAATTACCCCCACACTTAAGCTTTTGCTTGTCCTCAAGCAAAGTGTCCAAAAGAAAATTAAAAACATTAAACGATGAGCGGGCAACTTAAGTGACAAAACTTTTCTACTTTACAAAACATTCAAAGGCTAATCATGCAATTTGTTTTTAAGAAAGCTTTAAGACAAAATCAGTAAGCTATAGCTAGAGGTAAAGATAATCAGTTAGTCAAAACTAAAAGTTAACCTTATATTCGTGTTAATACCTCTAAAACCTTTCTATAATTCCACATGTCCTACAGCTTAATCTTACTTCCTTCAATTCTGCTAACTAGTTAAGTACTTATTTAAGGTTTGTATAGCAATCAGAACCACTAGCTACTAGCAAGGCATTTATAATTCATCGTTTGTGTACTTGTGAGTCACAACTTAGACATACTCTCACACTACAGTCATGCTCAATAACTACATACTAAAGCAGTCATACAATATTAACATCTTCAATAGTTGAGACAACGGTGACAGGTCGGTGGTTCCCCACGCGCAGAGCGACATAACTCAACTTAAAGTTCACATCAAGACAATGGTGATAGGTCGGTGGTTCCCCACGCGCAGAGCGACATAACTTGATGCGTTTAGATTTTACTCGTTAATAATTCTATGAACTTTATTTAATCTACTGATTGCCTTTCTTAAGATTTTACTACATTATTCATGCAATAGAAATTATCAGAGATCCTAGATGACTCATACTCCTACCCCGCATGCAACTAGTTTACATTAAATAGTGTAAGAATTAAGGCGAACCATACATCTAAACTAGTTCCTACACAAGCACGTATAAATAAGTCCAATTAATACACCTTTACTAATGACTAGATAGCTCTAATTACTAGGCATACTAAAGTCCGGTTAAATGTGCTATGGTAAACATAAATGCATACAGTTTTAGTCAAAACTCTAGTCCAGTTGGAAGCATGAACAACCACAAATCTATAGTTGAACTATTAGTCCTAACTAATCGTTTATCTACCAAAGATAATATTGCTTAATTATCGTCATTTTTTGTCGACTTGCAAAACTCATATTCTCAAAATGATTTTCCAACACAAGAAAAAATTTAAGTTTTGCATAAATTGAGTAGAAAACTTATTTGAACACATTAAAGAACGGGTTTTTCCTATTCCATTCCCCTACACTTAAATTTTACAACGCCCTCGTTGTACTACACATTAAAAACTAAGGGGAATAGGAAAAACAAACATAAAAAGATAAGAGTTACGAAAATTCTCGGGTTAACACCCATCGTTTAAAAACATTGATTTCCAAAAACTTTTGCCTAACGGCGTTAAAAGAAAGCGAAATTAAACTTTAAAAGTCCAAACCGACAAAATTTGTTTGGTTTATTCATTAAATGGTGTTACTAGCCATATCATCAAAATAAGCTCAATTGGAAACCCATCGGTTGTCCAACATTAAACAACCGATATCCAAATAATTACACGTCATTAATGTCTAGTCAAAAGCAATTGTCTAAAATGAGAAGCTACTACGGGTAAACTAAAGCCATCTTCATGGCAATCTACCCATGCCTTGCACTTTATTCATCATCTAGCTCAAGCTTGCTAAACCTGAGGGAGCAACAAATTTCAAGAAACAAGTGTTAGCTAATGAATTAGCTAAGTAAGATAACACCTGGTTTATAAAGCATTTGTGCATTTAAAACTTTATAGAAAAGTTATTTGAATCGTTAAGGTATAAATCACATCATACATTACATCTCACATAACATATCATCACATCAAACATCATCATAATAGGATGGATCACCCTAGACGTGCCTAGTCATTTTTACTTCACATATAACATATAAGCATCATCGTATAGTGTGACATAAGTCACTTACTTTAGGCGTGACATAAGTCACTCATCACATATATCATATACGTCTTTATAAGTGTGACATAAGTCACACCTGACTAGATGGACAAACCTTACGGTTGTACATCAACGTCGTTAAAGAATGGCAAGCCAATCCTGGAGTAATCCGTGTGTTCAGGACAAGTGGCGGTTGGTAAGACCTCCCATATTACTCATCACGTTGTACCTCGTTGCAAGGAGCCACCCAAACCACCACATCAAACGCACAACCCTGGCAAAGGCATGTATAGGTTAAGCTTAACACTTTCATCTGTGTAAAATAGCTCAAGCATTAGCAAATATCACATCACATCAATTCACATTAACGTTTGGGCCCTTAAACGTGCACGTGTCATGGCAACTTATGAAGTCTAGTGAGCTAGATGAACAAGCCACACAATCATGCACATTTCATATATCATCAACATATAATCACATCTTACTTCATCTCAAGACATTACATAGTACTTCATAGCATATCATTACATATCATCTTTCATTGCATAACATAGTTCATTACATATCGTATATCATAACAACTAAAAGCATTTCATATCATATCATAACGTCACATATCTTTGGGGTAGCATTTCAGGCTTCAATATGCATATACATAGCCCATATCACTTCCCGTATAATCCCGAATACCCATAAGCAAACAAGTTACCATTAGGGAAGTTAATATATGAAAAACAAGTTACCTGATGACGAGCACAACGATCAATAAGCAACTTTAAAGTGTCTTGTATGTGTTCCCGGCTACCTATAATCATTAAATGATTATTAACAATCTAATCACCTTCTTACTTATGATCATAACCAAGCTTTAAATACTTGACCCATGTCAATGCTTGATTCAACAAAGATCCGACCATTAGATTAGAGTTCACTAAACTCGACAAAACTTGACCTTCGCTCACTATATTAACCATCTGAACACTTTTAGTTTTGATTAATCTTTAAAGGATTTTAGCATAGGAAAATAGACTTTCCCATGATTCCGTGGATAGCTTATTCGTCAAAAACGGAGTTACGGTTCAAAAGTTATGGTCGTTTAAAAATGTTAACTCAATCAGTCGCTAACAGGAGTTATGAATATTTGTAACGGGAATTACGAGCCTAACGGGAGTAATGAAAATTTGTAAAGGGAGTTACAATGGAGGTGTTATCGTAGTTACCCAGCTAACGGGAGTTACACAACCGTAACGGGAGTTACGACGACCAGTCGTAAAAACAACCCCAAAACCTAACCAAACACATCCCAAACGAATTTAACACATCTTCAGGTCTTATTAACATCAAATACACTTAAAATAAGACCAAAATCACTCATTGAAAACACCAATTAATCCTTGAATCATTTACCATCATTATACAACCGATTAATCACCCGAATGACTCGAAATCAATTAACGGATTGCAATTAAACCAACCCAAACCCTAAGGCTAGATTTGAATCTAATTGATTGACTCATATCATCAAAAATCAAAGGGAAATCATCTATATTACCTGTATATGATCACAAGGATGAAAGATCTTGATAGAATTTCAATCAAACACCAAGGAACGGAGGGTTTTGAAGGTAAATTGCTCTAGGAGGGAAGAGAGAATCGACTAGGGCTTCACACACGCACCAAACCTGGAGTTTGGCAATTATGGAAGCCTAATTATCCTTTAATCCCCTGGTCATCACTTTTTAAACTTACACTTAGGGCCCCTCAACTTCTTAACTTAACTTTCTTAGCTTATTTTTCTACCGGCAGTCTTGACACACTAACAAGCACTTAATTACTTAACATCACTTTGATTACTTTCATTAAACATCACATTTACTTATTCATATTAAATACATAAGCATTTAATCATATAATCACATATAAGGCACATTTACTTAACGAACCTAACGTTAACTAACAGAAGGTCAAATAGTCAAACACAAAAAGTTCGGGATGTTACAATTACCTCCCCCTTAAGAGGATTTTGTCCTCAGAATCATTTTCGCCGCTCATAAATAAATGACTTATCTATATCCCTTACTTTATCATATCATTTCAGGATTTCCTTCAGTTGTACTTTAACATAGCATAGTCAAACTCATTTAGCGTCTTACATAGTCTTTTCTACTTTCACTTTATATTTCGACTGTTTTGTCATTCCTTTGGTTCAATCTTTAAATCAAACCAAGTAACCACCTAATTTCTTCAACCTTGATATATAGTACACACATTACATTCGGCGAAGGCTATTCGTTTGGCGTTTAAGCCCCTCACACAAGTATTCCTTATTAACTTGCTACCATAAAACTCACATAATTCATTTGAGCAAAGGGTCGACTCTCCATAACTTTCAATGCATAACATATCCTTCCATAGGGTCTTATGGTTAAACCATTATACTCACTTGTTCAATATAAGTTTTCTTTGCTCACCATAAAACCTTTAGTCAATTTTAAGCTAATCAAACACTCGTTCAACAATTCTAACTTTATGAGCTCCTATTTCATGTCGTATGGGTCTACAACTTTCCTTTCAATAACAGGTCATATCTTGAAGTGACATTCACACCTACATCATAGTTGCCATTATATGTGAACTCAACAATGGTACATGAAAATCTCAACGTACTATGGCACGATCATATGACTTTCCCAAGTTTCTAAATCATCCTTTCTCGTTCCCATCAATCTAAGGGTTATAGAAACCATTTGAGTTCACCAATCCCTTCATACTTTTCGAAAACATATCTGAAAAGTGTTTACATAACGGTCGTCTCGATTTAAAGCATTCAACGATTAGCTTTCACACTTAAGAGAACTTCTTTAACACACATCTTTTCTTTCATGTCCAATGAAATGGTGCCATAGTTCACCAAGAGATAAAAATTCTTGAACAACTAGTTTACTAATGGCTCATATCATTACTTTTAGCTTCCAACGCAACTTTGTCTTTTAGTCCATGATAAGGTGACTTTTCACTTCCGTTTAAGGATCATTATATATTTACATACTAATAAAACTTCCGGTATCTAGTCTAGGCTTCTAAACCTATCACACATCAACATATAAGGTTTACTACACCTCGTGTCATAATAGTTCGTATCACGTTTTAGGCGGCATCCAAATAAGCATGTCACCATGGTTCATAAGTCTGCTCAAGTACAACTTTTGGGTCATAAGATGACCAAATGAGACAAAACCCAGTTCTTAACAAATGTAGAAAATTCAAAGTCCTTTTCAAAAATGCAAGGTTTGACTCTTAAAGAGCTCTAATGAGTAAGTTATGAAATTTGTGAGGCAAGTCTGCAGAATTCGTCCGAAACCTGACCATTTCGGGAATTCGACATTTTTCATATATCTCTAGGCAAAATCACAGGAAACTTTGTTCATATAGAATTTAGGGGACACATAGAGGTTTCCAGAAATGTAAGATTCATCTCCTATGTCGTTCCTATAAAGAAGATATGATTTTTGCAATACGACTGAATTTTCAGACCCAATAAACTCTTTGTTTTGCAAACAATTTCCACCATTAAACCTCCATGTCAAGCCACCACGACCTCTACAATTCATACACATCAAATATGACTTAGTTATCATTATGAAATAATCAATTGATTCATCTATTCATTATGCTCATTTTACAATCGATTTGACACCCGAATGGCCTAAATCGACTCACAAATGGGATCGAATACATATCAAACCTCAAGACCAATTGTGAACCCTATTTTGGTTCTATTTGAACATTAGGATGTCTATAAGAACGACTTCCTACCTGTAGGAATACTCAAGATACATATTGATTGCAATAATAATCACCGAATGACCCAAAATCGTCAATCTAACAACAAAAACGTTTCTTATTAATCAATACTCAACAAGTCCAGGCATGGGCGAAATATATGGATGGATATGACTTATATTCTGCAAATATTTCATTCTATACCTTGGAGGATGATAAACGGATCGAATATAAGCACCTATTGATCATTAATCCATCCGAAAACGTAAGAAATTGCACGAGAATCACTCCAGAAAGAAAAGCGGTTTAGGGTTCCTATGAGGAAAGAATAATCTGAACTAGGGAATAATAATCTGACCTAATTATTCCTAATCATGTTTTGAAGTTCGAGGAACGGCAAGAATGGTCCCTAAACTTCTATACGTCACATAACTGGCTTAAATCGTCCACCGAAAATTCTATCAACATATTAAACACATCTTGGCATCTTAAACAAATAACGCATATATATCTTTAGGGCGTTAAAGCCTCTCACATATAGCATATTAAACCCACATAAGCATTAACTCGTTTAGAGTCTTAACGGTAGCAAAGTGTTGACTTAACTACTCAAGTCAACAGTTACACAAAAAGTTTGTGATGTTGCAATTACCCCCCCCCCCCCTTAAGATACTCGACTCAACCGTCATATATCATCCCGTAGCGAAATCAAGATTAAATGAGTCATAAATCCAACATATATCAGAATATGTGCCGCATGGATGGTTCATGCGCCGCATATCCGGCTTCCTTCAGAAGACCATTTTCAAAACTGGGCATATATGCGCCACATATAGCCTTTGTGCGCCACATATTACCTATGACCAGGAAAAATAATATCAAACGAACCTAAACGTTTTCCTTAGACCCAAGCACAACTTTAACACTACACAGCTCGAATGTAGCTTCACATCATATCATAGTGTTCATAGAATTGAAGAGCTTCATGGTTAAAGGGTTCAATCAACCTTAATGTCAAGTTCTTTACTTGTTTCAGCTTCATTATTCTTCAGTCCTTTTATACGTGTCCACCCTTCGCGTGGTTAAATATGATACCATTCAGTGATCTCATCATTCTCATCTTCACTTCATTCAGATCAACACAGACACAGTCTCACAAACACACACATGTCGTGATACATTTACAATTACGTTCGCGACTGGAATTGTAACTATATCTTTTCATACGTGTGCCCGGTAACCCATTCTATGCGTCACCTACTTATAAACCTTCAAGTATCTAGCATCAACACTACTTTTCAAACTTCAAATCCATGTCTTTTACACTAGTAGACTCGACAACATTCACTACCAATCACCTCATTCAACTTCATGTACATCATCATCATCATAAGCATTTAATCCGGCGATCACTTTCCACCGATTTTCACACATTTCCACAAACTTGAAGCATCAAAATCACTACAGTTGTAACACGGTGTTTACCCTTGACAAACAGGGGTATAATACATAAAAAATCTCTCCAACTTCATTACTTTGTGCACCGGTCAACGCAAGCATGGCCATACAAACACGCTCGCGTCGTGATACGCTTGCAACTATGTTCGGACCGTAATTTCAATTGTATCCTTTCACACGCGCATTCGTTCCCACATTTGTGTATCCCTCTTCTTTCTATCAGCTCCAGTCACGTGGATTTCAGCACATATACAACTTCTCATTTCCTTTGCGCTCCTTGTCACTATCCCCATGGGCTAGACAACATTGATGGAATACCAGTTAACCTAATTTCCTCACTTCCACTCACCCAGATACTCACACATAAGTTACAACTCACATTTATCAAATTCAATTAGGGAAATGGCACATTACCTCAGGAACCATCTATCATAGCAAAGGATAATTTAGCAACGGAGAAGCGAGAAACAGAAGAATAAAGGCTAAAACATATTCACACATCAATAAACAATCATCATATAGCCTTAATCTTACACTCTCACTCATCCCAACCCGTCCTAACCCATTTCATTTCAAAGGCTAAGCATACCTACTTAAGCCTACTTTATTCCTTATCGGTTTAAGTCCAATTCTTATGGCATACCTATAGTCCTTGGTTCACTTAAACCATTTCTCTGATACTAACTTGTAGCACCCATCATTTAAAAACATTAATTTCCAAAAACTTTTGCCTAACGGCGTTAAAAGAAAGCGGAATTAAACTTTAAAAGTCCAAACCGAAGAAATCTGTTTGGTTTATTCATTAAATAGTGTTACTAGCCATATCATCAAAATAAGGTCAGTTGGAAATCCATCGGTTGCCCAACATTAAACAACCGATAACCAAATAATTACACGTCATTAATGTCTAGTCAAAAGCAATTGTCTAAAATGAGAAGCTACTACGGGTAAACTAAAGCCATCTTCATTGCAATCTACCCATGCCTTGCACTTTATTCATCATCTAGCTCAAGTTTGCTAAACCTGAGGGAGCAACACATTTCAAGAAACAAGTGTTAGCTAATTAATTAGCTAAGTAAGATAACACCTGGTTTATAAAGCATTTGCCCATTTAAAACTTTATAGAAAAGTCATTTGAATCGTTAAGGTACAAATCACATCATACATTATATCTCACATAACATATCATCACATCAAACACTATCATAATAGGATGGATCGCCCTAGATGCGCCTAGTCATTCTTACCTCACATATAACATATAAACATCATTGTATAGTGTGACATATATCACTCATCACATATATCATATACGTCTTTATAAGTGTGACATAAGTCACACCCGACTAGATGGACAAACCTTACGGCTGTACATCAACGTCGTTAAGGAATGGCAAGCCAATCCCAGAGTAATCCGTATGTTCAATACAAGTGGGGTTGGTAAGACCTCCCGTATTACTCATCACGTTGTACCTCGTTGCAAGGAGCCACCCAAGCAACCACATCAAACGCACAACCCTGGCAAAGGCATGTACGGGTGAAGCTTAACACTTTCATCTCTGTAAAAATAGCTCGAGCATTAGCACATATCACATCACATCAATTCACATTAATGTTTGGGCCCTTAAATGTGCACGTGTCATGGCAACTTACGACGTCTAGTGAACTAGATGAACAAGCCACACACTCATGCACATTTCATATATCATCAACATATAATCACATCTCACTTCATCTCAAGACATTACATAGTACTTCATAGCATACCATAGTTCATTACATATCGTATATCATAACAACTAAAAGCATTTCATATCATATCATAACGTCATATATCTTTGGGGTAGCATTTCAGGCTTCAATATGCATATTCATAGCCCATAACACTCCCGTATAATCCCGAATACCCATAAGCAAACAAGTTACCATCAGGGAAGTTAATATATGAAAACCATGTTTTTGTTGAACCCTCAACGTGTCAAAGTTGTGTATCTTACCTGATGACGAGCACAACGATCAATAAGCAACTTTAAAGTGTCTTGTATGTGTTCCCGACTACCTATAATCATTAAATGATTATTAACAATCTAATCACCTTCTTACTTATGATCATAACCAAACTTTATATACTTGACCCATGTCAATGCTTGATTCAACAAAGATCAGACCATTAGATTAGAGTTCACTAAACTCGACAAAACTTGACCTTCACTCACTATATTCACCATCTAAACACTTTTAGTTTTGATTCAAAATTAAAGGAAATTACCATTGGAAAATAGACTCTCCCACGATTCCGTGGATAGCTTATTCGTCAAAAACGGAGTTACGGTTCAAAAGTTATGGTCGTTTAAAAATGTTAACAAAAATCAGTCCCTAACGGGAGTTACGAATAGTTGTAACGAGAGTTACGAGCCTAACAGGAGTTATGAAAATTTGTAACGGGAGTTACAGTAGAGGTGTTATCGCAGCTACCCAGCTAACGGGAGTTACACAACCGTAACGGGAGTCACAATGACTAGTCGTGAAAAACAACCCCAAAACCTTTCCAAACACATCCCAAACGACTTTAACACATATTTAGGTCTTATGAACATCAAATACACTTAAAATAAGACCAAAATCACTCATTGAAAACACCAATTAATCCTTGAATCATTTACCATCATTATCCAACCTATTAATCATCCGAATGACTCGAAATCAATTAACGGATTGCAATTAAACCAACCCAAACCCTAAGACCAGATTTGAATCTAATTGATTGACTCGTATCATCAAAAATCAAATGGAAATCATCTATATTACATGTATATGATCACAAGGATGAAAGATCTTGATAGAACTTCAATCAAACACCAAGGAACGGAGGGTTTTAAAGGTAAATTGCTCTAGGAGGGAAGAGAGGATCGACTAGGGCTTCACACACGCACAAAACCTGAAGTCTGGCAATTAGGGAAGCCTAATTATCCTTTAACCCCCTGGCCATCACTTCTTAAACTTACACTTAGGGTCCCTCAACTTCTAAACTTAACTTTCTTAGCTTATCTTTCTATCGGGAATCTTAACACACTAACAAGCACTTAATTACTTAACGTCATTTTGATTACTTTCATTAAACATCACATTTACATTCATATTAAATACATAAGCATTTAATCATATAATCACATATAAGGCACATTTACTTAACTAACCTAATGTTAACTAACGGAAGGTCAAATAGTCAAACACGAAAAGTTCGGGATGTTACAATGCAGTTGGAGATGGCAAACGTAGAGTCGCTGTGAATGATGATCTTCAAATCTCGAGTCAACTCCATTGATAGCAATCCATTGAAGTTCCTCCATCTCCTTTTCTTTTTTGGTATTTTTGGTATTTTTTGATTTTTTTTAAAATTTTTTTGGATTTTTAGATTTTTGGGTTTTTCTGATTTTTTTTTTGTTTTTTTTTCTTTTGTGATCTCCATGTGTTAACGGAGGTTTGAGAGACCCTTAATAAGTGTTGGGTGATTGAGAGGGGTTAGAAATGTGTTTACAAGGCTTAAATTAAAGTTCGAACTGCTGTTGGAGCTCTTAGCGGGCTGGCAAAGGTTCCATCGACGCTGGTAATGAACTTGTGCATCCAGCGGCGCTGGTGAGACCTGGAGCTCAAAATCAAAGTTGTAGTTCTCTGTCTCCCGGTTCCGTGCCCTGGTCACTGGCTGAAAAAGTTGTGAAGTCCCTCACTTGATGGTTTAACCCACAAGTGTTGAATACAATAAGTGAAGTAAGCACTAGATTGGACTAGTATTACAATGAATATAAATGCGACAAGTCAAGTAAGCACTAGATTGGACTAGTATTACAATAAATATAAATGCAAGAATATATATAAAGTAATTCGTAACTTAAGCAATATAAAGATAAGCAAGTAAAGTTTTTGGTGAGATACAATGTAATTTTCAAGTGTATTTTATTTATTGATGTTAAATAAAATACAAGGTTGTTGCGGAATTAAAATATTACAAAGTAAGTATCTAAACAACCTTATAAATTACAAGTGATCTAATATTTGCTAAATAAAATCTTTTGATCGAAATACTTAAAGTTGTGAAGTATAACTGTTTAGATTGAGAGTATTTGAGCAAAGGCACCAAATTGCAAAAGTATGTGTAATTTGGACGTGGGAAGTGACTTGGTATTTATAGGCAAAAAGAATAAATATAATATTATTTTTGCCGTACAAATATGGTTACATGCATTTAAGGAAACTACTTTAATTCCTTAAATGCATTGGTTAAAGTACAAGAATAAAGTCACTTGATGACTTGTCTTCTAATTAACCAACCACCTTTACATGCGTGTAAGGCTTTTAACAAAGGACAGGTGGATTGTCTGGGTAAAGGCATGTAAAGGCATAAAGTCAATTCATCGTAATCAGTGTTCAGATTTGTAAGGTCTAGAACACTGTCAAGGACTCTAGTCAAAAGATCTGGTAAGTCTGCCAGTGAGCTCCACTATTTGTCAGACTTCTTTCTTCAGACTTCAGTCTTCGACTTCAGTGAGAATGTTATTCAGTGGAAAGATCTTGACCGGAGTGAAGTCCAGTGAACCAATCTGGTGGAATCCAGATTCCTGTACAAACCGTCACCACACCTCTTTGAGATCGTGGAACCTTGTTCCTTGATGTTCTCCTCCTTACCACTTGCAATGATCTATAAAGCTCATGATTAACCAGTCGTCTGCACATCTAAATCAAAATATCAAAACGGAAAAGACAAACAAAATTGAAAACACGATTACTTGCTTGTTCAATCGAAATAGAACAAGAAGCAATATTATTACTAAACAATTATCCTAATGGAAGGAAAATTAAACACATACATGGGTTTCCTCCCAAGAAGCACTAAATTTACCTAGTCTTCAGCCGGACTCATTCCCCAAATTTACCATGGCGGGGTCTTAAACGCCCCCAAACTTAGAGTGTCGGGCGGTTTACGCGAATACGGTGAGTAAAATGTGAATCTAATCTTAGTCATTACCCAAACCATTTCCATTACCTCAACCAAATTCATTTTCAAGATGTAAAAACTATTTATTTTCTTTCCAAATCTCATTTTAAAAATATATCATTTCAAGAATACCTTTATGACATGTGACCTTCAAGTATTTCATGTTAAGGCTTATGTCCGTCCATTCTAAAGGGTCGGGAGCTAACGGGTCGGTGGCTAGTTTAAAGAATAAACAATAATGCATAAAATTACTACTAGCCCTAATTTTAACCAATTCAACGCATTCTAAACTATTTAAAGCATAGAAGGTTAGAAAGCTCTCTGAATAACCCAGCTCAGGTTGCACATGATGTTGTCCCGTGTCCTTAACTTCAGCTATCATTATGAGAGCCATATCCCGTAAATCCGGCTCTTTGAGACACTCAAAGTCTACTCCATTGAAGCCCGTGAAAACAATGAAAGAAGTTTTGGAAAGATTTTCGTGCATAGAAGATATGACAGAGTATGGAATTCCCATTACTGAAAAAAATCTCAAGAAATTTAAAAGGAAGTGAAACAACAAGAAAATTTCCGGCTTTATATGTCGTGAAAAAGGTCACTCTGCAAGTAAATGCCCAAGAAAGGGATCAAGCATTGATGCATCTACAAGCAATGATGATCAATCTTCAGACAACTTATCCAGGTTAAATGAGAGAAATTTGAGTATTTGTTCTTAAAAAATGGAGGGAAAAGATATGATGAATGAACAATACAAGAGATCAACTAGAAATCTTGTTGGTTCTTCTCAAAAACTTCCTGTGCATTCCTTATCTACTCAAAAATCAAAGGTTGTTGACAAGAAATCGGTTTCTCCAAATTGTGCTTCTTCAAGTAACAGATCTGAGAAGACCAAAAGTAGATATCCTTCAAACTCATATGGAGTTAAATAATCTGCTAAGTCTACAGAATATTATAGAACATATTATGATCGATTTGATGGAAGAAGTAGAAACGATTTCAGATCAACTCCTCAGAGCTATCATGTTGGTGAATCATCTAATGCCTCCCACAAGAAAGGTCATGAAGATGATTCAAACCACTTAAATCAGGTTTTGGGTAAAGGAGGCTGGGGAGAATTTGCATATCGTGATGATTCAGAGAGAATCCGGACAAAGAAGGTCTGGGTTCTTGATGAAGAAAACTAATTCCCTTCATTCGTGCAGAGAACACAGTAAAAGAAGATCATATTTATTGGCTATCGGTGACTTAGTTTTGGGCACACTTTCTTTAGATAACATAGTGGGTTATCGTACTTCTTTATTAGTTTTGATCTCTGTAAATCATAGTGCAAGTCTCATGAGTGTTGATTTATAATTGTTTATAAAGGAACAACTTTGAGAAAAATGAGTGTATATAAAGTGTTACTTTATTTTATGCTTGTTAATAAATCATTTGTGATGACATAATTATTAAGCTAATGATTGATGTTATCCAATGATGAATATGCAATGATGAAGTACATATGATGGTTACACTAAGGCCTTTGATCGATCACGTTTTGAGTTTCTAGTCCAGTTAACTGGAATGAGAAACCCTTAGTCTTTAATCTCTCAAGAACCAGCTTATTCAGAAAATGCAACACAAAATAGAATAATGGTTTAAGGGGGAGTCTTAATACAAGAGAAATGACTGTTCAATATGGCATTTAAGTTTACTCATTTGCTATATCCGATCTATTCAGTAGTAATTGCTTCTTCTAGAACCTATTGCATGTATCTGACTAAGCATGTTTATTCTAAGGTTGATTAGAGTACCTTTACTCCGAAAGACTACTGTGATTGACTTTTAAATTTCATGCTCAGTAGGGTATATTGCATATGCTGGACTAAGCATAACTATTCTAAGATTGATTAGAGTAATTTTGATTCTAAAATTACTGTGATTGATTTTCTAAGTCTTATGCTCCGTAAGGCATATCGCAAGGACAGTATTAAGCATGACTATTACAAGATTGGTTAGAGTGACTTTGTTCGACAAGTCCCTGTGATTGATTTTGTAACTTTGTGCTCCGTAAGGTTCTTGCTCAATAAAAGGGCTCTATTGCACGAGAGACAATAATTAGGGTTTTTCGGGTTTCAGAGAGACTTAATTGTGTTCTTGTGAACACAAAGAAAAATGTGTATTGTGACAAGGAAGAAGTGTAAAGTAAAAGGCATGAATTTGAGTGTGTTAAGTACACCTTAAATTGGGTCTTGTTTTGAAATTGCACGGAAAGTTAAGTTTTGATGCTTAAGGTTTCAGTCAAAATAGGTCAAACGGAATCATTTAATTGATGTATTTGACAGATATTTTGATTTGCAATTTATTAATAATAGTTGAATTGAATATGCTTATTGTATGAAATAACTTGATAAAGTGCTTAGATTCTACTCTTAAGTGTGAGAATCTGATGTATGTTATCAGTTAAATCTGTTTATATATTTTTGGAATTCAATTATGTATTATTGTGATGGGTGCATTAGTTGCATAGATCTCATGAGTTCGCTGATGTGGTTGCAGTTTTATTTATCTTATTTGGATGTGTGTCAGCCAACAAGATAAAAAATCTCCAAAGTATATGAAAATTGAGTCTATCCAGTCCGGAATGGAGAAACCTCAAGCTTAAAAAGGAAGCAGAGTATAATTACATATCAACAACTCAGCTAAATTCAAACAATGATAAAAATGATGACGGAGATATTATCTGAGGGTGATTATTTTTGTTGTATTTGAATTTATATCACAGCATTGTGTGTGTCCAATGGCTGTCATTGTCAACACTTAAAGATGGTGCATTAAATTTCATTAATTATTGACATAGTGGGTCGTAATTTAATGTTTTTACTTTGCAAGATGATTAAGTGGCGACAATTATGAAGAATTTCTTTATTGAGGAAAATATGATAATATTGATATGAAAAGGTGGTTTATATCTCTTCAATCATGTTCTCTAAATAATTCTTTTCGTTAATCATATCGGGTTCGGTAAAATTCATTGTGAATTTTAAATGTGTTAATCAAGTTTGTGAAAGTTGACTTTTTATAAGTCAAGGTTCCTTGAATTGAAGAAAAACAGGTTGTGTTGATATGCAAAGTATACCAAGTGGGCTCATATGTGTGTCTTTAGAAAAATGGGCTAATAATGCATATTGCAGTCAAGTGGGATTATGCCAAGTGGACTCATATGCATGTTTAAGCAAAACGGGCTAATAATGCATATTGTAGTCAAGTGGGATTAACTTTGCGTATTTTACATTGGATTCATATGCGTGTTTGTGCCTAATAGGCTTCAATATGCGCGTTTCATTTAATTGGACCTATATGCGTGTTTGGCCAAGTGGGTCGGGTATGCGTGTTTGGCCAAGTGGGCCGGATATACGTGTTTCAGTGGCACTAAGGTTTGCACGTTCTTTTGGATATAAAAGGTTAGGTTCACGCATTTATTTATCATCATATGCGTGTTTTATCCAAAAACTTCCACATTTGCGTGTTCTTGATACCTGAAGCACTGTTTACCTTCGATTCACTATACTTGATCTTTACGTGTTTTTGTAACTAAAAACACTTCCATTAACACTTCCTGAATAAAGGTATATGATTAACAAGATTTCTAAGTTCATATTTCGAGTTTAAATGGAAGAATATTTAGGGTTTTATTTTTGGGTATAAAATCACTAAAAAGGTCTATGAACACGAAATGGATAAGGAAATGGAACATTAAAACTTGTAAATCGGGCATATAGGAATCTATTGATACCAATTTCATGAGTTTTGATGTTCAAAACACTGGATCGTGTTTGAAGAAGATGAACCGCCATATGCGTGTTCTTGAACCATATGCGTGTTCTTTATCTGCGTGTTCTTGTGAACCCAGATCTTCAAATTCAAACACATTCGGAATTTGCGTGTTTGTGATGACGTCATCACAAAAGAAACACGCATTTGACCAGTCAACACCCTTTTGCGAGTTCTTGTGCCAAATAAACCATTATGCGTGTTTTGTCACCATATGCCTATTTTAGGGCATATACATGTTTCATGACTTAGAAAAATTTTTGAAATTAAAATTTTTGAAAAGTAAAATATGAAACACCACTCGCATTGACTAGTCAAACCCGACACCATATGTGTGTATTGTCACCATATGTGTGTATAAGGAAATTGTCGATTCTAGGACTTATGAAATTTTCAAATCGGGAAAGTTTTAATTGGTCAAATTAGAAAGGACATGTACCTTATGTTGTCGTTTATTAAAACTTAAACATGTTTAAAAAGATTTTGAGAAAAATGATCTCACTTATTAAAAACTAATAAAAGTTTTAATTTCGACATGTTGTTTTGATAAACTATATAACATTTTAGCGAAATATGTAAACAAATGGTTTCTATTTCACTAAGAATAAAATAGTTTTATCATTCAACGTATATGTCATTGTTTAAAGTGGATAACACTTTCAGAGCCGATGAAACTAAGAGTTTCAAGGGTTTAGAAAGTGATTAAGGGCATTAAACTTTAATACTACTCGTCAATAGTTAAAATGGATAACACTTTCAGAGCGGCACGAGGACTGCTATATCTCAGGGAGAGCAAAGCCAGCTTGGTGTTAGACCTCTCGAGCCCCCACAGCTGAAGAAAAAGGGAAAGCACCTGCTGATGCTGGCCCCACACCAACTGGAGATGTTGGAGTTGGTGTCCGGGAACGACCAACTAGAGATGTACGAGTTGGTCGCTAGAATGTTTCGATTCTTTCTGGAGATGATGTGATATCATCTGATTCTTCTGGCACCTTGAATCTGAAGAACGAGATTTTTCTGAAGTTCGGACACGATGACGTAGAATATCAAAATGCAATGGCCAACATGATCAAGCCAAAGGATCCTGGATCTAGGGCGGATCAAGAAAAAGCTCGAAGACTTGCTGCAGGCAGAAGCACAGATTCACCGATAGAGTCCAACTCAAATTTTGAGAAGAAAGCTCAGGTCGAAAGGAGAAAGAAGAGCAGAAGAGCGTGAAGAATTTCTGAAGTTCCTGAAGAGGGTTGTTTAGCCACCACTTAGGATGATAAACGAAAGACTTGAAGGCCATATCTAGATGCTGATGTCAAGGGGGAGACTGTTAGTGCATGATTCTCAGTGACATGAGCATTCTAGATATGTCAAGTATATTCATTTATAAGTTCAAGTCTTGTAATTATCTTGTAATTACTGTTTGTCTTTAATATTACCTTGGCATTTTTGTTGAGCCAATTGGGATCCAATTATGCTTATATGTTAGTTTATTATTTATATTTTGCAGATTTTAGACATAACAAGTAAAGAGTCATTAAGTTAATATTGTTTTTGCGTATTAATAGTAGTTGAGATATTAACTTAATGTTCTTCCAAAGGGAAGTTAAGATAATTGTGTTTCTGCGTATTTACAACAGTTGAAATGTTGTCGAAGGCTAATGCTAGTTCTGCGTATATTTACAGCAGTTAAAGCATTAGTTGAGTTAATGTCAGTTCTGCGTCTTGACAGCAGTAAAGACATTAACTTAGAGTACAATGTCGGTTCTATGTCTTGACAGCAGTAAAGACATTTACTCACCATATCCTAAGTGTTATTTGAGGGTTCTTAGGAACAAGCAAAAGATTTGCTTGTTCAAAGTAAGAACACTCAAATGGTCATTTGAGAGTTCTTGAGAACAAGCATAATGGTTTGAGAGTTTCTGTATATTTGTATGTAACAAACAAGGTTATAAAAATATGAATGATACGACAGCTCCGAGATGATGTTCAATGTCGTTGTATCAGTCGAACTAGGTGTATGGCCATGATACAGGTGAGTATTTCAAAGCAAGGGGAATGGGTTGTAAAGAAGTTTTATGATGAGCATAATCACCCACTTGATCCACCATCACAAGTACTAAGGCAACGATTTCACAGCATTTTTCATCACTCTAAAGAATGTAAAGATGCTGTAACTCTATTATCGAATTCGGGTATTAAACCTTCTGATATCACTAAAGTTGTGAATGCATTAAGAGGTAGTGAAAAAGATAGGCTTACTCGAGTTCAATGTTCTAATATTGTCGCCAACCAAAGGAAAATTAATTTAGGAAAAGAGTGCCATGGAATCATTATGCACTTCCAAGAAAAGGCAGAACTAGATCATTGCAATGGAATTGGGTACAGATGGTATACTACGAAATGTGTTTTGGGCTGATGGGAGATCAAGATGGTTTTTTTGTCAATTTGGCGATGTCGTTGTTTTTGACACAACTTACAAAACTAACAAATTTAATTTACCATTTACCCCCTTTGTTGGGGTGAATCATCATGGTCAATCTATTCTGTTTGGAGCCGCGTTGCTGGAAAATGAGACTGAAACATCGTTCATATGGTTGTTTAAGGAGTTTCCAAAATGCATGCATGATTGTCCACCTGTTTCTATCATTACCGACCAAGATATAGCAATGGGTAAAGCAATTGCCAAGGTTTTTCCTGAAACGAGAAGTCGCTTTTGTGCCTGGCATATTCGAAAGCATATTTTAAAACATCTTCAACCATTACGATCTCGATATGATGATTTTGAAGAAACTTTTAATCGATGGCTCAAAAGTCAAAATATATGAATCAAAATGGGAGGAATTAAAGGATAAATATGAGATTGGGGATGAGTCTTGGTTAGAAAACATGTATTGCTTGCGTCATTATTTGGTTAAAACATATTTGAAAGATGCTTTTTTCGCGGGCATGACAAGTAGTGCTCGTTGTGAAAGTATGCATTCGTTTTTTGATGTTTTTGTGAACTCCAAAACGATGTCAAATGATTTTGTACGATAATATTACAAAGCATTAAGCTCACGAAGAAGTGCCGAAGAAGATCAAGATCATAGAACTGTGAATTCAAAGCCTACATTACATGGTGATCATCCAATTGAAGTCATGGCATCTCACACTTACACAAGAAATATTTATGATATCTTTAAAAGTGAGTGGAAGAAGATTGTGGTCATGAAACATTAAACAAAGATTCATCTACGGTAAAATATCGGGTTGGCCTTTTGAAAATGAATAAGGAATATTGGAGGATTGTTGAGTATTGAGTAACTTCGGATTTTTCTGCAAGTTGTTCGTGTGCAAAATTTGAGACTTATGGAATCTTATGCAAGCATATTCTATACATAATGAGGAAGAAGTCATTAAGAGTCATCCCAGACCAGTACATATTGCCAAGATGGACAATGAAAGTAACATATAAGGTTGAAAATTTTGAACCACGACGGAGATATGGTGATAGTAATGCTACTGGGGAAAGTACTTTATTAACTTTATGGTCAATTCGAGCAAAATTTAACAAGTTAATAGAAGATAGACGAGATTCTCCCACCCAAATTAAGAAAGTCGAGTTCATCCTTGATGGCCTTTTGGAAGACAAAAATCAAAGAAAAAAAACTAGAGTCGAGTCGATGACTAATTCTGATTCTAATGTCCCTTTTATGACACAAAAGGACATAACACAAGAAATTCCGGTTCTTGATCTAGCTGTCAAGACAAAAGGTCGTCCAAAGGTTGCTACAAGAATAAAAGGGAGTTTGGAAATTTCTATGGACTCGAAAAAGAAGAGAACATGCGGTTATTGTAAAGGAAGAGGTCATAATAGACGCAGGTGTCAAAGAAAAAAGGTATGATCATGTTTTGTAATACATACTTGTAAGCTCATTTTTTATATGTTTTTATCAAGACTTTATATATTATTCATATGGATGATGCACAAGAAGAGGCTATCATTGAGTTGGCATGAGAATGAATTGGTGGAGTTAGGTTTTGTTCTATCTTGGTGCTGCAGTTTTTAGTTCGATTGCTGATGTTGGGTTGTTATTTGCTGCTGCTGTTAGCTCAATTGTTCACACTCCAAGTTGCTGGCTTTTTGGTACAAGTGTTAGATTGGATCAAGTTGGTGTCACATGTCATGGAAGGACATTCAAGAATTAGTATTTTCGTAGTATTACGCTATTACTATAGTATTGTTTGCATTATTGTTTCCTGTCAAATGTGTGGTCTATATATTTGTTTACAGTTTGCAACATAGAATAATCATAAAGTTTGTTGGGTCTTAGTTTTTGGATATGGATTTTCAACTTTTGAGTAAAGTTTCAATGCAATATTGTATTTTATTGGTTGTGCTAAATATAATTCACCAAATTTGAGAAATGCAAAAAGATTAGAAAAACAAGCAATTCACTTGCAAAATTTAAAAATGTTTCATTTTGTTTTGGAGTAACCGATCAACCGTAAATTGGGAGATTGATAAAATTAACGGTACATAAGTCATTTTGTTAATCTAACGTAGTTAATAGGCTACATTACCAAGTAGCTAATATTTCCCATATATATATATATATATATATATGGTAAAGTTATTTTGAGAACCCTTTTTTTTGCAAGAACCTTTGAGAGCTTTTTAAATCAAGTCTAACTGATGATTGTTCTTTACATGAAAATTGTTTTTTGATTGGTTTCTGAATAACTTATGTATAATTTTGAAGTTTATAATTGTGTGGAGCATGGATTATTATCCGTTATACAATTATGTGGAGATTTAGATTTTGATCACATGTGTACGAATATTGCTATGATCACATGTATGCAAGTCGATCACATGTAATCATAGCAATATTCGTGCACATGTGATCAAGAATCCAAATCTCAACATAATTGTATAACGGATGATAATCCATGCCTCCACACAATTATAAACTTCAAAATTACACATAAGTTATTCAGAAAACAATCAAAAACAATTTTCATGTAAAGAATAATCATCGGTTGGACTTGATTTGAAAAATTCTCAAAGGTTCTCGCAAAAAAAAGGGTTCTCAAAATAACTTTTCACTATATATATATATATATATATATATGGAATATAAGGTTGTCCGGTACCTAAGCTTAGGTGTGGAACCCCTCACATAAATTTTTTTTAATATTTTTTTTATTAATGACTAAATGCTTGCGCCTCCATGAATTTTATGAATTAAAAAAACAATGTGTGAGTGTTCCACACCGAAGCTTAAATAGCTAACAGGCTTATGTTTCCATCCCCTATATATATATGTGTGTGTGTGTACATATTACATATATATGTAAGATAAGATTAATGTGGGAACTAAAACGAAAGTGAGAACGGCGAAAACCACTATTTCTCCTTCCTCTTTCCCTTTTTTGGTGTGGTTTTTTAATTTTAATTATTTTTGTTTTTGATAAAACCTCAATCCAAAAAATAATTTTTTAAAAAAAACTATATGAGTTGTGTTCAAAACAGATGGATATGGTACGAGCTTTGCCCTTATTCGATCTAAAGGGGTTGTCACAAGACGCATATGAGAATAATATGGATTTGATTAGTGACGATCCAAGAGATGACAGTTATTGGATACGGTACGGGCATATCCCTTTAGATCTAAAAGGCTCTGCCCTTGGAGATGGGTTTTTAGTAGATCTCACGGTTCTCACTTGATTATTTCACTATATATAGGGAAAAGGAATTTAAGATTATCCGGCATCTAAGCTTAGGTGTAAAACCCCTTATATACTAATATTTTATTATTTTTGTTTATTGAATTTTATGGTTTAAAAAATTAGTATGTTAGTGTTTTACGCCTAACCCGACAGCCTTATATATTAGATTAAAAGGTGTTAGTGAGTTATTTCAACGCTTTCCTTTGAATCAAAATTAGAATGTTAAGTCAATTATTTTGAGCAAACAAATAATTCGTTTATCGAAATAGAAGTGAAATTGAGACGTATGGGTTCTCTTTGTTTACATAAGATTTAATTGTATAGCAAATAGAAAGTCACATATATTGTAAATCTAGCTATTATGTTGATCTCCTGCTCACATTAATAAAGTCCCCCTCTTACTCTTTCAGTTCTCAAAAAAATCTTCTTGTCTTATTAATAAAAGAGGATCCCAATAATAAACTTCCTTAAAAAATGCCAAGTGGCAGCATACACCCTTTCTTCAACTAGCATTCCGTCAAACATATCATTCAAACAGTTTAAACGCCCAATTTATTCCACTAATATATGAAAATGAAATAAAATTCAAGAATTCCCAATATCATCATCATCAATGAAATCACAAAAATTTGATTTTTTACTATACTAAGCCCCCCATTATCTTAATGATACTGAAAATAAGTATGAGTCATCTTTATCCGGATTTTAGTTTATTTTAAAAAAAAAAAAAATTATTCGAGTTGGTGAATGTTAAGGGATACGAGCATGGTACCCGCGCAAATGCGGCGGCGATGACATTAGTTGCGGTATGGTGGCGTCGACGTATGGTGGTGGCGTAGACGTATGGTGATGGCGTCAGCGTTAAGTGGTGTAGGAAATTGATACAAAGATATTTGAAATTAGGAATAGTGAATATATCTTTTAAAAGATTATGGAATGATTGTGTAAGTTAATTAATTAAGGGTAAAATTGTAATTTCGCATGTCCTAAAATTGTAAACTTTTCGACATAAACGTATAATTTTTATATAGTAGTATAGATAGTCTTTCTCAATCCATTTCAGGTATTCTCAATTAAGGTTTTTTAGATTTTTGATTTTTAGGGTTCATTCTTTTTTTAATTCTTTTGCTAAGAAATTAGCCTTTATTGATTCGTGATTTAAAAATTTCCAGACGCTTGCTTTGGAGCAATTTGTTTGATTAATTTGTTTATTGCTTCATTGGTGAATGACATATATTAATATATACTGTATACTATTAAGAATTTAGGATGTTTGGTAATTTTATATTTCTATGGTATGTTTGAAGCTTTGGTGTTTGAAAAGGATGTTTACATTATCGTGCAGATTACGCATCACATCCAAACAAATTGAAATTCTCCAAATCCTAAGCATAACATGGTCGTCAAATCTAGGCAATTTTTATATACTTCGACTGTGGTTGCTTTTCATCCATCAATAATTTATCGTTGGTAATTAAGACGGCAAGGCATCATCTACTGGTTCTTTGTTTTCGATTCCCTTCCGTGATTACGTTCATACATTTGTTTTAATAATGGGAAAGTAATTTTGTTGGTTTCAATCTTTATATAGTGATATTTTTGTTTTTGTACTTAATTGCTCAAAAGACTGGTATGGTATACATATTTGATTTTTCTTCTTAACCTTGAACCATACCAGGTTACTGCCTCTTCTACACGAGTCTATATAAAATGAACCTGACAAATGGGCTAGCCTGAACTAGGTAGGGTGATGTAAATTCTAGGGTAGTTAATTAGCTTGATGGTTCTGTTGTTGTCTTATGACTTAGTTGGTAATGGTTCACGTCATAAAACACATGTGGACGCACTTGTGAGTCGGCTACTTTGGGTTGTTGATACTGGATTACTGTCGACTTGGTCATAGCATCACCTTTGGTCGGTCTATGTTTTCGTTGTAATCTGTTTCATTAGTATGGTACACTTCATCCCTGATTACCTGTTGCTGGTTTGCTCTGTTCTTATTGCAACTACAGATTCATCTATAGTGTTCGTACTTTTGTTTGACAAAAAGACCCACCGTTGGTGAAAGCAACAGGGGAAGTCAGAAAATATGAGGAGTACAAGAAAGATGGAAACACAGATGGTAAAGGGGAGAGGAAATGGCGACGACTACACAGAGGTATTCATTAAGTAGCATGAAAGAAAACAAGAAACCACTGTTGGTTATGAGCTTTCAGAAAACAATGGATGCAACTGTAGAAAGAAAAACTTCAGTGAGAAGGATTGCAGGAAAAAGATACTAGCTGCAGAAATTCGTTTCCTTTATTAATATTAGTATTACATGTATGTTACGTATGATTATCAATATAAGCAAATGGGTTATGATTATAGTTTATAGATACTATCAATACAGGTAATGTTATCCGGGTTTTGTTAAGAAAGCAGCCCCAGGCCCATTTACAAGCTACAGCTTCAAACCCCTAGCCACAACCCCAGTTTAAAGTTTTTGTGCCAACAATGGAGTCCGTCACAAACCACATGATATCAAATGGTAAGTTTAAATTTCAACCCTATTTTTCTTTAACATATGTTTTATTTATAATTGGTGATGAAATAGGGGTAGATTGGGAATTGGGATTAAGCGCCAAGAATAACGTAATTTTGGTATGTGAATTGTTCGAAAATGGCGTCCGTAAGTGGACAAATGAAGACATTATATGGTAGGTTAAGTTTCCCGCCTATTTTGTTAGATTGGAATAGGGTTAGATCGGGTTTGGGCGCACATAAAATCGATAACATGATGAATTATTTTTAAACTTCCAGGACATTATAAATACATATGCTTCTTGATCTAAATTGGGAATAGGGTTAGATTGGGATTGAGCGCCAATAAAAATATAATGCCTGTTGAACTGGATTGGGAATATACATGACCTGCATCAGTGACCACAGGTATCTCGCTTGGTCCCGCTCTTTCAATGGAAGTCTTGGGGGAACAACTTCCGCCACTTCGACTGCCCAGTACTTCTAGTTCCAACAGGGGGAGGCGTCTTGATTACATGCCCTATTGCCTGCCCAAATAAACGAACCCCAGTAGGAACAACGCCCCCATTTTCAGCCACTTTGAGGTTCATTTATTTGGGCAACTAATAAGTCATATAATCAAGACTCCTGCCCCTGTTAGAACTGCAAGTACCGAAACTGTCAAAGTGGCGGAAGTTGTTCCTGCCAAGACTTCCATTGAAAGAGCGGGGCCAAGTAAGATACCAATATCTAGCCAGCAGCAGTCTGCCCTTGTTGGAATGCCCTTGTTGGAACTGAGATCACTGATGCTGGTAAAGTTGCGGCTATTCCTGCCAAGACTACCATTGAAGTGGAGGCCAATGTTGAAATTGGGCTGCCAAGCAAGATACTTGGAACTGTGATATCTGATACTGGTAAAGTAGCGGTAGAAAATTCGCCAAGCAAGTTGAATGACATGTAACAATTTTGCAACAATTTAATAACGGTAATTAATGGTTAACTATTTAATATTTTATATATATCATGTGTAAGGATATAATAGGGTACCTAATGCTTAACTTTTTTTGATAGGTGAATTTCGCTAGAAAATTTGCGTTGCGATTCGACAGCGGAAGGTCTAGCATACATTGTCTTAACCGGGTCCGCGCTAGAGAGCTCCCTTGACGTAGAAATGCCTATTTCAGATACCCGATGGGGGAAACCCCTTACTAATCCGCGCGTAGGCACGATGACTGATAGGGGTAAACCCTGCCCCCTCAGACTTGAAGCTAGGAATACCCAAGTCAAGCCCTCATAAAGGGATTTAATTTATATTATCTCCTTAAGGCTTGAACACAAGACCTCATGCAAAGGTGTATGGTCATTCAACCATTGAGCTAAAACTCAAGGACAAATAATGCTTAACTATTATATTATGTTTAAGAATATAATTAAAATTAAAATATATAGAATAATACATAACTATATAACGATGCTATAATAAAAATAAGGATAATTAATGTTTGAATAATTAATGTACTGATCAAGATTTTGATCCTCTTATAAAGTCCATTTTTTTATTACCATATATTAAAATATTTACAAAAAAGTTTTTATCAATGAAAACCACGAATACATAGTGAAATTGAATATAACAAATGAACCTGTTTAATGTTAAATGAATGGAATACAAACCCATTACGAAAGTCCAATTACCAACGCCAAGTCCAATTACCAAACCCGTTACTCAACCGGAACTAGTATACATCTATACCCGTCTATTTTATATCGAAAGTTAAACATGTAATTCAACACCCAAACAAATCAACAACGTGACAGATTGTACAATTATCAAAGACATTCATATGACGGGCTTCTCCCCCTAGTGATTATAAAATTTGAGCGGAGCATAATTGGGGAATTTATTTAAACACCTAATTTCCCAAACATACACAATAAGGTTTAGGACTTTAATCAAAATAGTGAATTGGTGACTTCTGATTGACTTTAAAGGCTTAGAGCAAGAAAAATGATTGAACTTTATAAAGAGAATCTGCAAATAATCAAAAATAGAACCTGAAATTAAATCTTGACTGGCTAATCAACTGCAAAAACAAATTTTACCATAAATCACATATAATAAAATCAATCATGGGCTTTATATAAGAAAATTATATAGATGATTTATATATAAAAAAAAAATACTTGATGTCACTAAGGTTTGGAATTTCTTCACAAAATCTTGAGTTATGATCACCATTTTCTAGCAATCAATCTGCTCTCATAAATCTTGCAAAAAATAAAAATAAAAAATAAACTGAACTATAGATAAATTTAGTTCGGTAGGAATATAACGGCTTGAATCTGAACCTGGCTAAAAATAAACAATAATTTGATGAACATAATAAAAACATACAACATGAATTGTGTGTGATGTGAGGACTTTGGTTTCTTTGTGTCAGGGCTGTTCTCAAAAAACACAAGATCTTTGTGTCCCAACCTAGAAAGAAAATAAAGCCAAAACACCATGAATCCAAAGCATAGCCAGTATTAGTTTTTAAGAACATCTAGGAGAACAAATTATAAAAATCAATTACACATCATCAGATTCAAATTGATTCAACTCAACCAAGTAAATCAATTTTAAATAATCTATATCTATAATCCATAATACCTGTCTATAACGCCTTATCAAGAGATGAGAGAGAGAGAAAAATAATGAAAGAAAGCAGAAAAAGGGAGGCCACTAAGGCAAGAGGGAGTTCCAGTCGGGTACTCATCCGGTATGCCGTACCCGATTGGCTACACCATCAAGGGTGTTCGGGTAAGGCTCGGTTAAGGCCCGATCGGCTACACCATCGAGTAGTGAAACCGATGTTGGGTAAGGATTTTGGAACGTTAGAAGCCAGTGGGTCCCCCAAAACCGCTAGATCTGGATTTTTTTTTTTTTAAAAAAATTTTAATCCATTTTTCATTCATAAAAATTCTTCTTCCAATTTTTACACCATAACTTTTATTTTCACCTAATTTTCATTTGGGATTAGTTTCCTCGAATGTAAGAAACTTTGAATGAATGTCTATAGTATGAAATAACTAAAGTTGTGTGTATTGTATGTAAACAACTTTGAAATAATGTTTATTGTATGTGAGAATTTCGTTTCAACCAATTAAAATCTGACAAGTGGCACATGTATATGGTTGCCACGTATGTTTTCTTACATACAATAAACATTTTTTCAAGTTGCTTACATACAATACACATAACTTTAGTTTTTTCCTACTATAGACATTCGGTCAAAGCTAATTACATTCCAGGAAACCAATCCCTTTTCATTTACTCCACAACTTCCTTTCAACCAAAATCACTAAAATTGACCTTCGTGATTGTAAAATGACTATCCAAACTCACCTAGATTACAACTCCAAACACCTCTCAGATGTGAATAACGTCATTCAGGGCGTTTCTGAATGAAATTATGTATTTTAGTTTTATTTATGTATTGTGGTTTTAAGTTAAATAAATTATGTTTTATGTTTATATGATTTTAATTATATGTATTAAAATTAAATGAAAAAGAAAATGAAATTGGGTAAGAATTGAGTATGTATTGCAAGTTATTTAGGTAAGAATTTGATAGAATTGAGTAGTTTTAAAATGGAGAGTTTTGATTAGAGGATTAATTGGGTATAATTGGGTAAAAATTATGTACTCCTTTCACCCAAATATTATTTAGTTTAGTTTATGAGTCCCCGTATAGGGTTTGTTTGAGATCTAGCCACATAGTAGATATGCATGTGTTTTGAAACACAACTCAAACTAAACTGCTTATCAAATCTTACACGCGTACAAGTCAACTACTTGTGATTTTAAGGATGTAAAAAGTAAAAAACATAAATCCTCCCAAATAATACTCTTAATTTTTTTTTTTTTAACTATGACATTATAACACTTGGTAGAACTAAAAGAAGATTAGATTAGATTTGTTATGTTTTAAAGTTTAAAAAAATTATTAAGCTATTTATTTAAAAGATATATCATTTCTCACGTAAAAAGGCCTTAATAATATTGGGTTTCACTTTTAAACTAGTTAATGTACTACGCGTTGCCGCATTATACGTTTTTTACACGATAAAATTTTTGAACCAAATTTATATCAATTTAAATAGGACAACTAAATAACAATAACAATATACATATTGTAAACGGAATAACAAAATGTATAAAAAGATAAATAACAACTATATGGTGCTTACAATAATTAAAAAGTAAATGATTTTAAAACTAAATACCCATATTTTTCAACATTTTTTTATTTATATTTGTTGAACTATGATAATTTAACAAATTTAACTTATCATTGATATATAAAAACTTTCAAAAACTAAAATCTACATTAAACTTAATACCATTATTTTACAAACATTTTGTACAAAATATAATTAACATACATATCCTATTAATAATTTCTTATACGAAATATTTTTTTTAAATAATAGTATCATTAAGTTATAAAGAAAACTTAATACTTTCATCCTGCGTATTACGCGGAAAATAATCTAGTTAAATAGATATGTAAAAACCTAGCTTTTTTATTTTTTTAGCTTTATAAATTTCTAGATTCTGAATGAAGGTTCTTAAAGAAATGGAGAATCTTCATTTTTTTATTTTTTATTTTTGTCTTTTTTTATTTTTGTTTTATTTCATTCTTTTTTTAATTAACTCATTTCAAAAAAAAAAAAAAAAAAAAAAAAAACTTAATCCGTGTTAGTGAGTTATACATAACGGTGCGGTACAAGTTTCACCCTTAAGGTTTGTGTTTTTTAATTTATTCGAGTTAGTGAGTGTTGAAGATTAGTCACATGCAAAGGTATACAATTCCCCTACTTTTTTTCAAACCTTCGTACTTAAATCTTTAACACCACTTCGCCTTTAAGGTTTGAAGTGGGTGTTAAAAGTTAGTCACTTGCAAAGGTGTATAGCTCATCTAGATAAATTGTTATTTTTAATAACAAACCTTAAAGTTTGAGTGACTAATCTGCAACACTTATTTTTATTTTATTTTTTTAATTTGAGTATGAAGATTTGTGTTTTTTTGATGATTCTTAAAGTGGGTGTTGAAGATTAGTCACTTGCAAAGGTATATAATTCGCCTAAATAAAGATGATAATGTATGTCTTGGAAAGTACCAAAATTGTCATCACGTGGGAAGCACGTGGGGGTGTTAATGGATAAGAGATGGCAGTCGTCAATTCAAAGGACGAAACACGAACATTATCCTCCTATAAAGAACCGCCAATGAAGTTATAGAACCACAAGGATGAAACATGATTTGTTGAGTAATCCACAAGGAAGATTTATTTCGATAAGCCTAATTTGTATTGGAAAAAATATATAAAGACACGTGTAATTACAGTTAAAATTACAATAGTATATGTTTCTGTATTCAGTAATTGGCAATATTCGCGGGTTGGTAAGAAGTCAGTCTTGTTTGGTAAGACGGAATTTGACATAGAAAAGAGAGCCTTTGTTTTTTTCCATTTTGCAATGAAAGTCCCTTTTTGATTATTATTGCAATGGGGTCCTTATTTTGATTTTTTTTTTCCCGCAAGATTGGTCTTTTTTAACAGAACCGTTAGCGGGTGTCGTTAAATCTTCACATGTCCATCACGTGCAGGGGCAATATCGTCATTTCATAAAACAAAAGGGACCCCCATTATTAGTAAACTCGAAAAAAGCCCCCCATTGCTAAATTAGAAAAAACCACAGGGACCAATCATGCAATTTAAGCCGTTAGATTTTTTTTTGTTTAATTTAATTGATTGCAACATATAATTGTTAGTGCGCCAGATTTTTAATTGATAGTTTCATGTATACTCAAAAAATTAATAATGGAGATATACTTTGTATAATATTAAATTAATTGATATATCATATATGTACTTTTATTACGAGTATTATTTAAGGTTAAAAAAAATAAGAGATTATATATTTACTAAACCAATTAACCAAACACCTTTGAATAATATAAATGTTATATGTGGTATTTTAGTTCTTCATATAATATATTAAACATTTATGTAGTTGGTTTAATAAATATTATTAATTATTAAATATATATTTGATATTTTTAATAAAGATTTATTCTTTTATGAAAAAGTAAAAAGTATAAATTAGTAATAGATTCCAAAAATTATAAATTAATAATTATTTTTCTATAATTATTAATATAACTAATAACTAAGTTTTTTTTACGATCATATTTTCTAATTATTAATTTTAGTTATGACAAATGCAAAGTTATTTATAAGGGGTTAATTAAGTTATTTAACTCTAGTATATGAGAAAATGAACTATAATGCATAACTTTACCTATCTTAGGTACTGTCATATTAAAAAATTTATAAATTAAATCTTTGAATTTGATAAACGTAAATAGCTCCCTAAATTATACATAATCCCCCCGAAATAACATGTTTTACATAAGATAGATAAGACATGCTTTATCCAAGCTTTCTTCTTAGTAAATATATATAAGTAAAGAGAAAATTATATTTTTTGTCCTTCAACTTGACTCGTTTTGCACTTTTTGTCCTTAAAGTGCAAAAATAGCACTTTTCATCCCTGAACTAGACACTTTTTTCACTTTTCGTCCCCGCGATAACGGTTGTTAGTTTTTCTCCATTAAAGTTGCAACGTTCGTTAGTTTTTTTGTTCACTTTTCGTCCTTTCCATTTTTTTTACTTTATTTTCATTTTGATAATTTCATAACTGCCCAGCGATGTAGAAATCGTAAAAGAGTAATACACGAATCTTACAAGAAACTATTGAATGATTAGAGTCAACATTTACAATGAAAGCACGAAACTCTATGAACAAGTCGAACAAAACATTAAATAAAAATACAATTAACACGATTAATAAATATGGAGTATTATATTTATTATGATCATATCTAATTAAATATATATATGTAAACTATTTAACATTTTTGATTATTGAACTTTACAAATCATCAAACCAACCCATAAATATACTATAATGTTTTTGTTAAGTATATTGTGTTATCTAAATTACGATAAATATATTTTAGTAAGTATAAATATAAAAAAAATGTAATATGTCTCTTGGTCTTCTTTTAAATACGGTATATACACCATTGTACAGTTATGAAATTATCAAAATGAAAATAAAGTGAAAAAAAATGGAAAGGATGAAAAGTGAACATAAAAACTAACAAACATTTCAACTTTAACGGAGAAAAACTAACAGCCGTTATCGCGGGGACGAAAAGTGAAAAAAGTGCCAGTTTGAGGACGAAAAGTGCTATTTTTTCACTTTAAGGACGAAAAGTGCAAAATGTGTTAAATTCAGGGACAAAAAATGTAATTTACTCATAATAAAAGATAAAAAATAAAAAAATGATATGTATTGAAAGATTAGTCCTTGTGGCTTCTTCATTTTAACAATAGGGGCTTTTTGATTTCATTAGCAATCGGGGTCCTTAAATGTTTTGTGAAAAGTTGAAACTTCCCTACATGTGATGGCCAGTTGCTAAAATATACAAAATATAGGGACCAATCTTGATTCATTATTTAGGAATATGGGGATCTATATATAGAGCCAATAGCGCGGCTGTAATTAATTGATCTTCAAGAAAAGCAATTGTAAAACCGTTTCAAGATTTTCGATTTCAAATAGGCGAAATGTCTTTCTTTTCTTAAAGCTGTTTGTGGCTGCTGCCATAGGAATCGGCTTTTGTGTTTGGGTGAAACACAATAGTAATAAGGGAATAAGATAATAATACTTCCGAAGGCGAAATAAAATCTTCTCGGCTGCCTTTTTCATTCGTTCGGCGCAAACAAGTAAGTATTGCAAAAGCATAACATCATTTGATTAGTTCATGTTAATTTATTTGTCCAGATTGTTTGTTTTATGGGTTTGGCTAATTAAATTAGTTAATTAGACAAAAAGATTAAAAAAAAAAAAAAAGGTAGGAAGAATTTAAGCTAGGGAGAGCTAAGTTAGCTGATTTGACGTTAAGTTTTCTGCCAGCAGATCCATCGAATTTCATTCGAGAACGAATATCCAGAAACAACTATTTATGAGTAGTTTATCGGCATCCACCTTGTGGCATCCACGAAAAAAGCCTTTACTAGTACGAGGAACAAATATCATCCCTGACGATGTCTTGTTAAGCAACATATTTATTCGATTAGCAGCCAAACAACTTGCTCAAATGAGATCCCTTTCTAAAACCTGGAATTCTCGCTTGTCTCATCCCTCCTTTATCAAATCTCATCTCGATCATTCCAAGGATACCAATGATGAAATTCTTATGGTATTCCAAAACTCGTATATTTCAGAGATTACACCATTCACCACACACACCACACCGGACCTCCAACTCACGAATTCGGTCAATGTCCATATGAATAGCTCCTCAGCTTATGGCCATTTTGTTGGCGCCGTTAATGGTTTAATATGCCTTTTTAGTAATGGAGTTTTCAAGATTTGGAACCCTTCTCTCTCGTCCTTAATAGCTCTCCCACCATATACGTTTGACAGTGACGAGGATGATATAACTTTCAATCACCGGTTTGGGTTTGATCCCAAAACGAATGACTATAAAGTTATCAAGCTTACATATAATAGCAGTGTAGACGATAATATAGCTTACAACTGGTTTCCCGTGGAGGTGTTCAGTGTGTTAAAGGGTTCTTGGGAATCAATTACCGAAAGGTTTCCATCCCATGTTGAAACGATTCTTAATATGAATGAGTTTGTTGTAGATGGATATGATGGTCGTCTTCATTACCTTTGTAGGGTTAATTATGGAGCTGAACGGAAGAAAGTAACAATAGTGGCCTTTGATTTGGGTGATGAAACTTTTAGTGAAATAGTACTCCCAGATAGTGTACAAAATTACAGTAGGGCGATGGAGGTGGGAGTTTTGTCCAAAAAGCTTTGTGTTATGTCAGGCCTTCGCAATGGTGGTTGCGAGGTGTGGGTGATGGAAAATTATGGGGTGGTTACTTCGTGGGTGAAATGCCATGTAATTTCAAAATATAAGGGTCATGATATTTATCCAATTGGATTTACTTCAAACAATCAGTTTCTGTTTGCACATGGTATTCATCTATCATTGTACGACCCAGAAGCATCCACATTTAGAGATTTTAAGGATGCGCAACCATTTACCAACTTAGTCACAGTTGTTCAATATGTTGACAGTCTCGTTTGGGTAACAGCCGCTAAGTGGGCCTATAATGATGTCTCCAAATCTTCATCACAGATTGAAAAGAAGCAACACTTATTGGATGGTTAATGAATGATGATCAAACTAATAACACCACAAGAGGTAACACCATAATTAGCTGTCTGCTGAACGACTCGGTTTAACAAAAGTATCGATCAATTTCTAATATATTACTTTAGACACTATTTCAATTCGCGAGCATGAATGTATTAGAAACATTGTTTATGTTGTTGTTTAATTATCTGTTCGTATGATATGTCTGAATTGCACAAGTACTCAGAAGTTTTCCTATTGTTGAATATCTGTTCACGCTTGATTATTTCTAAACTAAGTTGGTGGAATTTCTATTCTAGCCAGGATCTCTTTCACTCGAGAGACACGATCCAATTGGTTATTTATCACAATCAGAAGAGACAGATTACCTGTTATTTTTTAAATCCTTACAGTTTCTTATATTGTGTTTTAAATTGAAATTTGCATTCAGGTATATTGAATTGTTGGGGCCTATTAATTATTTGTCATTGGGGTTCATGTCCTGGACGTCGATCATACACAAGTACAACCAAACAGTTTGCTAACAAAGTTCAAGAAGGTGATCATATGTATATATGTATTATGTATATATGCATTCTTGAAAGGGATGTATTTGTTATCAAACTCACTGTGTTGGATCCTATTGAGTTTTGGCAAGGGATAATTTTTTTTTTTTTCCGTTTTTTTTTATAAATCCATACAAAGGTAACCTATTTACACGAATTTCCTATTAAAGGTAACCTATTTTGTTTTCGTCTATTTAAAGGATCCTATTTTCAAAAAATTCCTAATAAAGGGTATCTCGTTAGTTTTTGACAGACGAAACTCGTGAAGTGCCACATCATTGATGCCACGTCATCAGTTTTGCTGACTTGGTACTTGACTTTGACCGGTAAAAGTCAAGTCAAATCAAGTGCCACGTCAAAGTCAAGTGCCACGTCAGCAAAATTGATGACATGGCATCGATGACGTGGCACTTAACGAGCTCAGTCTGTCAAAAACTAACGAGATACCCTTTATTAGGAATTTTTTGAAAATATGATCCTTTAAATAGACGAAAACAAAATAGATTACCTTTAATAGGAAATTCATATAAATAGGTTACCTTTTTATGAATTTTTCCCTTAAGGAAATGGTACATTTAGTGAATTCGGGTACCCTTATCTCTGAAACCCTTTACGATGATATCACAAATGCTCCATAATTTAGGTCGGAGGATTACTAGTTTTTGGTTTTTATGGTGTACAATGACTGAGCTGGTTAGATTTGTAGGATGTAGTGATGATGGTAAATGCTAGTATAGGATGGTTAAGTCTAGACTACTCAACTGGTAATTTTGAGATAATACATGGGATGATGTTTATGTTATATTGTTTGTTTGTGTCATACAGAATTGCAGGTGAGCAGTTTGTATTTGTTATATAGTTTGTTTGTGTCAACTGGTAATCTTGAGTTGGTATCTTTGGTACAAGGATTTATTGTGTAATGTTTGGATAGCTGCATGTGTGGAATTGTATCACTTGTTCTTTATTCAATTCACTTGCAGTTGAAAAGTTTCAGAATTGGTAATCAGGTAATGAGCTCTGTTATGCAATGTTGGGCTCAGTCTGGTTTACAGTTTATGAAATTTTTGGCTGCAAACGTGGGCTTGGAAGACCGATAAGATGAGAAATTGCTTTTGTTTTTGTTATTATTCCATATGTCTCGTATTGCAAAGTTGATAGAATCGAAGTGTTTTAGATTTTTGTTGTTAGTTGGGATGTGCACTCCCTAATTATCTATGGAGCCATAATGACCACTCTTTTACAAGTAAAAGAACATGTGTTTTCTGTAAAGCTCAAACTGATGGCCGTCATAAACTCATAATCATCTCTTTTAGTCTGGTGGTACCTTATATATGCTGCTGTACGTACTATCTTATATATGGCCGTCATAAACTCATAATCATCTCTTTTAGTCTGGTGGTACCTTATATATGCTGCTGTACGTACTATCTTATATATGGTGGCATGGTATGATTTTAGTTATTTATTGTCACAAAATATCCAACTGATCATATACAAAAATGGCATTAAACGAGCTTTGCTTTTCCAGAACTCGTAGTTACACTTGTGATAGTACTTATTTCATGATACAAAAAGGAAATCTACGAATCCGGAAAGGCGGGCACACCTCTGCCATGGCCTCCAGTTCAAAAATGACGGTGTTGTCCCATCCTTCTTGAGCAGGGTTTGTCTCACATTGTGGCCGAAACTCGATAATGGAGAGTATATGATGTGGGGTTCTAATAGCACCTTGGCCCATTTAATTAAGCGAGCAATAACTTATTGCCTTTCACTTCTTTGGCCGCAGAGATTAAAGTTGATATCGAAACGGGATGATGCTTAAGGCAGAGCAAATTGTAAGTGGGATTAATAAGATGATGAATCCTGGCGAGATTAGAAAGAGATGAAGCAAAACCGCGATCGCTGAAGGTGGACATGCATCTTACTATAATGTTAAACGTCTTATTGAGATCATCTCACGATCAAGGAGTAAATTACTTTACTATCGAATGCTTGACCACATATTTAATGCAGCAGAATTAAATATTTTTTTAATATTGTTCAATGATTTTCATAGTGTTTCGTCATCGTTTTATAAAGGTGTTTAATAGTATAAAAAATACCGTAATACATATATCTTTTTATTAATAAGAAAACTTTCATAAATTACAAAATCCTTATATAATATAAAAGTTAAGTTTTGAAACAACTTTAAATCTTAAATAATCTCTATTCATAAGTATTAGTATAAGTTTAATAGCATAGGTTACAATTATATGTAGCATAAATATTTAATAGTAGGTTTATGAATTGAATTTCTTATTCCCTATTGATTATGTGTGTTAATTGTTGGAGGTTTTAATGTTGTTTAATGTTTTGAAGTTAATATAGAGATGAAAAGTTAATACAAAAGCTGGTTTTGAAATACCAAGAGGTTATTTATATATTTTTATGTTTAATATCCATATCTATATATTATATACAAAGTGAGTTTATGAAATCAAACCTAAAACTAAATCTCTTTTTTCTTAATCCTCTTCTTAATAAGTAAATTCAATGATTGGTATAATTTAATGAATGAATTGTTTCTTGAAGGTTGGTTTAATGTAGTGTAGGGATGGAGATTTTGGATTACCTAAGAGTGTATTCTTGAGTTTTTTTTAAAAGAAAATAAAGGAGAAGATTGGATAGGGGAAGAAAGGATAGAAGATTAGATTTCTAAAAGCCATTCTTGAGTTTGAAAGGAAAGTGAAAGAAAAATAATCGGAACAATCGCCGGAAACTTGCAACCACCGCCGGAAACTTGCAACCACCGCCGGAAACCTCCAACCACCGCCGGAAACCACCTTTTCCACTTGCAACCACCACCTGCTGCAACCACCCCTTCCACGCAACCACCACCGGAAACCTGCAACCACCGCCTACAACCACCCCCTACAACGCAACCACCACCGGAAACCTGCAACTACCACCTGCAACCACCACTTCCACGAGTTTCCTTCCAAATCAGGCCAAAATGGCCAGAAAACTTTTGGGGGAAAAAATCTTGATTTTTCCTTCCCTTCACTTTCTTTTCTTTTGGAAAAAAAAACTCAAAAATGCAAAAAGGTGATTTTTCTTATCTTTTCCTTTCTTTTCCTTTGAAAAAAAAACTCAAGAATGCAACTTAAGAGTTTATCTATATATAGGTTTTGGATTATCAAGAGTTTATCTATATATATTGATATATATATATATATATATCCCTTATATAATCGTCAGGTATTATTCTTTATTATTATATACTTTTATTTATTTATTTATTCAGAGTTAATTAATATAGAATGTTAATATAGAGTTAATTCTCAAAAATCGGTTTTGGCTTGCCAAGAGACGTGTAAATACTCATTGGTAGGATGATTGATGATTGATGATATATAATGGCAACGGTTTTAGAATTTTGATGGGCTCTTGGGCTTGGTGGATGTGCTATATAAGATCAAACCAGTCTTCGTTTATCATCACTTTGCATTCTTTTTTTTCAATCACTTTTTGCTTTGACATATAACAACTAAAATAAGAAAGGGTCGTGAAGCTGCATCAAAACAAACGAAAGACGGTGATTTCATTTTCTTAGACCAGATTGATGAAAGTTCAACCGGGCCAAGGTTTTTAATGAGGAAATTTTGTTTATATCAATTTTGAATGGTATACTATTTCCCTGTGGTTTACTTACTCAGTTGTATTTGTTTAATGGTAGAGGGAATGTGCTTCATTGTTTTGTAAAAGCTGGGAATGCCTTTCGATTTAAGCAGACTCTGGAAAAAGAAAGTGTATACATCCTTAAGGATTTCTCTGTTGCTCCGAATCCTGAAAGTTTTTAGATTATGAAAGATGCTACATACATGATTTAGCTTCAGTGTTCAACAATTGTAAGCAAGACAACTGATGATACTGAGAAGTATAACCGCTATCCTTTTTAGCTGGTGTCATTTGAGCAGATAATACTCACGGACAACATATTTTTTGTTGGTATGTAGCTTTTTATGTGCGTCATATATAAGTTTCTGCCTATATGTAAATGATAATAAGGAAACCAGTAATAATTTTTCGGTTAAAAAGTTGGATAGACCATTATGAATATGATGCATTTTGTAAACCTTTTTCCCAATGCTGTTATGTTGAGTTGCTTAATGTTTGGTTCGGGGAAAAAAGATGGGTAGCACATCAAGAATCTAATGCTTTATTTGTTGTTATATTGAATTGCTTGATACATATTTTTTGTTAGGGGAAGAAGTTAGATAAAATATTATGAATCTGATTCATTTTATGTTTAAATGTTTAGTCGTGCTAGGATATGTGACTATTGTTAACGCGCCCTCCGAAAAATTTACTGGCAGCCAAACTGTTGAATTTAATTTGACTAATGAGCGGTACCTTCGTTTTAGTACAATAATTGTTGGTAATACAATCCATGTTAGCGAATGCCTAACTTGGAGTTATCTAAAATACAGGGGACAACAACTTAGGGTTACTCTATGGGGTGGGCTGGGAGACTCCATGATTCGGAAGAAAACAATGCATCCGAGTGTTTATGTGATCCTTCTTACATCCATGAGTGGAAAGGAGTATCTCGGTAGTATATTGGTTGTTATAAACAGTCTTTGAATGTGTGAATATGTTTTTAACTTTCACTATATGTGTTGTAGGTAACCTCTGTCTTTCGAGTTCTTCTGTTACAATGTTGATTGATGATAAGGAGATTCCTGTAATAAAGTCATTCAAAACTGCCATAAGGTAAGTATATAGTTTCATCTCATCTGGCTTCAATGATATATGTGGGTCTGTATGTTTGTGATATAATTGTTGACTGTAGTGGTTCCGAAATCATAGATACTAGTGTGCCTCTATTGCTGGCTCGTCCTACCGTAACAACTCTTCAAGCTTTGAATAGGGTCGCACCAAAAAGTAAAAAAGAGGTGTTTACGTGTTATGAAAATTTAATTGTTATTATGTCTCCATAAGTGTTCCTTTGTTAATTCATGTTGTATATGCAGGCTGGTGCTTTTCACGGCTCGATTGAAATCACCAATGTAAGAACTAGAAAGGGCTGGTTCAATTACACTTGCACACCTGGGAAATGTTGAAAAGGGGTTGAAACGAACTGTCCCTGTCAAATCCTGCTAAACATTGATTTAGAAACAAGCATGATGTCCTACGGCAGTAAGAAGAAAGGACAAGCCATAACAGTGTTCGAGTGCCATTTGAAGGATTCTGGTATAATCCTATGTGAACATTACTTTGTATCACTTTATAAAAGTTATAAATGAACGTCAATTTTGGTTACCTGGTTTTCTTGGTTTGTTCATGGACATCAAATATATATAGATGGTTTACATACTACCCATCGTTACAATTTCTCATCTACAGGTCCTCCATCAGAATCATAATTTGGTCCTTTTTTGAACCATCACATAAATAAATCGCCAAAAAAATTAGCAACCCGAACACTATTGTGCACCATCAATTATGATAGATACTCAAGCCCGCATATACCTATACATTTGTAGTGCACCATCAATTATGATAGATACTCAAGCTTCAATTCATTAGTTATTAAAACATCCTCTACAACCATATAAATTATAGCAAAATAAAATGTATGAACATGGTCACACTGAACCACCTACTCTCTTTATATTCCAAAGCTTATACCATCTCCATTGCTCATACATGTTTGTCGTCAATTATAACTGTCTTTAGTGTATTTCATTCTAATACCCCCGTCAGTACACAAAGTAACCATCTACTATATATGAATAAGTTAATTCTTTGATAAAACGAACCAATTTAATCATGAAACAACTTTCCTTCATCCCCGCCGTCCAACAGACGGGTTTTAAGACCTCGTAACATTAATAAATGAATTTGATTGTTAAAAGATTTTAATTTATGGTGTAATTTATTCATATTATATTTATTAGAAAATTTATTGTTAGAAAGTGTAAAATTTAAATTATAAAAATTTAAAGGAAAATGCTAAGCAAAGCCCTTAGGGCTTCACTTAACGTGTATAAAAAGATTGTACATTTCCATATTAAAAGCTCACCCCCTGATTTTTATGGTAAGTGTACAACTAATTAATGCATCTTAACGAAAGCCCTTCGGGCTTTGTTTAGCAAAATCCAAAATTAAATTGTAATTTAAAACATTGTGATCGACATGTGTTATTTAGAAAACTTAGAAGTAGCATAAAATAAATAAAAGATGTATTTATTTTAACTAACAACTCATTTGTCTATTAACCTCCTCATTATAATAGGTTGATGACATGTTAGATGTCAAGTGGGATTTAGAGGGTGTTTGGGAATGCGTTTTGAAGTGATTATCTGATTATTACATTCGTAAAACGCAAATAATCTAAAAAAGTATTTGTGTGAAAAAGTGATTATCTGCTATGAAAACGCAATTTTGAAGAAGCATGTACCTATCTGCTTTTTCAAAACGCAGTTTTGAAAACGCATAATCTATTTTGAAAACGCAAAATCTTTTTTGTAATCACAATAACAAACACCCCCTTAGATGGCACGTATAATGTCACGTATATTACATACAATAGACATGAAAACATATTCATTACATTCTAAACTTTTGTTGGGTTCATTTGGGGTTTGGGTGGGGTTGGTAATAAAAGGGAGAAAATATATTTAGAACCAGATGTGGGTACTCGTAATGGTTCCTTTTATTTGTGTTTATGCAGATGGTGGATTTTGTATGGTGGATTTTCTGGTTCATGCTTTATAGAAGCAAGGTCTGGAACAGTTGTTGCAGGTTGGATATCATTGACAATGGGAGATGTTGAGCACTTGAACATAGGCAAGAGTTAATCTGGTTTGAGAGCATTTTGGTTAATTGCTGTAGAAATCTGGAAAAGTTAAGTGTTACTTGTGTCAATTGGTTTGATAATGATGGAGATACAAGGGGGTGTACGATGATGGCTTTATGGTGCTTTTTTATTGGTACTTGGTCTGTTCCTGTGTTTAAAGGTAGGTCTGTTAATAATTTGAGACTGTTGTTTAAAATACAGACTTGGTATTGGTTCGATTATAGTATGTTCATTGTTATGCTTTGGGGTTTGATTGCTATTTGCATAGAATTGGGGTTTGGTATTTGCTGGTGAAGGAATTTTTCACATTATGTTTGCTTTGGGTATGATAAGGTGTTGCAAGAATTTATGTTTGATTTGTCAAATTCTTTTTAAGTCTGCAGCATCCAGCAGTAACCCTTTTGATTCTGTATGTTGCAATTTCTGAACATCTGTTTTTATCACTTGAAGGTATATACAATCGTGTTAGATGATGTTATATATATATATATATATATATGGGAAAAGTGAAGGTGGTGCTGTTATAATTATGCACCTAAATTGGGTGAAATCTCCCTCATATGCTAATATTTTAATCCATAAATATATAATGAATATATAATGGGTCTTAGTTGTGTTTATGATTATTTTTTTCAGTCATTACATAAGGTATTTATTTCATCTCTTTAGCATAACTGAAATAAAAAACTATATGATTTTCTCTTATTTATCTTATTGGTTTTTTACCGCGGGTTCTTTAATTTTATTTATTCCTCATAGACGAAAGAAGTAAGGTGGTATACTATATTTATCCGCTTATTGGAACTCCTTCTAATGACCTATGCATTTTGTTATCATTTCCAGTTGTTCGATCCATTGTGATTTGGTTCCTTGGTGTGGAGAGATCTCTGCCATAAAAGAAAAGAGAGAGCTCGTAGGCCTTATTCTGCAGATCAAAGAGCGACTTAATTCCCCATTCATCCAAAATAGTAAACTATATGATTTTCTCTTATTTATCTTATTGGTTTTTTACTTGTTCGTATTGTATTTATGTATATTTTATATGACTATATTGTTGTCATGTTTAGTTTTTTTCTTTGTACATATTATTAAGTTTGATGAATAGATAGCATGCTACATTATCGATTTACATTTAATTTGTTTATTTTTACGCAACTTATGGATACACAAATGGTGTTAATGATGATATCAAAATATCGTAGGGTAAATGTTCTCAAAAGGAGTGTGTAATAACTACATTAGGTAAAGTGAATGTGATATTGATATGTCGGAAAAGTCAAAAAGTGACTAAAATTTAACCATGAACTATAACATAATCAATCTCTACATAATAAACTTATGGGAGGTGATCCCTACACAACACAATTTTGCCATACACAACAATACATGCATCAGACAGTTGTACTGTACAACCTTTTAATGCATATATTGTTGTGTATGATAAAATTGTGTTGTGTTTGGATCATTTCCCTAAACTTATAGAATACCTATTTACTAATGTATAAGATAATATTTTTAACTAGCCGCACATCAAGCGAGATGAAATACCTACCGTAATATAACCATAATATTAAAAGAAGAGTCCTAACCAGTTGACTCTCATTTTTGATATAAATCGATTTACACTTGTAAGAGTAAACTCAATTTAAGTGAGGGACGGAATGAGATTCCTTCCCCCTTCTCTAAGGAATATAGATTCCATCAAATGAGAGAATGTTAACATTCTAATGGAATGTGATTTCTCCATCTTTAACCAACTAAACACACTAAGGAATGAAATTCAATTCCAATTCCATCAGATTCCATCAAATTTTGTGAACCAAAAGCGACCTATGTCTTTCACCTACAAAGACAAATGGGGCCACGTCATTAATGACATCGTTTCGCCACACCTTTGTCTTCTAAAGGAAAATGATGCGATTTCTGCAATTATTATGCACGTGTGGCACGTCAATGGAGATTCTAATAATCAGTTAAAGATAAATTAAACATTTGATAATACATAAAATGAGCCATTATTTTATCAGGAGTACAGCTAAGCTGTTCTGTCCAAGATCCGGGAATCCATTCACCTTCTATCAGATTTCCATATTTTCCATTTTCTTAATCGCAATTAGCATTATCTTAAAACTATGAACTAAATTAATCGCCATAAGCCCATAAATATACAATGAAGATTGAACCCTGCTGCTAGGCCAAAGGCCAATTTGTATACATAAAGCAAATTGTTGAGTATACATAAAACAGTACCTTCTTCCAGTGAAAAAAGCATATATATTGTCTTCATGATTTTGGATTTAAAACATCATAAGTTATACATAGAAGGTCACCATCTTTGTGTGGCTCTGTGCGGAAATTAGCCTTAAAGAAAAGATTTACAAAAACATAGGTTATAGTAAGGTTCTGAGCATTCACAATCCGGGCATATCAAAACTTCAACTAGCTATTGAATAATAATCCTGCATGTACAACAGCTATGCACTTGTTTAGCTGGTGCCGATTTCATGTTACTTGAGATCACCACTAACTAATTTCAAAGTGAGCAAAAAAAAGTAAAACTGATTAAGGTCCTAATAGTGGTTGTTTACTGGTCTTGGGTCATAATAGCGTCTTCTATATGGGGAAGGTTGAGATGTAAACAACCTTACCCCTACCTAATTAAGGTAGAGAGGCTGATTCTAAACTTACCAACGATATATTGCTCTTAATTTGGAATCAACTAGTGTTGGCATTGTATTAATGAGTGATGGCTTGCTGATACAAGAAAAGGGACTCCTATAAAAGCATGATCTGCCTGACATGAGAATCAAACCGTTGACCTCTATCTCCACAGGTTAGGGTCCAACCACTTGACAGGAGTTGAATATTTTTTGTTCAACATGTTTATATCATGACAGTAGTAGCTGTAGCTGTTTAATGTTTATTATTTTTATGTCTATGGCATAATGGCATTTAACTAAAGCAAGGATGATGATAGTGAGGACATGTGACCTTTTCAAAATTAGCTGGCGTCGCTTCCTAACTAAACAATACCGGGGTTTTAATTATTGCCATCATCGATTATAGATAAAGAAGTGAGATGCTTTGTTTTCAGGCTATGAATGCAGGTCTTTTCTTTAAGTTGTTCCCCTGCCACCCCAACATGGCATCTTTGATGCCACAAATATCTCCTCTAGGTTTCGAGAGAAATGAGGATCAATTTCTCTTCCTAACCGTGTCGCCTACCTGTCAAGACCATGTCATTACTTCTAGAAAAAAACGTTAATCCACCATTGGGCGCCATGTATATATTAATTCTTACTACTTAAATAACTCCTGGACTTCTTAGTTAGCTCAAGTGGTTGAGCACTTGCCTTACAAGCAAGAGGTTTTGGGTTCAAGACTTGGGAAGTACATAGGAAGTCTTCCTATGAAGGCTTGGCTTGGGTATACCCAGGTTCAAGTCTGAGGGGGCAGGGTTTACCCCTATTGATCGTCGTGCCTTTGAGCGGATTAGTAAGGGGTTTTCCCCCCATCGGATATTTGAAATAGGCATTTCTACTTCGAGGGAGCTCTCTAACATGGAGCCGGTTAAGACAACGTATGCTAGACCTCCCGTTGTCGAATCGCGACACGAAGTTCTCAAGCGAAATTCACCTTTAAAAAAAAAAAAACTTAAATAACTCCTGTTAATCTGTATGTCCACATGGTTTGTCAGTATGTCTCTGTTATTAAACATTTACAACCTCCTTTTACTATAAATAAAAATAAAAAAGCCACTTGATCTAAAGTACTAATATTTGTTGGATTGGGTAATTTGGGTAAATATTAGTCACTAATCATGCATATGAACGAGAGGGGTTTAAAGACAACATTTTTATTGACATAATACCATGCTAATTATTGTATTATAAATCCGATTTAACTTTGATTCTGTGGGTCATAAGAGCACATTTTGATATAAACATGATATAGAAATACAGCACAGCACATTTTCAAATTTAATGTTTCAAGAGATGCTTTTTCGCCAATATCCATCGTTTTGTTTAGATTTGAAAGTTGGGTCATCACAATGATTAGACAGCTATTATGTTCTGCAGTTGATTTTGCAAATCCTTCCAAACCAATATTTTGGCAATAGATAATTTCACTAAAAACAACATTTGTAATGCAGAAGTGAGACATGGCCATGAGAGAATAGCATCTATTGGATTAGTAACAGATAAAACAAAATTAGGAGCTGATGTTGCCTAGGTGGGAAGCAGGGTCAACTCTTTCTTAATGAAAGCCACATGTGGGCTTCACATTGTGTGAGTGATTCTCTCCATCTCCACTTGGCATGTATATATATAAGCAATTGGATATGTATATACTATCACAAACCTTTCTGTTTTTGACAATACCATAAGAAACAAAAATGGCTTCTACTTCTTCTTCAGCCGACGATAATCATCATACCCGGTCAACTAGTTTGCCAACAAGATCACATCCTATAGTTCTTCAGGCTCAAGAAGAGATCCAAAAATTCAAACAATGGGAGGCATCCGTGTCGTCTGTTCCTACTGCAGCTACAATCTGCAGTGCGTTAACGAGGCTGCAAGTACTTTATGAATGTGTAGACAGTGTTCTCAGTTTGCCACTGACCCAAAAAGCCCTTACTCAAAGCCAATATACAGAGTTGGTCAATGAGTTGTTGGATAAATCCATAAGTCTTATGGATATATGTGGGTCCACGAGAGATTTGGTCTCACAAGTCAAAGAAAATGCCAGAAATGTTCAGTCGGCCTTGAGAAGGAGAAAAGGAGAGGTAAGCTTAACCACTTCATTCATCAAGAACCTGAAGAAAGATGCCAAAAAAGCGATTGCATCTTTGAAGCAAATAGATGAAAAGATTGGGGACATGAAACCGTTAGATCTAGATCAACACCTTTTATCAGCTATTAAAGTTGTAAGAGATGTTGGAGTCGTGAGATCGTCTGTATACAGATCGCTGTTATTGTTCTTGTCCGGATCAGTTGAAAAGCCGAAACCAACAAGGTGGTCACTTGTCCAAAAACTGATTCAGAAAGCAACAATGGAAAGAAACGGGAATCTTGAAATATCAAATGACGACATGGTGTGCCTTTTTCAAGAAATGGAAAATGGTTTGGACTGCATGTTTAGGAGTTTGATCAAAACAAGAGCCTCTCTACTGAATGTTCTATCTCGTTAATGTTATATGTTAAATGTGATAGTTATCTAAATACTATCTTTATATGTATGTGCTTGCTATAAGCATTCATGCTTCAGATTTTTGTAATGAAAGTGTGGAATTGCACCCGTGTATATTTGAGCGTACAAATTTTGAGTTAGATAAACAAATTTCTCTATGTGACTATATGAACCAAATGCTTTTAGTTGTTGCCTTTCCATATTAATTTCATTGCTAATCATGTTTTACTGTCATAAACTATCAAGTTCAGTCTGCGAAAATTAATACCTACCGAGTATGCCATGTCATCTGATTAATCACAATACATACTTAATAGTGAAACTAATTACATCTGATAACATATATAGACCTGCAGTTTCTTAAAAAGCAATCATGCTGAAACATTTTCATCATGCATATGCCTTCACAAGCACCTATCCTTTCTACCTATGCAAGTATATGAGTACAACAGGGCCTATGAGTCACATCGTTTATGGTCATTAATATTGGCTTTGGTTATTTCAAGTAGTAACATGTGTTTCTCTCATGCGTTGGCTGCATCAGTTTACTTGGAGTTGTTGTCAGGGTGCCTATGAGTCACATCCTCAATATAATACAACGGATTTTTTCTCGAACTGAGAAATGATATAAGGATCTCTCTCTACAACCGTGTGGCCTGCCTGTCAAAACCGTGCTTTGCTTGCTGTATATCCTTATTAACTATGCCCACTTGATTTTTACATGTGCTTCTTCCTTTTATTAATCGAAGGCAGGGTACGTAAGTTTTACAGAGTATTAATTAGCATCTAAGAACAACGGGCAAAGTAGAACGTACTACAAAGAAAAAGTAAAGAGAACAAAAAAAAACGACTACAACAGAGAATAAAAATATACCAAAAAAGAGAACTCCATGTAAGGGAAACCAATAAACACATTATCTAAATAACTGAAAATCCTGCCAACTTGAGAGACCAAAAATGTAATTTTCTCAAACGACTAATATAACGTATTAAGCTTTCTAACCATATTGAACTGTGTATTGAATTGGTTCTTCGATGAGCCTATAAATTGTGAATTATATAAATAAATCTCTTTATATGACTATATGAAACAATGCTTTTACAGTTTCACTGGTTGCATTTCTATATAAATTTCACTGCCAATGATGTTTTTGTCTCGAATTATCAAGTTCAATATGCAAAAGTTAATACCTACTAATCACAATAACATACTTGTGATATGAGTGCACACAATGACACAATCATGCTGAAGAATCTTGATCATTCATATGCCTTCAGCCTTCTCAACCACCTATCCTTTTGCCTACACAAATATATGTGTGTCGTAAATCAATCTTCATGGGAAGAATGAGAAGGTATACCATGTTCACATGTAAACTGGTCCAAACTGGCAACCCAGGTTTGGATTTGTAAAATGTGTGTTTTCTCCTCGAATCGAAAAGGTAAGGACACTCATACAATAGACCGTTGCTGGCTTATTTAGCAAAAACACTTGAAAATGACATAGGGTTCATTCATGGACAAGGGTTTTTCGTTCAAAGATATATGTTGGAAGCATACAAAGGGAGAGAGCCTTGATGGCAGATTTGGCTTCAATAACTAGGGCAGCTACCAATCCGTAATATCTAGATATAAGGATGTACATAAAAAGATCACATTGTCTATGGTAAGCGAATATCAAATTCTTGTTGATAAGCGAATATCTAACAAAATATAAACCGGGTACAATCAAAACAACGCACAATGAAAACAAACCATCAATAATAAGTGTTGGAATCACAGTATAATGATAATATGTAATTCCTTAAATATATATTACAAAACGATAGATAATGATGAAGCAATTAAACAAGAATAGAAAAGAAAAACATATGTAAATAAAATTGGCAACATGAATAGTTCCTGCAAAACAAAGAAACATAACAAAACAAAATATAACTGGGCTTGTGTTTGACACAATTCTCTTAAACACCTAGAACTATACCTCCTATATTTTCTAGAAGACCTCGCATCGAAGTCACACCCCCGCTTTCACATCAAAGTGGTTTACCTATTTCGGATCTAATGAGAGATCTACGTTTATCTGTAAAGCAACACCCTCTTTCTAACTATGATAGAGGTGATCTAACTTCGTTTTTCTGACTGGCCGAAAGTAGCGTACTGTCGGATGTTGATCACTTCCCGGGTCGCAGCAAAAAAAAGCCCCGCGCGGGCCTCAATTTTTCAAGCTGCATTCGTGTCCGTAGGTCGCGCGTACACGCATTGGTTCAGAAAATTTTGACCCAGAAACCCATTTTCTGCACCCCCCTGCGCGCGGGTAGGAGCTAGAGTAAAACACAACACAAGATCTTGACATAGCTTAGAAACTTCCACTTATAAACTAGTGTGTGGGACAAATGTTTTCCAACTCCAACTTATGTACCAAACACACCACTTTGAGACTCGATATCCTATTCACTTTTAACCCAATTTGGACACATCTTAGTTTGTTGCGTAGCCTTGGCCAGGGACTACAAAACACACTAAACGGTTTTCGATATATGTCACATGACCATATATTTATTGATGTCCAAAATGGTGAAAAAACGCATTTTTTTCCCCAACAAGTAGCACATTATAATTTAAGTGGCTATATCAACATTATTTAAAAGGAATTAATCACGGGAAGACTAACGTACTTTTCCATTTGTACACGGTTACCCATTAAACTTTTTTACTGATGAGTATCACCAACAAAAAAAATTTTGTACACAAATGACCAATATTACCGATAATAAATTTTTTAATGCAGTGGCAACCACGTGGATTAAACAAAAATAAATATCTCTATATATAGTTGTTTTTTGCGTTTTTTCTCCCCCAAATTGCATAAACCCTAAAAGTTCTAATGGCTTCTTCTTCTTCTTCTAATATCCACCCCCTTCACATTGTGATTGTAATCCGCCCCTGAAATTACGTACTTCGTGGACCTCCAATAACCCGGCAAGAAGATTTCTAGTTTGTCGTAACTCAATGGTATGTAATCTCTGCCTTTTATCTCTTTTAATGTTTATATTTTACAAAGTTTTTACCTTTTTTCAGAATCCACAATTGAGATGTGAGAAGTTCTTCTGGGTCGATCCTGAAATCGAGATTGGTAGGTATAAGGTATTGTTGTATGATTTGTATATGAGGTTGAGCCAACAACAAAAGTGTCAATTTGTTGAAGATATGAAGTATAAAGATATGCTACAACAACAAAAAGGCAGGGTACGTAAGTTTTACAGAGTATTAATTAGCATCTAAGAACAACGGGCAAAGTAGAACGTACTACAGAGAAAAAGTAAAGAGAACAAAAGAAAAGACTACAACAGAGAATAAAAATATACCAAAAAAAGAACTCCATGTAAAGGAAACCAATAAACACATTATCTCAATAACTGAAAATCCTGCCAACTTGAGGGACCAAAAATATAATTTTCTCAAACAACTAATATAACGTATTAAGCTTTCTAACCATATTGAATTGTGTATTGAATTGGTTCTTCGATGAGCCTATAAATTGTGAATTAGATTAAGAAGTCTCATTATATGACTATATGAAACAATGTTTTTACAGTTTCACTGGTTGCATTTCTATATTAATTTCACTGCCAATGATGTTTTTGTCTCGAATTATCAAGTTCAATCTACAAAAGTTAATACCTACTAATCACCATAACATACTTATGATATCAGTGCACACAATCATGCTGAAGAATATTGATCATTCATATGCCTTCAGCCTTCTCAACCACCTATCCTTTTGCCTACACTAATATATGTGTGTCGTAAATCAATCTTCATGGGAAGAATGAGAAGGTATACCATGTTCACATGTAAACTGGTCCAAACTGGCAACCCAGGTTTGGATTTGTAAAATGTGTGTTTTCTCCTCGAATCGAAAAGGTAAGGACACTCATACAATATAGCGTTGCTGGCTTATTTAGCAAAAACACTTGAAAATGACATAGGGTTCATTCATGGACAAGGGTTTTTCGTTCAAAGATATATGTTGGAAGCATACAAAAGGAGAGAGCCTTGATGACAGATTTGGCTTCAATAACTAGGGCAGCTACCAATCCGTAATATCTAGATATAAGGGTGTACATAAAAAGATCACATCATCTATGGTCATCAATAGAGGATCAGATGGTTTAGTTATATGATCAAAGATCCATTGTACATACTCCTCCTCTCAACATTTGAAATATTCTCCCAACATCATTTTATAGCCATATTGAAAACTATTAATAAATTTGAAGATATATTTTCAGCAAATCTGTATAGTGCAGCAGTTATGAACAAAATATTTATTGTATGGAGGTCAAATATGTTCTTTGAACTTATCAAGGCTTCACTAGGATGGCAAAAAACTCCGAGCCCATTTGCGAAACCCGATAACTGAAAATTCGGGTCGGGCTGGGGCCAGCTTATCGGGTAATGGGTCTATTTTCAGCCTTTTATCGGGTTCGGGGCAGGGATGGGGGCATTCTTACCCTGACTTGACCCAAACCAAAATATATTTATATAAAATTAACGTATTACTTGTTATTGGGTTTGGATATCGATAAGGTTTGGACAATATTTTATTTACTATGTGGTATGCTGATACGCTTACCTCAAGCATATCATTAGGGATCGGATATCGATCAGGTTTGGACAATATTTTATTTACAATGTGGTACCTGATAAGTAGGATCAGGTCGGGTTCGGGTAGCTGGTTTGTTATTGGGTTCAAGTTTGAGTTTCCTACCAGCCATCCCGAACCTGACCCAGAAGTATCAAATTCTTTGTTAAAGTTATAGTTATAATGTAGTTTTATTCTCTTCTTATTATGGGTTAAGTATTTGCAGGACTATTAGTGACATTTGATAAGAGGAAAAGGTTGCTTGTTGGTTTTCTACAAACAAGAGGGACTGGATTGAAGTTTTCTGAAGATGAGGGATTAAAAGTGTAATATAAAGAGAGCGTCGGTGTCTGGAAATTATATAAGCCTTATTTTTCATTTTTTTGATTAATTCTCATAATATTCATTCATTCGCTCTGTATTCTCTTTCAATCAATCTGTTCGATTCTCTCGAAATTATCCTTGGAACTTTTTAATTACAAATGAGATTGTAATAGAACATTCAACACTGAAGCTGAGTGATTCACACCTGATTAGCAGTGGTGAATTTTGTGATCTAAAGTAGTTTTATTCTTTCAATTTAGATTGATTGATTTTCTGGTTTGATTGAATAAATCTGGGGATTTTGTGTTTTGTTCATGGTATCAGAGCCAGGTTCGTTAGAAGATTACATCGATTAATCGAATTAATTTTGTTATAATAATAAACTTAGGGTTTTGAGATCTCCGATTTAGGGTTTCACTTATTTTGGGGATTTTGTGTTTAGATCTGGCTATTGTGATCTCTGTTAACAATAACCAGATCTGGTTATTTATATCCAACTGTGATTGAAAAACCTAATTTGAAGAAATTAGGGTTAGGATTTCCATTGTTCATCGACTAAGAGAATCGATTGAATAGTTCGGCTTCTTCTTCGTGATTCTATTATTCATCGACTAAGTGAATCGATTGAGTAATAGAGTTGTTCTTTCTTTATTTGATCCGATAGCACTGTTTGTCTTCTATTCCCTTATTTCTTTATTAATTTTTCTGTTATAAAACCATTTTCTATCTTATTCTCATTCAAAACATCGGTGTTAAACTTGACCTACCTTTTGAAAGGCAAGGAATCCTCTCCCTGACACCTTTGGGAGGATAAGTTTTATTTTCATATATATATATATATACATATTTTCTTTTATTGTTCTTGAAATATTGTGATTGTTAATTGAGATTAAGTGCTTATCTACTTGTTCTTGTTATTTGTTTGAGATTGTTAATTGAGATTAACTACTTCTGGTAATCTGTTGTTTGTGTTAAAATGGATGACGATAATTTGAATGGTTATGAAGAATATGGTTATGTGTTAAATAATGATTCTGAAAGTAATGTTACTCAGAGTAGTAAACTTAACCTTAGCAGTCCTTTACATTTGCATCCTAATGATTCTTCTACTCTTTCTGTTGTTTCTATAAAGCTAAAAGGAACTGAAAATTATCAAATCTGGAGTTGTGCTATGATTCTGGCTTTAGAAGCAAAAAATAAGATAGGTTTTGTTGAGGGAACTTGTAGGAGGTCTAATACTAATGAAGTGTTAGGAAAACAATGGGATAGGTGTAATGCAGTTGTGCTTTTTTGGATTCTTAACTCTATTAATGAAGAATTGTATTTAGGGCAAATCTTTAGTAGGAAAGCCAGTCTTGTTTGGAAAGAATTAAAAGAAACTTATGACAAAGTAGATGGTTATGTGATCTTTAACTTGCATCATAAAATTAATTCTTTGTGTCAAAATGGTATGCCATTATCTGATTATTATCACAAGTTAAATGCTCTTTGGAAACAGTTTGATGCTTTGGTGCAACTGCCTAGATGTACTTGTCATGCTGCTTCTGACTTTGCTAAACATACTCAGTTAATGAAATTTATGCAATTTTTAATGGGACTAGATGATATGTATGTTAATGTGAGAAGTACTATCTTGACTAAAAAACCTTTACCTGATCTTAAAACTGCTTACTCTATCTTATCTAGAGATGAATCACATAGGGGTCTATCTTCTGCTCCTTCTCAAAAATCTCAGTCTTCTGCCTTTCTTTCTACAGTTAATCAAACTAGAAAAGTTTCTTCTGGGAACACTTTTAATAACAAATGTTAAGACTGCATTTCAAAATAGTTCCAAAAATCCTATTATTTGTGAAAACTGTGGTTTTAATGGTTATACTATAGACAAATGCTTTAAAAAACTTACCAAATCTGGATGGATTTCTGATTCTGGAGCCAACCATCATATAACTTTTTCAGAAGATAATTTAGTAGATGTTTTAGATATTTCTGCTTTAAAAATTAAGGTTGGTCATCCAAATGGTACTTCTGCTTATATTAAAAAGATTGGCAATCTTCAAGTAACTGACTATTTAACCTTGTTTGATGTTCTTGTTGTTCCTGAGTATTGTGTTCAATTGCTTTCTGTACATAAAGTTGCAATCCATAGTAAATTGTTAATTGCTTTTGATGAACTATTATGTTATGTAATGACTCAGGGTTTGAAAGCAATGAAAGTTCTAGGAACTGGTAAACAAAGTGGTGGTCTCTATTATATTGATGAATGTGTTGAAGGTATAAATAGGCTTGTTACTTGTAATGTGTCTCAACTAACTTGGCATAATAGATTAGGACATCCTGCAGAATCTGTTATGAATAAGTTACATTTTGAACTTCAAATTAAACATGACTCAAAGTTTGCTTGTGATAACTGCTTTCATGCTAAACGAACCAGAAATATTTTTTATAAAAGTGATCATCATTCTAAAAAGATTGGTGAACTTGTTCATCTTGATGTGTGGGGTCCATATAGAATCACTTTAAGAGGTGGTTTTAGGTACTTCCTGACTGTTGTTGATGACTTTACAAGAGCAGTATGGGTTTATCTTTTAAAAACCAAAGAAGAAGTTCTAGAAAATGTGATTGTTTTCTACAATTTGTTAAAAAATCAATTTGGTACTTCTATTAAAACTTTGAGAAGTGATAATGGAACAAAATTTGTTAATCATTCATTTAATAACTTTGTTGAAACAAATGGTATTATTCATCACACTTCTATTGTACATAGTCCACAACAAAATGGAATTGTAGAAAGAAAGCATAGACACATTCTCAATGTTGTTACATCTCTTTTATTTTAGGGGGGACTCCCTCTTAATTTGTAGACTGAATGTGTATTGACTGCATGTTATTTGATTAACAGATTACCTTCTACGGTGCTAAATGGAAAGTCTCCTTATGAAATGTTTTCTAATAAAAAACCTGATCTCTCTCACCTTAGATCTTTTGGATGCTTATGTTATTCAAAAAACTTAAATACGTTTGACAAATTTGCTAGTAGATCTACTAAATCTGTTTTAATTAGGTATTTAAGTACAAAGAAAGGTTATAAATTGTTATCTCTTGAAGATATTAAAATATTTTTTGCAAGAGATGTTAAGTTTTTTGAAAATGTATTTCCTTTAAATGCAAAGTTTTTAAATAAAACCTCTGGTTCTCAAGTTGAATTGGTAAGTAATGAGGATCAGTTGAATTTTTATGAATCATTTGAGCATCCTCAGTCTTCCAATGATGAAGTGAGAGAGACTACTGATATTGGAGATGGCAGCAACCATTCTCATGTTGATAATGTTCATAGGAACAGTATGAATGAGAATCTGGATGCTGCAACTCATGATGAGAATGATAATAGGTCTGAGGAAAACCTCATTATTAATAACGAGGACATGATTGAGGATGTTATAAATGATGAATTAGTTGCAAATGAGCAACAAAATGAAGTTTTTTAAAATGATCAACAAGTTAATGTTGATCAAGATTTGAGAAGGTCAAATGGAAATTCTGTTTTTCCTAGAAAATATAATGACTATGTAGTTGATAGTAAAGTTAAATATGGTCTTGAAAGATATGTTAATCATTCAAATATTGATACTTGCAGTTTGAGTTTTGTATCTGAATTAAATAAAAGTTTTGAACCTTAATCTTATTTTCAAGCAAGTAAAAATAGTTGTTGTATTGAGGCCATGAATAAAGAGATGGAGGCCTTATATAGAAACAATACTTGGGATTTATGTGATTTACCTAAAGATAGAAATCCAATTGGACGTAAGTGGGTCTATAAAATTAAATATAAGTCTAATGAAGAAATAGAAAGATATAAGGCTAGACTTGTGGCTAAGGGTTATAGTCAAAAGGCAGGTATAGATTTTGATGAGACTTTTTCACCTGTTGTGAAGATTGTTACTGTAAGATGTGTGCTTACTTTAGCAGTTCAAAAAAACTGGGCTTTATACCAACTTGACATTAATAATTCTTTTTAGTATGGTGACTTAGATGAGACTGTTTATATGAAACTTCCTGAAGGATATTTTGTTTAAAATGATATTAGAGTATGCAAGTTAAATAAGTCATTGTATGGGCTTAAGCAAGCTCCTAGACAGTGGAAAGCAAAGCTTACCACTACTTTGTGTGAAAATGGATTTGTTCAAAGTGTTAGTGATTATTCTTTTTTTACCAAGTCTGATGGTGACTTGTTTATTGCATTACTTGTTTATGTAGATGATATTATAATTACTGGAAGTAATGAACATGAAATAGAAAGTTTTAAAGCCTTCCTAAAAACTAAATTTCAGATTAAAGACTTAGGAAAGCTTAAATACTTTCTTGGTATTGAGGTCTTAGATACTGAACAAGGGTCATGCTTAAATCAAATTGATCTTTTGTCAAACTATGGTCTTCTTGCTAGCAAACCTATGAATACACCTCTTGATTCTAATGATAATATTACCAATGTAGAATCTGATACATATCCTATACTTGATAATATCAGTGATTATCAAAGGTTAATTGGTAAGTTGATTTATTTGACTCATACTAGACTTGATATATATTATTCTGTGCAATGCTTAAGTCAATTCATGCATAAACCTCTCACTTCTCATCTTAAGATGGCTTTCAGAATTTTGAGGTACCTAAAAGGTAATCCTGGGAGAGGTATTCTTATTTTCAGAACTTCTAGTTTTCACTTTTAATGCTTATATAGATGCAGACTGGGCTAAGTGTGGTGTAAACAGAAGATCTGTAACTAATTATTGTCTTTTTTTTTATGTAATTCTCTCATTTCCTGGAAAAGTAAGAAGCAACCTATTTTTTCTAAGTTATCTACTGAGTCTGAGTACAGAGCTGTGGCTGTTGTAACTTGTGAAATTATCTGGGTTTTAAAAATTCTTAAGGATTTGCATATTGATAATGTTCTTCCTGTTGATATCTTCTATGACAATAAATCTGCAATTAAGATTGCAGCTAACCCTGTTTTTCATGAGAGAACAAAGCATCTTGAGATTAACTTACATTTTGTTAGAGAAAAACAAGTTGCTGGAGTTGTTCAACAAAGAAAATAGAATTTGCAAATCAAATTGCAGATATCTTTACGAAAGGGTTGGACAAGTTCACTCAGAATCTTTTGTGTTCAAAGTTGAGACTTATAGATTTATTTGAGAATAAAACTAAAGGGATGTTAAAATTATAGTTATAATGTAGTTTTATTCTCTTTTTATTATTGGTTAAGTATTTGCAGGACTATTGGTGACATTTGATAAGAGAAAAAGGTTGCTTGTTGGTTTTCTACAAACAAGAGGGACTGGATTGAAGTTTTCTGAAGATGAGGGATTAGAAGTGTAATATAAAGAGAGAGTCGGTGGCTGGAAATTATATAAGCCTTATTTTTCATTTTTATTGATTAATTCTCATAATATTCATTCATTCTCTCTGTATTCTCTTTCAATCAATCTGTTCGATTCTCTTGAAATTATCCTTGTAATTTTTTAATTACAATTGAGATTGTAATAGAACATTCAACACTGAAGTTGAGTGATTCACACTTGATTAGCAGTGGTGAATTTTGTGATCTAAAATAGTTTTATTCTTTAAATTTAGATTGATTGATTTTCTGGTTTGATTGAATAAATCTGGATATTCTGTGTTTTGTTCATTCTTGTTGATAAGCGAATATCTAACACAATATAAACCGGGTACAATCAAAACAACGCACAATAAAAACAAATCATCATTAATACTCGTACTTATTGAGTAGCCCATTATAATTTAAGTGGCTATATCAACATTATTTAATATCGTACAAACGAAATGTTAAAAAAATACAGATGCCCTAAGCTAAAGACTGACGTTAATGATCGAGGTTGAGTACTCTAGATCAACTCATTTATTGTCATTAATATTGGCTCTGGTTATTTCTAAAACTAAGATATATGTTTCTCTCATGTGTTGGCTGCATCAGTTTTCTTAGAGCTGTTGTAAGGGTACCTAATCAATTAAATTTTCAATATAAAACTACCAATTTTTTCTAGATTTAAACAATAAGGATCTCCCTCTACAACCGTGTGGCCTGCCTGTCAATACTGTGCTTTGCTTGCTGTAAATTCTTATTAACTATGCCCACCTGATTCTAGCATGTGTTTCTTCATTTGTATAAGAGAAAGCAGGGTAGGTACGTAAATCTTAGGAGTATTAAATTACTGTAACATCGGGCAAAGGAATTGAACAAACTACCCAATAACCCAAACTCCAAAAGAAAGTAGTGAGAACTAAACAAAAGTATAGTCTATGGATACATATTCTAAATAACGAAGCCCAGCAGCAACTTGGCCCAAGCCCAGCTGCCCAAGTCGGATAGTTTTTGATATTTTGGATATCCCAACATCTGATTTTCCTTCCTTTAAAAGTCCAATATTAGAAACCTGAAAAATCGGATACCTGAAAATTTGAATATCTAGATAATCTTGGATTTGGTTTTTGGATTTTTGTGGGTGAATTCTGATTATGATAATTCGAACACTCCTAGTTAATGTATAATTAGGCGACATACATCCGGCATAATTAGATGGCATGAATTAAGGTCAAAGGGTAACGGATCAAATACATGTAGCTATAAAACTTTATTTATATTTATATTACATTATAAAGCATTTATCTTTTTATTTTTTTTCAAACTATAAAAAGTTATAACGTCAAAATGTCTCTCTCCTTTTGTTCACTACTTTAAATATCTATATCTATATCATTATATAAAAAATTATTATAGCCTCCGTATTGAAAGTTAAGAAATAATAAAACATGTGAATTGACCAAACTACCCTTAATGAATTGAATCACGTCAAAACTCTTAATAATACATTACACTGAGTCCCTTGTATTATAAATATCTCTACTACCTCTTTTAAATCAAACACATTTACATCAACTACATATACCATTTGACACCACCACCACCATCTACATCCGTCATTGGCGCCGTCATAGGAGTCGCATTACGCGGGTACCGATCTACTGTTCACACTTCACCTAATATGAATATAATACTCCTAATGAAAGTGTTTACAACATAAATCACCCAAAAAATAACTATACTACCTTTTTTACATTAATTATATTTACATTAACCACTACGATCTGCAATCACCACCACCCTCATCTAGCATTATTCGTCATCCCACCACCTGTTGCGGCCACTACCGCGGATGCCATTGCCACGTACATCGCCGCATTGGGCATGCATCTAGTGTATATCTATTTGTGCATCCAGCTTTATCAAATAAAAGTTTCTTATTATCGAAATGGGGATCCCGATTGTAATGACAATAAGAGGTGTCTAGCCATGTGTCATGTGTGTATATATATAAATATGAGAACATGAATACATTGATGATTGTAATTAAGAATCTATCATATATATAATGATGAAGAAGCGTACGTGTGCAGCTCAATATAATATTACTGGCACTGTTTCCTGGTTAGGATACAACACTTAAATGGCAATTGTTTAGGATCAATTAATTCAGCAGTGAGATGCATTACTAATTTTTCATGTGTCTTGGTGATGTTTGCCAGCCACTCACCCCTTCTTTCATCTTTAGGGGCACAGATCAAACCTCTTCTTCCTGGTTTTTAGAAGCCATCCTTGTGGCCTAACCTGAAATGACATCTTAAAATGTCAGTTTTGTCACTACACCTCGCTCTTTTTTCTATATTCCGCATGCAATTTCGGCTTTCATAATTGATTAGTACCATATATTATCGATAGGTGAATGAGTTCAAAAATTTAGAACAACAAATTAGTAACACCAAAAACAGGGGTCAATGCAACCACAAGAAATTACCTATCCTATCATGTCAAGTAATAACATTTCTGATCCAATTAAACAGTCCATATGCGTTAACAAAAAGTTATATTAGAACTAACCTCAAATTAGATAAATCAATAGAGAGTAATAGGTGAAATGGAAGTTATGCGAGAAAAAATAGTTGCGAGAAATTAGAAGTACAGAGATAACGTGGTTAAAAGATAATTAATAGCCATTGCTTCGGTTACTTACTAAATCAACATCATCATGAATATTAAGGTCTGTCAAATCCTTGTTCTAGATTAACTTCATGGCATGTTTTTCCCATTCTAATAGCAAGCTATATATGACCATCCGTTCTTATGCACACAAAATTTTCCTACATATGGTCCTCAAAGATAACCAAACCATTGGAGATGTACGTATAAAAATCCGTATGAATTTTTAACTGGTTCCAGAGAGAAAAGGTCCAAAATGCAACAGATGAGTGAATTATGAATTGAGATTAGTTAGAATCTCTATAGGTAGAAAGGGGTTTTACTAATTTAGGAAAGGGTGGCGGGGCAGCTTGTTGCCGGCCTGTTATCATGATGTAATTTGATAAATTGTGAAATGAAATATAAATTTAGAAAGAAAAAAAAAAACATTAAAAAGGCTTTGTATTGGTTAAACTTTACCAAATGTAAGGATTTCAACTTTAAAGAATCCCAATATATATGCCATTATCAATGTTTTGCTCATAGTTAATTGCTGGTTATTAACACCGTTGATTACGAAAGTGTCTAAAAAGTTAAAAAATATACCAGTATATCAACTGTCTTGTATATCGGTTACATACTAAAATATACATTTCTACTTATATATAGCTATACACTTTACATATATACTCAAAAACTTGCTTCTACAAACATAACAACACATACGTGTTGCAAAAAATCTCATTACTGAGATATTATATTTAAGAGGGCAGACCTTGTTCTGATCAACCTCCTAAACATTGAATCCAAAGCATTTTCTATGCTTTCAATACTATGTTCTAAAACATCAATACAAATTTGTGGTTGATTATCTTTGCTTCCTGCTGTTGCTTTGTGAATAAACTTTGAGACTCTGGACCATTTAGTAGCCGATTTTTGCTTTGAAATAGTCGTTGCGGACAAAAAAGACATCAGCATCCCAAATACAGATATGCTGACTTCACTAACTTCACTTAATACTTTAAACACTGAAGTTATATGGGGATCAAGATTAGAGCCGTTACTAATGTATGTGTGATCGATTAGTTTCAAATCCGCGACACCTCTTTTGGCGTCCTTCATTAATTTTTTTAAAAATGAGCCGTCTACGATGAAATCATCCTTTCCTCTTCTTATAGCTGATTGAACATCTCTTACATGTTCCTTGACTAGTGAAACAGCATCTCTAACCGAGCCACAGATGTCCAACAGCCTCATAGACTGATCACATAATTCGTCAACTAGTTTCTCGTGTTCACGACGAAAAAGCGCTTGTTGGGTCAATGGCAAATCTAGAAGATTGTCAACACATGTGTACAATCTATCCAAACTTGTAAGCCCACTAAAAACTTTTTCGTCATCACGAATACTACATGAAAAAGATGTTTCCCATGTTCGGAAGCTGGTTAGCTCTTCTTCGACTTGAAGAGTGCTTGGGTGTGATCGGGTTGGTAAACTAATAGATCGAACGGCTTGACGAGTCGTGGATAATGAAGAAGAAGAAAATGATGAAGAGAAAGCCATTCTTTAGCTAAAAGTTTGCCAAAAAAAAGACCAAATTTATTTGGGTTGATAACTAAAACATTTCTATCCCTTGCTATATATACAACCCCAAGTTGGCGTAAAATAATCACAAATATCTTACAAAAACATGTGAAAGCGCATGTGGAATCCTTTCAAACCGCTGAACTTGCATCCAATTAGGCCTACAAATTTCTGATATCTTCGATGGCAATTTGGTAAGAAATCAAGTAAAGAAACTAACGTGAGAAACAAGACTATTAAATTAGTGTATGCCCACGTGTAGCTTGTCTTGTAATGCTAATTATATTTATGAAACCGTGTACAAATCTAATACTTTAATTAAAGTTTACACGTGAACCTATACGATATGAAATTTTGTAATCGTTATAATATATGGCACGAATGAATTGCTTGTTAATTATATGTAGATTATGATCCAAATCACATGAAACTATCTTCATATACAATGCAAAGATATTCAACTTCCTTTCAAATTATATATAGCATGGCGGCCCACAAAGTTTAAAAAGGATTAACCCTTGATTAAAACTAGATAGAATTTTGATTTTATCAAAGTCACAACTAATTTGTTTTTGTCCATATGTTCTGCAAGGATATGATGGAAAATTCTGTTAAATACCTAACTTTCACCTAACGTGGCACATTACAAAAAGCATCGCAGCACGGTCTCGATTTGTATAACTAACTATTACAAAATTTGTTAGAACCATGTGAAAGAAGATATTTACCCCATTAATTTGTCTGGTACTCCAACTTGTACTAAATAACTTTATGGGTTGAAACAAAAAACGCGTTTTTTGTGGGCTAAAACTTCGTAAAAACATCTATTGTGAGGTCTCCGTTATCTGTTAGACAGAATGGTTCGTCTATTCCGTTAAAAGTTAAAGGATGAACCCCAACAGATGTTTTTGCCAAGTTTTATTTAGCCCACAGAGGACGTAGTTTGCGATTTATAAAACAAAAAAACTTTGGAAGAGATGGTTTATGTTTTTCTTTTGGATAATCTTCCTACAAGATATGTGATGTGACGTAATTAGTTTAGGATATTAATATGGAGTATGATTTTGGGTTATTTAACTCTTGTTTGCATTATCGAGCATTCTTATATGATCATATATTTAGAACTTAACTTACGTTATGTCATATCATATCCAAGTTAAGTTAACTAAATTACAAACCAAAAGAAAAAAATGATTAAAAGTTACTACTTTTGTTAGTATCCATAACACAAAATGGTTTAAAAAATAATATCTAAGATTAAAGAGTATACATAAGTTGATATATTGGTTATACCATATTATAAGTAAGATAACGTTGATGTAAATGTTTACGTCTATTGTCACATATACAGATAAAATCAACCATCTGTTCGAAAGTTTTTGGTTCTATAAATTGTAAACTACGTCAATTATGGGCTAAAAATTGGCAAAAACATATATTGGGAGCCTTCGTTAACTTTTAGACTGAACAGACGGAACATTCCGTCTAAAAGATAACGAAAACCCCATAATATATGTTCTTTTCAAGTTTTAGCTTATAAAAGACGAGGTTTTTGTTCCGACCCTCATAAAGCTCTTTGGGTCAACTTGAAATACTTTCAAAACAATTTGCCCTAACTTTTGTAACACCCGTTGTTTATAAAATATGTTTTTAATGGATTCTTTGAGGCGTAAAAATAAGCGGAAGCATTTAACAAAACGTTTACAGTTTCTACCGGAATTGTTAATTAATAAAACTGGTGTTACGAATCCATATCATAGCAACAATAAAAGAAATCCACAAATGTCATCAGCTACTAAAATGACAAACAAGTCAACATATGGTCTTGTCTTGTAAAACCCAAGACATTACGATAATCATAATAGAGGTTCATAAATATCTTCTAAATAGGTGAGGTCACTAATAGGTAGCTAAGCATCTTTTATCATCTACCCAGCCTTACATGCATCTCACCAATCTTCAAACACTAACCTGGGAAACACAATACATTTCAACGAAACAAGTGTCAGCTAATTAAAGCTGAGTAAGATAATAGGTTAGTTCGACAAAAGTTCACCACTTAAAACATTTCATCAAATTCGTCTCATCATATATAAGGCACGTCAGAATCACAAACATCTACATAATAATCAACATAAGGGATATCAAATCCTATGATGTACATATCAAGCTAAGTCATCATTATCGTCTCAAGCATCGTCTAAAAGGATGTCAAATTCTTTATTGTGCCTATAACATAATCGCCTCGTTTATCATCAACTATTATCATTATTTATGTTATGAGCATTAACCGCATTGCATCATCTATATACATGTCGTATAGTCGTGTAGGTCACACCATTAAAGCATCATAAATAGCTAAGTATTTATGACTACTTAGTCGTCACATATCAACTTTATTATCATTAACATCGCATCATGACATCTTATCTACTCATATAATCAAGTAACTTATGTTACCTGATCGTAACATAAAGTTAAGTTGCTTAGACCACTTAATCGTCACACATCAACTTATTATGTCATCGTTAAATCATACTTACACATAAAGTCAAGAAGTTTACACTACGTGATCGTCACATGAGGTTAAGTAGCTTACGCTACTTAATCGTCACAAGAATATGGTTAAGTATCCATTCGTCACAGGTTGGTTGATCTTACCAGATGGAATACTCAATCGACAAATATGGGTCACTCGAGAGATATCATGACTACCCCCTCATGATCAAGTCAGCGCACTAGCCCAAGGGACTAGCATGGGTTAAGCTTAACACTTTTCGTCTCAGTTTATACTCGAGTTCGTCTTAGTTTGTCACAATCATCACATATTGTCACATATTATCACATATCATCACCTAATGACACATATCGTCATATATCAACTCATGTCATCTCAAATCGACACAACACGTTAATCTCTATTGCATCTTATATCATTATATCGTCATTAGTTTTATCTCATTAGACATCATTAACTCAACATTTAGACTATCTCAGTGCATATCATTGATTCGTCATCAACATCATTTGCCATTAAGGTCCTATCGTGCATCGTGACATAACATTCCTATTTAAGTCTAGTGAACTAGATGTAATAGGTCATTCGATAGCAAACAACATCATCAAAGACATAATCAACGTGTGAACCAAGAAACATTACATTCAACTAACCATCGACATAATCAACACATATACCAAGTAACATTACATTTTATCCCTATGATAAGGAATACTATTTGCTACAAGGCATTCGTCATACTAAGCATCATGGCCATTGCATAATCAACATTCACACATTACAACTTTACAACAGTAATTAAGTGATGAAATACTACTTTCTATGAATTCATATATCATATAGAATCCCGTTCCTGTCCCACATAATAAGCATAGTAAAGGTAACCTCCTAAAGCACCCATATTGTCCCCCATTTAATTCCCACACCCCTACATATGTATGAGATGTCTACATTTTCGTGAAATTGATTTATTAATAAATCCCACGTTTATTGTATTCCCAGCGTGACAAAATAAGTTATCTTACCTTAGAACAACTCAGAATAGGTTATGTACCACTTTACCGTGCTTGTAACGTACTACCGACAAACCTATAACGAAACATGAACGAGCTAAGCATTAAACAATAATTTTAAGCACAAAATAGGCTAGGTGCACCGCACCCCTAACCATGATGCACCGCACCAACTGAAAGAAAGTTAACAGGAACATAAAGGTGTGTTGCACCCTATAACGCACCTTCTATCGCACCCTTCTCGGTATCAATGAGTGTGCCGCACTTATTGAGAGGTGCGCCGCACCTACTGATGACACTTGCCACACATCCCCTGTAACATTCGTGAATTTTGACTCGTTTGACTTTTAATAAACGTGAATTAAACGTGCATATTTGATTTTTGGACCATTGACCCGAACGTGTTAAATGATTTATTCTTCCAGTTAATTTAAATAATTTATTTATTTATTATGAACTAGAAACGTGTATTATGCTAGTCGAAGCTACGTGAACGTGTTTATCGGTTCAAGGACGTAATGTGACGTTTAATTAAACTAGAAACGTAATCGGGTGATCCATGGGTCGACCCATGAACCACCCATGACCCAACCCTACCCCAACACCCAATCCAAGACATCTCTCATTCACCCAATTTCTTTCCTTTATTTCACTACATTCAATCTAAGGCCTCCCTTCTCTCTCTCACTAAATTTATTGTTTCATTAAATGTTTTTCAAGATAATTTAATGCTAGAATAATCATCTTCATCATCATTCAACCATCATATCACTAAATTTTTGGTGGAAGAATTCTTGATTTATAGCTAAATTTCGGATTTAACCCTTTGGTGGAAGTTTTTGGTAAATAAACTTGTCTTGAATTCATCATTTCATATTTATAAACATATTTCTAATCATATACAATCATTATTGAGTCATTTTTCCAAGTCAATTTAAATATGGGTCGAATTAGGGTTTCAAATGACTAAACGGGTCAAAATCCGGGTTTTTCCACTTATAGGATGTAATGGGTCGATTTCTTGGTGTGGGTTGTGTTTCAAAACTTGTTTGTAATCTAAAACAAACAGCTCCTGACCAAGATTCTCCAAAACGCGATTTAACTAAAATTAGGGTTCTTGAATGGTAAATTAGGTTAAAAATGAATTTAAGTATAAAAATTATGATTATGGATCGATTTTGATGGAAGGTTGGATTTGTTAACATTCCTTAAGTTATCAAAGCACAACAACATGTTTTAAAACATCTCAAATCGATTAATAACCAAAAAATTAGAGTTTTTGTTGTTTTGGTCAGCGTCGACTTTCCAAAGTCAACTGTGCCATGAACTTTGTCAATTAGAATTAGAACGGGTAGATTTCGATTAAGAAGCAGTTTTTGGGGAGATTGAATACACCAAATCATGCTCATTGTGATTACGAATGCATAGCTTCATGTATGGAATCCTTGTAAACCGAATGGTACACCAAAAGTAGGGTTTTGATGCCAAATGGATCATGATCGATTTTGGACAAGAAATAATGTTAGGAATCGAAATTATTTAGTGGCTTATTGTTGTTTATGTTCAGTTTCGTCTAATGAAGCTTGAAAATGAGTTGGGGTCGAATTTGATGTCAAAACCCGTTTTCAGAAAATCTGGGCTAGTGAGGCCCACTCACTTCTGGTGCTACCCACTGCTTTAGTTTTTGTGATCAGTGGAATTCCAGTGCTCCCCACCAAATTCATGGTGAGGCCCACTACCTGCTGTTCTGATCAAAGAGTCATTTTGGTGCGCCCCACCAAGTTTTTGGTGAGGCTCACTAACTGAAGTCTACCTTTTTGCTTTGTTTAACTTCCGTACTTGATTTGTTGGTAGCCTATGGGTTACGGGAACTCACTCAAACTTTCTTAGGGGTTATGGCATGACGTAAACTAGCTAGGCCTTATTGTTTAGGGTACTCGTGTTGACTTGATGCTCGTGATCGTTGTGCTCCTCGCTTACCCGCTTAGTCACCTACTACAAACGCTTAAGGCAAAGGTGAGTTTCGTAGCCCCTACATTTACTTTATTTGGGGTGGAAAGTGTACTCGTTTGTTAAATGCTTGTCGGTTGATATGATTGATTATGATATGAAACAAGATATTAGTAACCTAATTGTTTGCTTGTGTTGCGTGTTATTGAATGTTTATATGTGATGAATAACGTTATGTGGTTGTGCATTGAAACGTTTATTATGCATACATGTTCTCATTATGGGTTGTTAAATCCACGTTATGGGTATCTCTATATCCACGTTATGGATTGTTAAATCCACGTTATGGTTATCGATATATACACGTTATGGGTATCTATATATCCGCGTTATGGATTGTTGAATCCACGTTATGGGTATTTCTATATCCATGTTATGGGTATTTCTATATCCACGTTATGGGTTGTTGAGCCCACGTTATTGAACGTTATTAATCCTCGTATATCAATAACGGTTGTTATCCCGACACTATGATTTTAACTCTTTAAACCTACGAACTCGCAAACTTTATGTTGACACGTTTTAGTACACTTTTCAGGTGAACAGGTTAACCAAAGACGTATTGGATGATTAATTGCTTGTTTGAGCTAGGATTGGACTTTGACTTCATGGATCCACGATTCATAGTTCCTGATTATGGGTTATGCTTAGGATCATTTACCATCTTTTGAACTATTATTTTGTAAACGTTTGATGGGCGTGCTCCTTATGCATTTTTGTATGATTCGGTTTTTGAAATTAAATGACTTGTATGGATTTCCAATCCTTTCAATGCATCTAGACTTGCCTCTACTTAATTTCCATGTTGTGTTGTGCTAGGTCTGTGTAACATCCCGAACTTTTTAATTAACGGTTGACTTGAATCGTTAAGTCAACACCTTGTATCCGTTAAATCTTTAGGAAAATTTAATGTTTATATGTGGACAATGTGCTATATGTGTGAGGCTTCAATGCCTTAATAATGTATATATTAATGTGCTTAAGATGTCAAAGATGATTAATAAAGTTAAAAGTGTTTCCGATAGGATTGGTGAGTCGTTAAGAGTTCCCGTATGTGTTAAACGAGCAATTAGGTCAGGAAACGAGCTATAAGAAAGTACAAGGGCCTAGATGTTAAATCTTGAAACATGCTCCAGCTGATAGGAGACTTAAGTCACGTCCCATATGCCCTAAAATCAGATCCAAAACTCCTGAGAAAGTTCACACACAAACCCTAGAGCATCTCCTCAAGTTCTATGTAATTCGGAAGCAATTTGATGGAGATTTCTTCTAGTTTTCGATCCATTAATCATCCATTCAGGTAATTCATCATTGCAAGATCTTAGGGTACTGGTCATTAATAGCTTTTATCCACCCATATCTGGTTGTGAGGGTTGGGTTGGTTTAATTGCAATCCGTTAATTGATTTCGAGTCATTCGGGTGATTAATCGGTTGTATAATGATGGTAAATGATTCAAGGATTAATTGGTGTTTTCAATGAGTGATTTTGGTCTTATTTTAAGTGTATTTGATGTTCATAAGACCTGGAGATGTGTTAAAGTCATTTGAGATGTGTTTGGTTAGGTTTTGGGGTTGTTTTTCACGACTGGTCGTCGTAACTGCCGTTACGGTTGTGTAACTCCCGTTAGCTGGGTAATTGCAATAACACCTCCACTGTAATTCCCGTTACAAATTTTCATAACTCCCGTTACAAATATTCGTAACTCCCGTTAAGGATTCATTTTTGTTAACATTTTTAAACGACCATAACTTTTGAACCGTAACTCCGTTTTTGACGAATAAGCTATCCACGAAATCGTGGGAGAGTCTATTTTCCAATGGTAATTTCCTTTAAAGATGAATCAAACCTAAAATTGTTCAGATGGTTAATATAGTAAGCGAAGGTCAAGTTTTGTCGAGTTTAGTGAACTCTAATCTAATGGTCGGGTCTTTGTTGAATCAAGCATTGACATGGGTCAAGTATTTAAAGCTTGGTTATGATCATAAGTAAGAAGGTGATTAGATTGTTAATGATCATTTAATGATTATAGGTAGTCGGGAACACATACAAGACACTTTAATGTTGCTTATTGATCGTTGTGCTCGTCATCAGGTAAGATACACTACTTTGACACGCTGGGGTTCAACAAAAACATAGTTTTCATATAATAACTTCCCCAAATGGTATCTTGTTTGCTTATGGGTATTCGGGATTATACGAGAGGTGATATGGGCTATGCTGATGCATATTGAAGCCTGAAATGCTACCCCATAGATATGTGACGTTATGATATGATATAGAGTTGTTATGAAATACATAATGAAATGAACTATGTTATGCAATGAAAGATGATATGTAACGATATGTTATGAAATGTCATGCAATGATATGAGATGTAATAATATGCTATGAAATGATATGTAATGTCTTGAGATGAATTGAAATGTGATATATGTTGATGATATGTGAAATGTTTAGGTAACGTGGACACCTAAACTATATGTGATGAAAACCAGCCCGTATATGATATGAAAGTGTTAAGCTTAACCCGTACTTGCCCGGTGAGTGCGTATATGGTTGCTTGGGTGGCTCCTTGCAACGTAATTACGTGGTTTGAGTATCTCCGGGTGGAGTGATTACCCACCAATGTCTTTGAACATACGGACTACTCTTGGATTGGCTTGTCATTCCTTAACGACATTGATGGACCGCTGAAAAGCTTATCCATCCAGTCAGGTGTGAGGTTTCGTGTTAGGTCCTATGACCGCCTACACACAAACTTACACCTTATATGTGATGAGTGACTTATGTCATGCCTAATGTAAGTGACTTATGTCACACTATACGATGATGCTTATATGATATATGTGAAGTAAAAGATGACTAGGCACATCTAGGGTGATCCAACCTATTATGATGATGTTTAATGCGATGATATGTTGTAGATGATGTGATGCCTTGATGTTATATGTGCCTTAACGATTTAATACGACCTTTATATAATGTTTTAAATGGACAAACGTTTTATAAACTTTGTATTATCTTACTTAGCTAATTCGTTAGCTAACACTTGCTCTTTTAAAATGTGTTGGTCCCTCGGGTCCAACATTAGGGAGCAGGTAGATGTGAGAACACGTGAGGCATGGGTAGATGATCTTGAAGTTGGCTATAGTTTACCCATAGTGGCTTCTCGCTTTAGACATTTTCTTTATGTTTAGATAAAAATGACTTGTATTGATAATGTAGTCGGTTGTTTAATGTTGGGCAACCGATGGGTTTCCATTTGAACTTATTTTAATGATATGGCTAGTAACACCATTTAATGAATAAACCAAACAGATTTTGTTGGTTTGGACTTTTAAAGTTTACTTCCGCTTTCTTTTGACGCCGTTAGGCGAAAGTTTTTGGAAATCCATGTTTTTAAATGATGGGTGTTACAGTATGTAACCCTCATGATTCCGCCTTGTTGGGGTGTTACATCCCCTCAAAACACTAGGTGTGCCGCACCCTCTTTAGAGATGCGCCGCACCTATCAGCAACCCTCATTAGTTTTTCACCCAAAACAATAGCCAATCAAAACCAAACGATCCCAAACCCCATGAATGACTTTTAACCCTCAAAATTCATCATTTTAAAACTCTAATGATGCCATGAAAACAACCTTTAACATCCAATTGATTTGCAACACAATACCAATCGTTTTAGGTTACCGAATCGATTAAAACTCATGATTTTGACTCCAATCAACCCTCTAAAGATCTACATTAGTTATGAAATGAATCAAGGGATTGAAAGGACATGAAATCAATGTAATAATACCACAAATACCGGTAGATGGCTTAGAGGATTCAAAATCTAGACAAAACTTGATTGAAACGGCACGAAACGATTAAATCTTTAGGGAAACTTGCTTGGAGAGGGAGGGGGATCGGCTAGGGCTCATACGCACACATATAAGATCAGATTTTGTGACAATTAGGGATACCTAATTACCCATTAAACCCTGGCCAACAACTCCCAACGTTACAGTTAAGCTCATCGACTTCTAAACGTTACTTTCTTGGCTTAACTTTCTCACCGGAACACTTAACGACTTAACGAGCACTTAACTTTCAAGACTTTACTTTAATTACTTTCATTTAACATACTTTAATCATATGATTTTAAACGCATAAGCAATTAATTACATAATCTCATTTAGGGTACATAAACTTAGTGAACCTGACGTTAACTAATGGAATAGTCAAATAGTCAAACTTGAAAAGTTTGGGATGTTATAATTTTTATTTCATTAAGCAGCCTATATGCAGTAGCCCTATATTATGTTGGCACCTGGATTTTTATTAGAATTGCTGACAAAGCAATTCAACATGGAACCAAATAACTTCTTAAAGTTTCCAGTGTTCGGATAATTTTGACATAATTTAAGTTGTTCTATGAGTTTGTCTTTAATTAGTGTATTTAGTTTGTTAAGTCAGTGTCTTAGTAAGTGAATGAGTCTAGCGTTTTATATCCATAAGATAAAATGGTCAGTGAGTGTGAGTCCATTAGAATTATCTACACGTTTGTTTAGTAATTAGATAGTTTTTTTAACCAAGTCATAAAAGAGGTATGGGTGGAGAAGTGTCCTCCATGTACCTATTCCTAAGGCATACTTGAAAGTTATTTAGAGTCTTTTAAGGATCACATGTGATGGGTATGTATACCTATATAAGGTTTTCTTTTGCTTTTGATTGAAAATCTTCACAAAGTAGTTTTCGTAAACAAGTCTCTCTCTTTTTCATTAATTAAAACCAGAATACATATAAAGGCATGTTGTATGCTATACGTTGAATCGGAGCCTAATGGTTCGTTGCCTTTAAGAGCATGAATAGCAGCAAATCAGCAATTAGAACAGCAACATAGCAAGAAGAATAATTGGTTAGTAAGAGCAAGTTACAGCAGACAGAAAGAAAGAAAAGCGCATGCACAATAGAAGAGAGAAAGACAGCAAGAACAACAAGAATATCGAAAAGTGATAAGAGTTTGATTGTACGTGAAAATAAACGAGGAAGTTTTCCATTTAAGTGTCTGACCGAAACGAACTACACTTCGTGGTCGATTTTGGTTGAAACGGTGTTGAGAGCAAAACGCCTTTGAAAGACGGTGACCGGAGAAGATAAAGATGAGAAGAGAAACTACACCATTTAAGCCATAATCTATAACACTTATCCTGCAAATGTTCTTTTGCAAGTTGCTAAATACAAGAATGCACAAGCTGTTTGGAAATCTATCAAAACTCGGTGTTTGGGAACCGAAGGGGTGCAAACAGCAAGACTACATACATGAAGGGTGAAATGGAAAAACTAGAGATGAAGAAGGGTGAGACAAACAATGATTTCGAGGGCAAGATGGGTAGTGTAATTGAAAGGTTCAAGTGTCTAGCATGCGTGTTGATGAAGAAGAAACCGTGAGAAAGTTTCTCAATTAAATTACAAAGAAGTATTTACCAATTGTTTTTTCTATCGAACAATATGGTGATATTGAAAATATGCGACTTGCTGATGTCGTGGAGAGACTAAAAGCATATGAAGATAGGCTTGACGGTTTTGAACAAAAAAGAGAAAATCGTAACCAACTTTTCATAACTAATGGAGAGAATAGTGGTAGGCACTATGTACAAGTTAGATTTCGTGGAAGTGGACATGGTAGAGGTCGGTTTGACAAAAGCAAGTCCATGTGCGACAAGGGTGGAGATTTGGGCGATTTTGCAAATGAGTGTACAAAGTGGAAGGTGAAGGAAAAAGAGACCAACTTGATCGAGATGGATGATGACCAGCTTTGTTTTGAAGGAATCAAGGGTTAATGTCAAGATTATCGGGGTGATTGTTGAATAATCTTGACATAATTTAAGTTGTTTTATGAGTTTATCTTTAATTAGTGTACTTAGTATGTTAAGTCAATGTCTTAGTTAGTGAATGAGTCTAGCCGTTTTGTATCCATAAGATATAAAATGGTCAGTTAATACTTTAGAAATTTCTACACGTTTGTTTAGTAATTAGGTGATTTGTTTGACCAAGTCATAAGAAAAGCATGGGTGGAGAAGTGGTCCTCCATGTAACCATTCTATAGGTAGACCTATATAAGTCTTGTTTGTGCGTAGTTATCATAGACAACTCTCTTTTTTCTGTTTTTTTCTGTAAAATCGTATTCTCATATATCGAATACTAAAACTAGAAAACACATAATGGCAGTACACTACATCCACTTCGTTCAAGAAAATTAATCTCAATACTGAATACTTGGCACAATCACTACAAAAGGAAAGAATGTTAGGACGGACAAAAAGGAAAGAATGCTATATATACAAACAATTTACATATATAATATTACAAACTGACATGCCAAATAAAATGGACCAATCTCTTCCTATTTTTCATTGGTAGACCGTTAGTTTGTAAAAGTTTGTTTATATATAGTTTGTCACTCTTATTCTCTCTATTAATTTCCATTTCACCTACACATGTAAATGCACATCTACCTATTTTTACCATTATAGATCAAATCTAAGCTTCTAGATCTTAGTAATTGATTCAGTCATAGATAATATGTATACAACCTGTCCCGACCCAAGCTAAAACAAATGGGCCTAACTGATATGTAACTAATTAATTTACGTGTCAATACAACCCAGATGCAGTTCGAGCAGGAGTTTAATAACTTTAATTTGTTGTTTAGTAGTGTTTCTTTAGCGATGACACCATGTCAATGCAAAAAGAATCTGTCTCCTCAGGTGTTATTTCTTGTAGTGTGTAAAAAGAGATGTGGGGAGGCCTTAATTTGGTGAATATGTAAGCATATTGATAGTGACGAAAATGAAAGAACTCAAATATGTCATGTAGCAACTTTGTGTCGAACAGATTGAATATCAATCTCAATGTTTTTCGTTCACTCGATCATATCTTTAAAAACTTGCCTTTGTTGCATTAATACTATATTTGTTGTGAATATTGGAGTAGTTATAAAGTTCTACGAATGGATGGCTAATTAAATTATTACAATTACCTGTCCTTTGATTAACACTTATACCAGATATTTTCATCCCTAGAATGTAGCAAGTTTTAGGAGGTTGAGATGTTTTTTCCTCGCTTATTTTGGTGCAGTCAAAATATACCCATATATTCTTGTTACCAAAAATCTCGAAAGATTTTCTTTCTTTTTGTTCATTGTTTCCTGGAGAAACAAAAAATCTCCAAATCGCCAAAATGGATATAGAATGCGATAACGTGAACCCCGCCCTGTCAATGACCACACAGGTCTCTTCCATTTTGGTTCTGTCACACGTTTTTCAAATTTTCCTCAAGCCGTTGGGCCAACATGCTCCTGTTGCTCAGATCCTCGTAAGTATGTCACGTTTTCCGATGTGTTGCCTTCTACGAAACTTTGGGTTCTTTTATATCTTTTCTCGTCTAAACTTCCTTTATCTGTTGTAGGCAGGGTTCCTCCTTGGTCCATCAGGCTTATCAAGATCACCCCAAATACGAAAATTCTTTTTTGAAAGTTTTGTTATTGATTTCTATGCAAGTTTGACTCTCTACAGCAGAATTGGTATTATGTTTCTCATAGGCCTTGAGATGGATATATCTTATATAATGCATCACTTGGGTTCAACAAGCATCATCGCGTGTGGTGGTTGTTTAATGTGTACATTATTTGCAACAGCTATTTCCTTTTTTGTGTACGAAGAAACTGGATCTCAGGGGTCACGGGTCATGTTGGCATTAGTGCTTACAGTAATTTTAGCAAATACAGCATCTCCTATTGTGTTTCGTTTGGTAGCAGATCTAAAGTTTACGACCACTGATCTTGGACGACTGGCCATATGTTGTTCTTTGATCTCTGATATGTATTCTATGTTTATTTTAATTATAATTACAGCGGTAAAACACAAGAATACATTTCGTAGTTGGAGTCTGAAGGCACTTTGTTCCCTTCTGCTTCTTGTGGGGATGGTTGTTTTCATCAAGTACTTGGCTAATTGGCTTAATAATCATAACAGAAATCGAAAGAACATTAAACCTCGTTATGTTCTGTTTATATGTATAATGGTTGTATCTGCTGCCATGACCCTAGAAACTATGGGATTTAGCAGTGTGATAGCGTGTTTCATTATGGGCCTGATGTTTCCTAGGCAAGGAAAATCAGCGCGTACAATGTTGGCCACTCTGACATACGCAGTTCACAACTTTATATTTCCCATCTACTTTGGCCTTACCGGATTCAGAGCAGACATACGGTATTTCAATAACCCAAAAAACATTGCCATTGTTGTCATGGTAATCGTGTTGAGTATTGGTGGAAAGATTACCGGTACGCTTGCTGCCTGTCGGTTCTTAAAGAAACCACTAAACAAAGGTGTTCTCCTCGCTATTCTATTCAACATGAAGGGGCATATAGATCTTTTGACATTGACATCAGCTTTGCAAAATAATGTAAGTGTTTTTTTCTCTAACTCACTATACACATATCAAATGGGCTTCCCTTTTAACTATATGAACTCTATAAGCATTATGTTTGTGAGTTCACATGTCGTTCAAACCTTATTGTGTCAGTTTGTTTGCCGTTTTAGAAGAATAATTGATATATCATATCAATGCAGGCAGTGACGAGTATGTTGTTCTATAATTTGATGCTTATCGTTATCGTCATTAGTTCCATACTCTCATCTGTAGTAGTTAGTTTATTAGTGAAAAGAGAAGGTGAAATCTTCGGCATCAAACACATACCAATGGAATTTCATAATCCTAAGAAGGAACTAATACTACTGGCTTGTGTACATAGTCCTCGCCAGGTCTCTACTGTGGTTGGGCTCATTGAATCACTCCGAGGGTCTGACAAAGTTCCAATTTCCCCTTATATAATGCACCTTGTTGAGCTTCCTGAGAAAACAAAAGACAAGTTACCAGATTTTATTCATCAAGAAGAAGAACATAGTGATGAAGAAGACTATGGTGCTGATGACGCAATGGAAATAAACGAGGCTGTTGATATTTTCAGCTCAGAGATAAAAATGATTATCCATCAAGTTAAGACCGTATCACCCCATTCAACTATGTTCCAAGATGTTTGTCAATTTGCAGAGGATATGCGTGCGTCGATCATAATTCTTCCGTTTCACAAGCATCAACGGATAGATGGAAAATTGGAAAATAATAAGAAGAGTATACGGAGAACGAATCAGAAAGTCTTAGGTCAAGCACAATGTTCTGTGGCATTTCTTATAGACCGTGGACATACTTCCAAGGCTTCACAGGTTGCCGGCTCTGAATCTTTGCAGCAAGTTGCAACTTTGTTTTTTGGTGGACGAGATGATCGTGAGGCGTTAGGACTTGGTAGACGTCTTTGCATGCATCATCATACGAGTCTCACTATTATCCGATTTCTCCCAACATCAAAACAGGTCGTCAACGTTGGAAATAATGTTACCCACAAAGTAGATGATGTTCATGAAGCTGCACTAAACATTGAAGCAGAGACGGATAGAGCAGACAGTTCTGCCCTTAAAAAGTTTTACCACGGGTATATATTTTCATCATATCTTACATTTCTTATCAAATACTCCCTCCTTCCCATAACAAGTGTCATGGTTTGACTTTCAGAAGTCTTTCATTTTCATGTTTGGCCTTCAATATTTTTTTTTTGTGTTATATAATACTTGATGAGAATGATACCGGTAAAAATACATATAAAACTAAATCCATTCTTATCATTTGCATCAAGTATTAAATAACACAACCAATAATATTTAAGGTCAAAGTTGAAAAGAAAGCCTTCAAAAAATCTAATCATGTTACGTCAAACACAATGGTCAGTAGCATTGCATTATGAAATCATTCAATATATTGCAACTTATATGAGCTTCACAAACTAAATAACTTATTAAATTTTTTGATGTCATTTAATTCCAGTTATGTGACATCGGGCAAAGCAGGATTCGTAGAGAAGTATGTGGATAATGGTGCACAAACTGCGATGATCTTGAGAGACATGGCTGAGATGTACTCAATGTTCATAGTTGGGAAAGGTAGTGGGAGAATAGACTCCCCTCTCACTACCGGAATTAGTGATTGGGAAGAGTGTCCCGAGCTAGGACTAGTAGGCGATTTCTTAGCTTCTTCTGAATTCAACAATAGTGGATCAGTTTTAGTCATACAACAACATGTTCCTTCAAGAGGTGACCCTGATGAACTTTAGGTGCTAGTACTATACTCAACCAGTCGGTATATAGAATCTCTATCTCGTGAGAAACGATAAATGATTTCACCGGTGTTTATAGAGCAGGGTAGCAAGTGTACGCATTGAGATACAATAACCTGCAGAATGATCATGGCTAAATCGTAATCCAGGCATTTTGGAGCATGTTGAGGAGTTCATGTGCCTTAAAATGGGAGCTCTGATCGCATTGAACATAAAGTTCGTTGTTGTACATTTGTTTGTTTATGAGAAAGGACATGGAATTAGGATATTAGTGATGTATGTACATTGTTATATCTAACTTAAAATGTGTTTCTAACTAAACTCAGTTCAAATAGTTGTCATTGAATTTAAAAAATAATTATCTGAGGAAAGCCCCATGGAATTGAAATACACATTTTGGAGCATGTCGAAGAATTTTAACTTTTTTCACTGATGTCCGGCTACCAGGAAAGCTTAACTACAAAAGAGCTTTACCATACCGGCTTGTATTACTTAAGTTAGATTGTCAAAAACTCAGATCTCCAGTTTTGAAGAAAACCTGATGCCTCTTGGAATAACTCGGTTACGTCCAGGGTGACTTTATGAATAACAAAAAATTCCGAGGCCCGAAACAAGGGTAGGAATGGCAATGGGTCGGATTCGGGACGGGTAGTGCTAAACCCGAACCCGATAAGAAATATGTTATCCGACCCCGACCCGATAAGGGTAGCTTATCTTTCAAGAATAATTATCAAAACTTGTACGATTTGAAAAAAATTACTACCTACTCGTAATGCTTTAAGAAGTGGATGCGTAAGTTGTGAAATATAGGTACAAAATTATTTGACATTAGTGTGAACATTGTATTTACAAATGTACAATACAATTTACAAATCTATGTTATTTTTATTCTAAGAAAACAAATAATTTAGATATTATTATTAGATAAAAGCAAAATTATCTATATCTATTTATATTTATATTCTCTTATAAAGAAAAAGCCCCATTTTTATTTTAGGTAATTATACCTTTGAATTATCAGAATTGTCCTTGACTTTTTATGTATAACCCTTAATAAATTAATTTACACTCTAAATTTTTATTTTAATAATTAACACTTTAAGCCCTTATCTTCTAAAAATTTCCACTATCACAATTACATCAACCTACACTACTTGACACCGCCACCACCACAACGAATAGTACCATCAAAGACACCACTAGACCGCATTCCCCACGACTGTCGCCGCATTGCGCTGGTACCATGCTCGTACGAAGAAATAAATTACCTCAGAATTTGTAGATTGAAGAAGGGATTAAAAATTTGATTAAATTTAGTAAGTATTTAACAAACGGGAAAAATACATAAAAAGGTAACATATTTACCTAAAATTCCTAAAAAGGGAAACCTATTTTGTTTTCGTCTATTTAAAAGATCCAGTTTTCATAAATTTCCTAACAAGGGGAACATCGTTAGTTTTTTACGCTAGGCATCCATTAAGTGTCACGTCATCGACTTTGCTTACGTGGCATTGACTAAAACAGAAAATGAAAATACATATATACGTATATAATTTTGGGGGAATTTTTGGGGGGAAAGAATAAAGGGGGAAAACGATCGGGGGAGAGAAAAGGATAAAAACTGTGACACCCTCATCTTCCTAGTCCTTTCTTGGCTTCTACTTTCGATTATGCGCTAACACTGAAACCGCCACTCATTCCCTTATTTCCTTCGTTGATAATGACGCATCCGTGCAAACCCTCATTTCAAGAATTCAACTTCCACCAAACCCACCACCACCACCACCACCACCATCAACCACCTATAATCTCCAGCAGTGGCAGCGGCACCGTCCCTTTCTGCAGCTCACCCGGGTCGGAACCATAGGTGATGATTTCTTTTCCGGCGATGAAGAACTTGGTCACCGCTTCTTTGGTGGCAACTTTTCAAAGCCACAATTTAATGCTACTCTACTTATACTTGATTCCTTTGATCCCCAATTGGTTTTTCTAATTTTGTATTCGATAATGGAATTAGGGTTTTGGAAACTGATAATTGTAGTGCTAAAATGTCTTTTAAAACAATCAAGATTGTTAAAAAACAAGAAATATTATTGGGTCTGTGCAAAATGATGATGGACTGTCTCAGAATGAAACTGATTTTGATTTCTTGTTAAAAAGGTTTGATCTTGACCATCAAGATGCGAGTAAATTGGTGTATCTTTTTGGGGGATTGGCTACTGCATATGGGTTTATGATTGTTGGGTTTGGTGCTACTCATTTTTGGGTTCATGGGGTTGTGTTTGTGTTTGTGTTTGTAGGGAACGGTTATTTGAAGACTTACAAGTCGTTTTCATTCTATTCGAACAACAATTCTGTTTTAGTTAATGCTAACTAAGCAAAGTCGATGACGTGGCATGGGTGATATGGCACTTAATGGATGTCTGACATCAAAAACTAACGATGTTCCCCTTATTAGGAAATTTATAAAAATTGGATCCTTTAAATAGATGAAAACAAAATAGGTTCTCCTTTTTAGGAATTTTAGGTAAATATGTTACCTTTTTATGTATTTTTTCATTAACAAACTAGTAGAAATATTTTATAACGAAATTACTATAAATTATAAGTTCAAAGAAGTTTTTATATAACTGGGGAAAAAGATTTGGGCTCGACCATATATTTTTGAGTTAACCCATTTTTTTTAAAGGTGTGGATTATTTGCTCGTAATAGGGAATCTAGTTTACGTTGTCTTAACCGGGTCCCCGCTAGAGAGCCTCCTCACCCTCAATACCTAGTAGGAGGAGAAACCCCCAACTAAACCGCCGAAGGCACGACATTTAATTGGTCTAAAACTCTGCCCCTTTGCAGGACTCAAACCTGTTTCAATGAAGGACTTTTTGTGAATTTCCTTTTAGGTGTCCATCCTATATCTCAAACTCGAGACCTCCAGCATGTAAAGCTGGTGCTCAACCATTGAGCTATATAATAGACGAAATTTAAATACACGTTTAATGTCTATACTACTCTTATTAACTACCCACTAGTCTTTAGACTCATCCATTGACAAGTAGTTTCAAAATATATATAATAAAGGTTTAAAAAAAAAATCTAAGTATGTTAAATAGAAACTAAATAAGGCAAAAAGTTGAAATTTGTAACAATTAGTTAAATAAAAAATCTGCAGTTTAAAGAAAGAAGGAAGGAAAGATGTGCGATGATGAAAGAGATGAAGAAAAATAGTTGGATATATCTTTCACACTCTTGAAGTTGTAACAAAATACAAATTCTTACCCATTTTTCTTAAGTTATATATTATATATTTATATGTGTGTCCAAAGAAACAAAAGAAGCCAAAAAAAAAATATATGCAGCATGTTTAGAAAAAAGCCCAAAAACAAATATGCAGATATAGTAGAAACTTTTAAAAAATTTTAAAAAATATATACCAATTAATCAACAAAGAACATCTCGAATGTTTTGATTTTCTTCGGGTTGTTCCAATCCGAAACAGTCTATACATGCACAACGTATAGTCGTAGACGATGGTTAACATGTGTTGGCTTAAGATTTTCAAGATAAACTAACGTGGTCTTATTTTTTGTAGTTGTAGAAGAAGCCATAATGAACCTATATGGGCAACAAACTAAATTAAAAGAGATGAATAATAATAATAATATAAGAATTCAATGTCAAATAATAATGATTAAACATAAACAAAATAACAATAAAAAACCCTTTTTGTTTGTTAAGTAAGTTGAATTATTTTTATTTTTTATTGAGGTAGTCGAAGGTTTTTTCTGTGTTGACAATTTGTGAGGGTTTTTTTCCTAGATTGTATATATAATAATTTTTGGGAGAGTTTTAAAGATAAAAAGATTTGTTTTTTTTTTTATTTTTAATAGAATAAGAATATAGGTTGGCCTATAAAATTTTAATTAAAACATTAATTATTTAGTGAGGATAAAAAGCGTAAGTTATTGATGAAAAACAAAAAATGTAAATTAGTGAGGATTTTTCTACAAATATTAATATATATAAATAAATATAATATAATATATTATTGAAATTTTTAAAAAATATAGAAAAATAGAGAATTAATTAGGATGGAGAATTAAGTTCAAGTAGAAGAATTAGGGGTCTCAAGTGTACTCCAACCTTCTCTTTTAATTATAATATAGATAGATAATAGATGAATGATTTTCGATTTAAGAGGTTAATTTTGTTTTATTTTTTTGACTTTTTAAGAATAAGAAGAATGAATATTACTACTTAATCATGTCAACATTAGCATTTTTTTAAAAAAATTTTAATACTTCACATTTGTTTTCTTAAACTAACAAAAGGCATCAAAACACTATTTTTATAACTATATAAGTAACGTGAATCATCATTATCAAACCAAACCACAATAATAAGATTTAGACGTTATTTTTATGATGTATATGAGAACAGTCCCTTTTAATTAAAATAAAATATTAAAACAACAAAACATGTAATTTGATTTGTGTCTTATTTATTATAACCCGAAAATAATATTTTTATTCCTAATTTTATATCAGGTTATCTATTTGATAGTGAAATGTTTATTTGAACTAAAATATCTGTGAAAATTTAACACAATGTGTTTTTAATATTTTTTTTTTTAAATACATTGTGTTAAATTCATATCACAGTATGTTTGAACAATTTTCTGATTTTCACGCGCTATTAAAAAACATTGTGATTTAAAGTTTAACACAATGTGTTTTTATATTACACAATAAAAGTACATTGTGTTTTTAGAAAAAAAAATTAAAATACATTAAATTCAAATCAAAGTGTGTTTTGACCAATTTTCTAATTTCACGAAATTTTTAGTTTTCAAATAATCACAACCCGTATTCGTATTCGACTATCATAGTTTATCTTTACTAGGTAACTAAAAATTGTTATATCTTAATTTGGAGAGTTTTCTTCTACACGGAAACGAAGATCTTCAAGAACTAATATTGGACGGGGAATAAAAATGGGGAAAAAAGTAAAAGTCTAAGCGCATATGGCACCTTGCTTTGATGATTTAAGTGAAATGAAAGTCGATTTTGTTCTTATATTGTAACATCATGAATCGTCAATGAAGCCGACATGGGGCTAGAGTCATCACATCAAGTTTTGGGCACGTGGGTTGCAGTGGATGAGTTCACTAGATTATCTAGACCCCCTTTTCCTAATGATTGTTCCGACCGAATTGCCCGAATTACATCATGATCAAAAATGTGCCATTCTTTCTTTGATCCGTGACATGAGCATGAAAGGGGTTCAAGAATCAGTTTTCTTTTTATAAGGGCTAAAAATCACTTATTTTGGCTTTTTTACCCCATATTGTAGGGTGGATCTCGAAAGATATGAAAGATTTCTCTCAAAGTCATACATACTCTTTGTGGTGTGTAGGTCCCTGAGTGGTGACTTGTCCCCCAGTAGCTTTAGTGACATTGGTGAATGTATGCCTTAATTTCGTTCCAATTGATAAGATTTTCATCTAGGGTTGGGGGGTAGAAGATAAGATAAAGGATGAAAGTGGAGTGAAGGAATGAAGTAAAAACCTCCATTTATAGCCTAAGAAAAGAATCTCACCCCGTGAGTACGCCGGACTTACTATACTCAAAAAAGGCTGTTTGTTTGAACAAACTCGGCGACCGTATAACAAATTGTTGCTTATAGCTACAGACTTTATGAACCTGTACACCAGCTTACGTAACTACAACCAACCCGTGTCATACAGAATTCATTCCTTGTAGAAAAAGAATAAATAGTAAAAAAAAAAATCGAATCCAATTTGCACCTTTTAATTACTCTTTTTGGTCTAGAGAAGATAAAATTTAAATAAATTAGTTATTAGTCAATTAGTCTTCGCTTTTTTCATTAATTTTTTTGCGTTTTTTTAAAATGGGTACTTGTGGTTTTTCTCCAAAGGCTATTGAATTAGCTAAACCACGTGGTGGGTAAAAGTCTATGGATTGGGCCTATTCTTCATCGGAGTAGGAAGAGCTTCTATTACATGAACAAATTTGAGAATTCTTTAGGTGAAAAACCTTTTCTTTATCGTTTCTTTTTCTTCAACCCAGCTGCTACAATCGGATACTTGCTCTTCTACCTTTTTACACCTAGCTGCTCGCATCTTCTTCAACAAAATTCAGACAATTATCGGTTCAATTCACAGGTATCATCCCTCGCTTTTTCTTTCTCAATCATGGTTGGGTTTTTTTTATTATAACTTCCTCCAAATTAGGTGAATAAACGGGTCCTTTTTTTTTTTGAACGACATTCTATCCTATAAATTACACGTATGCCTGGAAACCAGGACTCTTGAAAAACCCCTATTTGAACATCAAATCAAATCATCAGGTGTTTGTTGAAATGCCTCAAAGAGTTTAGTGTATTCTTACAAAATAGTTACAGTTTTATATATACACATTAGATGATTTAAAAGTGTGTGCAGCAAAAAAAATTCCCGTTCTATCATAAGTATATGTAAATTGTGTAGGTATTATTCGATTTCATATGATTTAGTAGTGTTGTGTGATGTTTTATACTGTTATAAATATGTTCTCATAACATTAGATAGAATGCGGTAACTCATGTAGTGATATCATTTAGTGTGATTTTGTATTATTTTGTTACAATGTTATATAGAAAGGTACTAAGTAGTTAAGGACCAAAATTTCGGTGTTTCGGTCAAGGACTGGTATTTGAAATATCGGTTATTTCAGTGGTATTTCGGTAATCGTTATATTATGAAAAATGTTATATAAAATTATATATATACCAAAAAGATTGCAATTATACACACAAAAAGCAAGTATATTAAGTTAATACTCAATCTAAATATCAAAGTCAAGCTTAAAAGTGTCAATATTGATAGAATAGTGTTAATACTTCAAAATTTTAGTGTTTCTTATGTTGTTTTTTAGTTTGGACAAAAATAATTTAATAAAAAAAAAAATCTGAAAAACTGGTATACCACCGAAATACCACCAAAATTTGGACTGAAATTTGACCGATTTCGGTGAAATTTCGGTGAAATTTCGGTAAATTTCACCGAAAATCTCGGTACCGAAATTGTAGATAAAAATCTATACCAGTATACCAGTGGAGAACCGAAAACCGAAATACCACTGGTATATCACCGAAATCGACTACATAGGAAAGGTAAACGGTCGACTGTAAGAATGTAAGTAATGTATAGACAATGCCTTAGGGGTGCCTGACAACCTTGGTTATCCATTGTATGCAGTCAACAGCAAGTATGTTTTGATAGAAAACAATTCATTATTCTAATAGCACATAACTCATCGGGCATTATTCATAAACTTATTATTAAACCGAAAGTTTAGACCTGCCGCAACGTGCAAGGGTCCATTTTCCAATTCCTAGCCACTTACTCGGTCCAGGAATCTGACTTTTACAATACCGGATAAGACAAAAGAGGAGTTTAAATTTGTTAAACCCATCCAAAATCCTACCCGGCCTTTAACTTTTCTCTCTAAAAACCGAATATACATCTTCACTAACACATGACTTCGCGAAATTCGGTTTGTTTGTCTTTCAAGGTTTTTCAATATAAGTTGAAGGGATTTCTGATTATCTTGTTCAATCCAGTGAATATCTATGCTGCATATATATGTTACTAAGATGATTTCTAGGGTAAAATATGATCTGGTTCGGCTTCTGAATTGGTGTTGTTTGTTTAGAACTTAATTGATTAACGAGTAAATATCTTAATACCGTAATTCATCCGGGTGTGTTTTCTTAGAACGTAGTCTATAAAGAATCGCTTAATTGTAAAAGTAACAAAAGTATTGTTTTACCAAGTAAATCGTCTCTTTTTGATATTTCAACAAATAAAGCAAAAACAACGATACATGTGCTACAGTCTAGTTTGCATCTTTCCTTGTTATTTTGTTACGTGTGCTAAGAATGTCATAGCTACATGTTTTCTGACTTAAATGTTTACTTTTTTGTTTTGTTGATATGTTTAAATTCTGTTTGTATGGATTGTTTCATATCTGTTCGCATATTCTGCTATTATGATTAGCTAAATTTTCTGCTAAGCATTTTAGTGTTGGTAACCAATTCTCATTTTTTATTTGTGTTTATTCGCATCCTATGTTCCTAGATAACTAGTTCGCATTTTGTTTGTCTGTTAGTTAGCATTTTTGGCTACTGTGTATTCGTCATTAGCTCAGAATTTCCTTTATGTATTTTTTTGGGTATTATGTTTGTAACTGTGTTGAGCTACCAGTTCGCATTTGTGTTAATTTGGTATGTTTGTATGTATAATTTTATGTTATATGCTCTGCACTTCTGGTTAGAATCTCTGATTAGGGTGTATTACTGTATTCATTTTGTTCGTGTTTCTGCTATGGAAGTATCCTCTTCGCATTTTACTGCAACTATCATGTTTGCAATTTCAGTTCGTATTATTATTGTTTGTTTGTATGATCATGAAATGTTCGCATCTTAGTATATGATTGTCTGTTGTTATTTATATTAGTTTTCTTTATTTGTTCTTCACTTTTTAGTTGTTTTTCTAACAAAACCTGAACTTTTCATTTTTTTGATTACTTAGTAATTTTAGTTACTGGTAAAGGTACTGTATTCAAGAGTATAAATAACAGAAATCTTATTGATTTTGATTGTTCAGTAACACAGAGTGTTTTAAGCATGTAAAGTTTTGTTACTTAGTTCTTAAGTTAGTACAGACGTACAGGTTTAAAACATGAGTCAAACTAGGAATGTGATATGTTGAGATCATATGAACATGATTTATCAGCTAGAAAAGTAATAAAAAGGGCTCACTTCTTAACCACGGTCATTAAACTTGAGAGCATCCTAGTACATCAATTTTTAATTATTTAGTAATAGGCTGCCATCTTGTAATGTTTAGGTTGAATCATGACCAAGAAAAGAACTCTCCTTTTTTCTTATAAACAAAAGGTTGTGACAAAATGGAGATGGTTTTGATGATTACAATACTTTTGTAGATTGATTTTGGCAAGCAAGCAAGCCCATGTGTTATTGCGATATCTAACTTTCATGGATTACGAGACACTTTTAGTTGTTCCAGTTCAACTTTTAATGTTAATACTTTACGATAAAGTCACTAAAAGTCAGGCCCAGCATAGAGCAAAATTGTGGCTCCTCTCCTTTTCAACACAATACAAGTTCTTTAGTTAGAAAATACTTTGTTTGAACCAACAGAAAGTTTAGCTGCCTTCATGGCATCTGGACTAATGTTTTGAATATGTAATGTTGTGGCATTTCTGATTTTACATTGCCATAACATGTTAACCATCATGATTGTTGAGCCATCATAGATATATTAAGATAGAATCCAAAGTTGTTCAATAAAGAGTACCAAAAATTCACCTAACACTAACTATGTTTATTTCGTAGTGATTAACCTAGTTGCAAAGTTCACTTAGAGACCAGCATATCTTTTTTAGAGTTAGAATTGCTTCACCTTGCCTTTGTATGTAGTTATTTGTGCTCTATCATACTTGCAATATTTGATTAGAAAATAAGAGTATTTGGCAAGTCCCATCTGAACATTGCAACTTGCAAGATTTGTTATTCACGGCGTCATGTTTCATGGGGTAGTTCAAATTTCTAGGTTCAGTATCACTCATATTTGGTTTGGATCTCTGCACTGTCAATACAACTATTCGAGAAAAAAAGTTTTATTTGCAAATAGAAAGTAAATAATGATACTCTATGGAAATGCATATTAGACAGCCTAAAGTAAAAGTTATTGCATTTATGTTGGATCGGTGTGAAGTAGGAGCACTGGGTAACCATAAATCCTGATTGATAGTGTCAATTTGTTATCTCTATACATCTAACTTCTAAAGCTAATGCATTTTTCAGGTTAACAGTTTCTAGCAATGAAGATCCTAAAGGAAAATGCAGGCCCTCTTACAAACTTTGAAGTACTTGACTTTTTACGGTCTCGAGGTGCTGCAAAAGACCCTACACGGGTTCTTGCCCCAGTAGCACCTTCAGAATACAAGGTATATGACTACCTGGAGCATAGTGTTGCTAGTAGTCAAACAAGAGAGAGCATTGCTGAGTTTGTGACTAAATGTAAACCATATAAGCTCACAAAAACTGAGATTGCTACTCTCATCAACATTAGGCCGACTTCTGCTGTAGAAATTGACCCGCTGATTGAAGATCTTGATTCCCGATTAGGAGAGAGTGTTGAAGAATTGGTAGAGTTGATTGTGCAGATGTTTCCCCCTTCTCCGGATCAAATTACAACTGATGAATGAAAGCAGAGAATGGTAGGGCATATCATATACTTAATTATATTCTTATTTGGTTTTAGGGTTGTTTCAAATAGAGCAATAGCCTAGTAACGTTTGCAGTTTGGTTGTGCAATTTCTTGGTAGCATACATGAGTTGCTTTGAACCGAATTAAAATTATCATAAACTTCGGTCTTCAATAATCTTCACCACCCAAGGCCTCACCACCTACCTCATCCCCTCCCCTTCTTCTAAGGACCACCCCTTCCACCTTCCACACCCCTGGGTGACAACGTAACGCTTGAGAATGATCTAATAGACTCAAAAATTGCCACTTTTTTTTATTAGAGACAACTTCCCTTTGTATCGCTAACCAAAATTATTATGTTGACAAACAAGTCGCTAAACATGTCGATAGAAGCATTTTTTATTTATAGTAAATTACATAATGTATGTTTGTTTGGGTTTGATTTTTAAAATACCAAGATATTTTCAAAAATGTACACCGATGTATCACGTATTATTTTATTGATGAACATCACGAATTTTCTAAATTTACTTGCATATTCATATCGTACTTTTACATTTGCATCAAACCTTTTTGGTATTGACATATATGGTTAATGAAAAGTTGACGATACTCTTGTTGGTATTTTATTGCTTATACTATATGTTTATATAGTCTAAGTTGGTGGTGGGCAAAAACCGGGTTTGATCTGACCCGAACCCAAAAGTATTGGATGGTCCAACCCAACCATACCAAAAAGATCCATAATTAGTCAAGGTCTCCTAAACCTACATGAATAGAAATTTTTATACCACACTGGCCGGTAATAGTCATTACTCGTCACAAAAGTATCACCATGACAGAATGATAACACAGAATGACACTACGGTTATAAACAGCCTTACAAAACAAGGGGAATAAAATAACTACTAGTATCTTGCTCCCTAAAATATGGAAAATATGGTAAACATAAATATATTATAAGTTACTTAACATTATTTGAACAACATGCACATATTACATATATATATATATATACGTGCAAGGTTCTTCACTTCCAAGCTATCTAGGCACGTATCTACAAAAAAACACTCAAATATTTCCTATAATCTAACAGCTACACGCTCAGTTCCATAGTCTTTGGGGGCGGGCCCTGTCGTTTGATCCTTCCTAAGAAATACACCTCGTTGAGTATGTCCCCACAGAGGGATCAACCGGTGGCGCCCCATAAACTCTAGGATGGTCACTCTCCAAACCGTAATCCATCGTCGGACGATACTCAAGATCTTCATCATGATCACAAACAAAATCCGGAATCTCCATTTCATTTTTCCTTACATGCTCCCACAAATAATGTAATCTGTTCACATACTTCAATTTCCCATATAACCTGCACAATAATTAATCATGTATATCTTATATATGTATACATATCAATAACTTGTACTACAAGGCTAGAAATAATTATGTGACACTTCATTACGTACCCTCCGGTAAAGATAAACCTCCCAAAGGTGGGTAGAAAGAGTTTCGACTGAAGATCAGGGTGAACGAAATAAACCGCTTCGAGATTCTGTTTAACGTTCATCGGAATACAATCATAAACTGTTTTGAGAAATGAAACTCCTGGGAAATTGTCGTTTTTGTGGACGTCTGTGTGAATATAAACAACCACGAATGGCCTTTCTTCCAGCTTAGGAAATACTTTCTTTTCTAAATACTCGTTCAACACATCAACACTTAAACGCCCTGAAATAATACTAACAAATATTGGTTAGTTAGCTATATATATCGGGATGCACTTTTTTTTTATAAAAAAAAATATGTAGAGCTAGAGCGGGATGTCTTGTTTTTAAACGTTCTAAATGTTACTATTTCTAATACTAATAATATGAACTATAAAACAAGGTATGTTCAAACCCATGAGTAAAGTACTCCGTAACACAAACAACGATATGATTATCATTAGTACTAAAAATATATGTTGTTCAATGCTAACAATAGTATATTTGTAGCGCGTTTAAATGCTTCAAGATTTTACCTGGAAAGTGTTTTCCGATAATTTGAAGTATCTTACGACCACGTTTGTCTCTTCCTTTGATTTTGAATAGATTCATTTTGTCGATGAGGTTTTCTTGCTCTGACGATAGTTTTTCGGACATATTTGTGGGAATTCTAACTAGTACTTTTTTTACCAAAAGATATAGTGGAAAGACAAAAAGTGTTGTTATTAATAATGATTTAGAGGATGAAAAATGTTGATGCGATAGTTGAGTATTTATATTGAAAAAGTGGATTAGTATAGGAAAAAGGTAATGAAGTGAAATAATACCAAGATAAAATAGTTGAAGAGTGGATGATGAAATACTAATGGGAAGTTTGGGATATGCGGGAAGAATATTCTAAATTTTGGACGGTTATGATTGGATTGAGACGAAATGGTTTGGATTTTGAGGCTTTTGTGGGGTGAATGCCATAATGAAATCTGGACCGTTGCTTTTGAGGTGGAGCATTCGCCGTAATTTGCGGTTACGTCGGTTTCGAAGATGGTTAAAAGTTTAAAACATTAGCAAGATTCTTTTAGGTAGCTAAAATCATCGATGGCGAGCCCCCATGAACACAAAAGGCATTGTTATATAGATCTGAGATTCTTTAAAGTTATATTTAATTTTACAATGAATCTTGACTATTTGATTAAATTTAAAGATAATTTTGAAATCTTAGTCTTTTTTTCTTTTTATTTTTCATTTTGAAACCAGTTATCAAAATGTGATTAAGCTTAAAACCATTTAGGGGGAGAGGAATGGTCACGACATGGGTGGCGGGTTGGCCATGTCGTTGAAGTAACACCGCCGTCATCCCTGCGGCATGCCAACGGCTTGAAGGTGGACGGGCTAAAAGTCTTGCACGGCTTGGAGAAGATTGTGACCGTTGGGAGCAAGGGGAGCGTGTGGAGGTGGGGTCCAACCCACTTTTTGACCGTTGAACACAATTAAAAAAAAAAAATTCTCTACTCTTTATCTATATTTACACTTCATTTTTAAACAAAAACATATCTTCACACTTGTACCAAAATAAAACCCCACATTACTAAAAAATGGATTCATCTTCCTCATCTTCTTCATTTTGCGTTCCACCGGAGTTAGACGATTTGTCTACGGGAAGTACTTTTGAGTTTTTTAATCAAGTGTACGCCGAGCTTGAAGATACCGACACCTCTTCCGACAATCGTAGGTATATCGATCGATACCAAGAAGAAGCTCACGCTATACTAATGCGTGACTACTTCGTTGAAGACTCAAAGTTTGACGAACCATTTTTTTGTCATCGTTTTTGCATGAGCAAGAGGTTGTTTTTGAATATTGTTGGTGATATTGAAGCTAGATTTAGTTACTTTCAAGAGCGGTACGATGCACGGGGTAAAAAAAGTTGCATCGCTCTTCAAAAGTGCATATCGGCGATTAAGCAACTGTCTACGGGTGAACCTTCAGACGCGTATGACGAGTATTTATGTATGGCTGCCAGAACGAGACGCGAGAGCATGGAGTACTTTTGTGATGCGGTCATCAATTTATATCAAAAGAAGTTCTTATATAGGCCGACATCTCATGACATTGCTCTCATCATACAAGCTCATGAGGAAAGACACCACATTCCAGGAATGCTGAGTAGTCTTGATTGTACACACATCGAATGGAGGATGTGCCCTAAACACTTAAAAGGGCAATACACAAGGGGTGATCACAAGGTACCTACTATTATGATTGAATGTGTTGTTTCCTATGACATGTGGATGTGGCATTCGTTTTTCGGTCCTGCTAGATCGAACAACGCTGTCAACGTTTTGCAGCAATTGCCCTTGTTTCAAAACGAGCGTAATGGATCCGCACCAGACAGTTCATTTAGCGTAAATGGACATGATTACAAGCGTGGTTACTACCTTAATGATGGAGTCTATCCTAGGTGGGCTGTGTTTGTTAAAGCTTATCCGCATCCAGTGGAACAAGATGAAAAAAAAATTAAAAGACTACAAGAGGCTGCAAGAAAGGATGTTGTGCGGGCGTTTGATGTTCTCAAGGGAAAATGGAAGATTTTGGACCGTCCCTCCGGCTATGGACAAAGAAGAAGATCGGAAAAGTCGTCGCCGTGTGTACAATACTACACAACATCATAAAAGACAACGGGCGTGCAATATCACCGGTTCATATTATGGATCCACCGGTGCTAAGAGTTTATAACCCGGAAGCAAACCGGGAGTTACAGGACGAGAACGTGCATCATCGGCTCCGATATGATCTCACGGCGCATATATCGGCTTTAGACTTAAAATACCATGACGATCCAGCAATGCAGCCACCTTCAGTTGCGAGTTTGATTTAGTTGTGTTCATTATCATGTAGAATTTCAATTTCGATTTATGTTGTTATGTACTTTTTAATTTATGTTTATGTAATATTTAATTTTTATTTTTATGAAATATTTAAGTTTTTATTAAAAAAGAAAAAAATGTTTGATTAAATTAAATGTAAAAGAAAAATTTTTGGGAAGATTGAGAAAGTGATGAATGCCATTGAAAATGGTTGAGAGGGTTGGTTGGAAGGATTGAAAAGAAAAATTGAGTTGGAGGTATTTGATTAGTGGAATTTGGGAGAGATGAAATTTCCAATACACCACTCCTCTCCCCTTACAAATTTTTCTATCCAAATTGAGATTTCCAAGTCTATTTACTCACTCAAAAGTTACAAAAAGAATTGAAGTAAACATTAAATGACAATGTTTAAAAGAAAAATGATATTTTTGATTCATAATAAAAATTTTAGGTAATTTAATGTTGATATTGCAAATTTATGGTCATGAATGACGGATTTCTGCCTTTTATTCAAAGCATGTTTTGTACCATTTGAAACAAGCTTTAACGCCAAACAACTATTGTTGAATTGAAGGTTAATATAATATATTTTCTTTTTTTTTTTTGAAAAGTGAATGTTAATTAATATAATATAAATGTAACCCATTATCCACCTTAAAAATGGATCCTTTTACAACAAAAGTCGTTAAATCTAACCAAAGTTTTATGATAAGTTGATAACTACCTTAGAATAAGGCGTGCAGATTGACGCCAACAACACACGAAAACTTATTCTATGAGCTTTCTAGAAATTTAAACACCTTCTATGGGCTTTGTAGAAATTTAAACACCTTCTATGGGCTTTCTAGAAATTTCTTTGTCAAAGGATGCTAGGAGGCCCAATATGACTAAATGAATATGTGTTAGGCTGAGAGTTATGGGGTGGTTTGGGCCTTGCGGAGAAGAGACTTGTTTCATGTAGCGTATATGACACCCAATAAGACACACAAAAACAAAGGATGGTGTATACACGACCAAGAAATAAGAAAGGGAGGAGGGACTTGTTGGACATATTTCTCAACTACTAATAAAAGACATAGACTAAAGTTTTAATCAGATAACTTATACACGGTGCGGACAAAAAACACCAAAACACCGGGCGCTGATGGTGTAGGTGACAGCATGGCATGACATCGGCACCCACCCCGCCCCATACCCCTCAACCTTAGGGTTTCCACCAAACTTGCTATCTAATAAAAATTCATTCTGTCGTTCGAAATAATATAATATTTAATCGCTCTCTCAATACAAAGCAAAGTTAAATATATTAAAAACCATAATTTCTTGCTCTAAATAAAAGCCACATCTTGTTACATATATTCCCAACTTTATTTCGTCACTCTAACTCAACTTTTTTTAACGTTAAGTTTTGGCTAACAATATTGCTGTTTTATGTACCCAATTCCAAATGTTTTTCAAAAAAACTCATTTTAACTTTATTTCTAGTTCTAGACACATTTTATTAGGATTATTGCAGCGGGGTGTAACCAACTATGACTCAATGGTTATGTAATGTAGTGATTTATCGAAATGGACATCTGATGTAAGTACCTTCTATTTTTGTTCTTTAAATGTATCGGGTGACCGGTTGTACCATTAGCTGATAATAAAATTAAGGGATTAAGGCACCAGAATGAAACCAACTATGATTGAATGATTATGTAATGTAGTGACCTACGAAAATGTTAAATCGATGTAAGAACCTCTCTATTTTGTTTATTCGATGTAACGGTTGTCCAGTTCTAACAAATAAATAAGTACTACAGTATTATCTATATCTTTTTCTTCATATATTTTACCTATGTCTATCAACGTAGGGGTGTCGTTCAAAAGACCAGGCTACCACTGGAAACGGACATTTTCTGGTCACCGCCACCATACACGCATCATCATCATCATCATCCCCCACCACCAATTTAATTGATCCGAGTATGAATCTACTTCCATCTCCACTTGCGCCTTCACAATCTTATTCTAACACCAAGATCTTTACACAAATATACAGTCATACATACATCTAGATCTAAGAATATAAAACCCTAGATCTAACAAGAAAAAAGAGAAAGACGAAGAAGAAATAAAGAAAATGAAAGATAGGGATTTGGTGGTTTTACGGCCATGATTTGAAATGGATTCTGAAAGTGACTACATCCGACCATTAAAAAATAAGACATCAAAAGAAAAAAGGATTTGTACAAGACGACGCTTTCTGTTCCGTGGTTTTGGAACAGGTGTCATCCTATCTTCGTGGCTGACGACCATAGCTACGTACAATGTATTTATAACTGATACAAATATTATATAATTTGACACTAATTTATTGATACAAATATTATATAATTTCACATTAATTGTAACACCCGACATTTAAAAATATGAATTTTCAAAAAAACTTTTAAATAAATAACTCAATATATGCGGAAAGGTCCCTTTTAAAACATCATCATTCCTAATGGAAATGTAAGTCACAGTTTTGGTGTTACTTATTGCATCATAATGGTAATCTAAGAAATCCATAAATAAATCAACAACCAAACCACAATTCAATCTTAAGGGCATAAGCTATATATATCTATATATATAAATGAGGCAAAACTATGGCAACATAAGTCTTCATCAAAGCTACCATCTACCCATGTCTCACTCTATGCAATCTTTAATGCCCAACCTGAGGAAACACAACATTTTCAATAAAACAAGTGTCAACTTTTTGTTAAGCTGAGTAAGATAACCATAGATTGTAAAAGAAGTTCCAATTAAATCATCTTAACTAGTTCATACGCGCATGTCAAGCTTGTTATAAACAATCATCACATAGCAATCGATTAACACAATAGAAAGATTACACTCCTACATGTGCCTAGCAACCTCAAATCATCTCAACATTCATCGTTATCAATCGTAATTCCAATCTCATTTCAATCTCAATCATCAATCATAGGTTATGCCATTTTCAATCGTTAAGTAGTGACTTGTGTCACAAGTAAATTAATCGCGGTTGTGCATAGGCGGTCATTCGACCTTTCAAGGAACCTTGCACCCGACATGATGGGTAATCTTTTCGGGGTTCATCGACGTCGTTTAGGATAGGCATAACCAAATCCAGGAGAAAGTCGTTTAGCAAAGCATGGTGATCGGTCCTAACCACCCGGCAAACTTAAGCAATCGTGACGATGTCGTAAGGGGCATCATGACTACCCCGTCTGACCAACCGTAGCACACCAGCCCCTCCCGGGACTAGCATGGGTTAAGCTTTACACTTTTCAACCGTAAGTTTATACTCGAGTTTATCAACCGTTTCAATCGTATATTTTATCAATCGTTTCAATATTGTCATTTTAGGGCCCCTATCGTGCAACCGTGAATCATTGCAATCCTACATGAGTCTAGTGTACTACATATATAGGCCAATCAAACATCAAGCATACAATCACAATCTAAATCAACCATGCCAACCATAACAATATATCAACCGTAAGCAACCAAGTTAAACATATCAATCATCATAAGCTAAAGCATGCATTACACTAATAACTAAAGTTAACGAAGGCATAACATGCATAAAATCAACCATAAGCCCTCCCGAATTTCCCATAACTGAACAAGTGTATGAAAGGGGCTTTAACCATCATTAATTATGAAAACTAAGTTCTCGTTGTGTTCCTCATGTCAAAAGGTAGTTATCTTACCTCCATAATATTAATAAAATTAATATTATTATCCTCTAGTGTGAGTGTCTCGAAACTTGGAAAATAAATCAAGATACCACATTATTGATTTATTTTCACGAACAAAAGAAGATGCATGTCTTGATCGATCATCTTGATCCTATGTGTCCAAGCTTAATATGTATCTACAATTCATACTCATGTCATTATGGTCTCACTTGATTAGAATATAGGGATAATGGCATACGAATGTAACCACCTATGACAAAATGATTATGTAGTGTAGTAACCTACTCAGGTGGCTATGTAATGTATGCACCTATGTTTTTTTGGCTATACTATGTAAGGACCTTTTTATTTGGCTCAATCAATGTAAGTACCTATGTATTTTTTTTTTTGCTATACTATGTAAGGTCCGTACATATTTTACATAGTATAGGCAAAAAAACATAGGTGGGATACATTACATAGCCACCCAGTAGATCATTACATTACATAACCATTTTGTCATAGGTGGTTACATTCGTATGCCATTATCCCTAGAATATATACATAACTTGTATTACTTCCATGCATTTTATACTAGTCACATTAGTAGGAATGTTTTTAATTAAAACTAACATCCCATACCAATTAACCCATTCACCTTAAATTATGTAATTATATGACATAAGCTACAATTCACTTCATTTAAGTTTCTGCTGGGAAAAAAAAGGAAGATTAAAACTTGCTTTAGATCAAAGAATAAAAAGCAAACACATTTGATTTCTTGCATGAATCAACCCATAATTTCAACTTGTCGCTTGAACTACATTCATTTTCTTGACAATACTGCCCACAAAATGCTTATATCAAAATTTAATACAAAAACTACTACTTAAGTATCATATTCCTAACAACACTTAACACCCTTTGATAGGATTCAAACCACATTTGTCAAAAATACTTGTGCTTTTATATATAGACCAAAGGACTCTATACTATTTTGTATATGACTTTGATTTAATTAACAATACTATAGTTCACTATCACCTTGCTTATTGCAAACCTTCCATAACAAACTATATATCTCGATTCATATATATATTTAGCAAAATATATTTTTCAATGTAAATAGACTAACTATAGTCATAAACGAGCGACCCCGATGTTTGCGATTGTATCAAATATCGATGAACTCCACGTGAAAAGACCATAACTTGACTTGATATTTAATGATGCGAATTCCGTCAACAAATCCCTTTTAACATTCTTAAACATCTCAACTAATCAACTAATAAGAAATCAAACCGAAACTTAAATTGATGCATTAAAACGAGCAAAAACATGTTAAAGGTTATACCTTAGTATGTAACGGAAAAGATCGATGACACAATAAATATGCTTAGCTGATGATTGATATCCTTCTTATCATCGAAGAAACTGGTTACAACTTTCGCTCGTCTAGGCTTCCGGCCGTAGGGTTTAATTTTGTGAATTATGTTTTGTTGTCACAACTTAGATATAGAAAAACATATAAAAGGCCATCAATCATATAGTCGGTTATGACTTTTACGAAGTAATTTCATCTCATCCATGTTTTATCACTATTCAACTTAGCTCCTTCGTCTTTTTCCGTTCTATTACTTATAGCCTTGATATTTACTAATGAAAACACATACTAACAAGCACATGACAACATATTTATTTGCCTAAAACCAATTAATTAATCAACCATACTGATTAGTCATATTAACCAATATAACGACTTAATAGAGAAAGTCAAAGTTCACTGACAGCTAGGTCAACATAAACGATAAAAAATTTAGGATGTTACATTAATTAATACAAATATCATATAATTGATACGTACATAGCTATTTGCATGTTTTGGTGGGCCTAAAGATTTAAAGTTAAGAAATAGAAGTTATATGATTATTATTGAATCCTTGAGTTACAGTTTACATTTTCTCTCCAGAAAAAATTATTGTTACCGAAGATAGTGTCGGAAATTAGTCGGAGAAGATGACCGGAGTATAAATTCGTTGGAGTAAACCGGTAGCATACATAAAGTGAATAAAATAGAGAGATTCATACATCAATTTAACACTTTCGTAGGTCACTACATTACATAACCATTTGTCCATAGATGGTTACACTTCGGTGCCTTAATCTCTTTTTTTTTACGTCTAACGTGGCATTGCCGGTTACAAATAGGTTACTCGGTAGGATACATTAAAAGAACAAAAATGGAAGAAACTTATATTAGATATCCATTTTGAAAGTGAGGTGATCCCTACACAACATGTTTTTTCCATACAAAACAATGTATGCATTATATGATTGTACTATACAACTGCATAATGCATACAATATTGTTTTTTCCATTTTGAAATGTCACTACATTACATAACCATTGAGTCATCATTGGTGACACTCCGATGCCATAGTCTCTTTTAATTATATTGAAATTTAAATTTAAGAACTCAAAATGTTATAAATCCATCAAATATATACATATATATATATTGTAACATCCCGAACTTTTATTTAGCGGTTGACTTGAGTCATTAAGTCAACATTGCGTGTCCGTTAAATCTCAAGGAGATTTAATGCTTATATGTGATTAATATGCTATATATGAGAGGCTCGAATGCTTTAAATAATGTATATGCTAATGTGTTTAAGATGCCAAAGATGTTTAAGATGTGTTAAATGTGTCGGTAAGTATACCCGTTAAGTCGTTTAAGCCTTATATGCGAAGATGTAAAGTGGAGGGACTAAACTCTAAGCTTTTGAAAGATTTGTCCTGCTTTTAGGGGTCAACCAGGTTAACCGAATTGACATTAATCAGTTTCATAAGCCACTCCTATCCTCCAAAACCGCCCCTCTTGTGCCCTAACAATTCCATTGTGCAATTCTTCCATTAATCGGTGATTTGGTTGAGTTTTGATCAAGCTTTTGCATCCCTTTTGAAATCTACAGTTATTATAGGTATTTCCCTCTTGATTTCATGTCTTTTGATCAAAGATATCATTTTAATTCGGTCTATAAGGATTGGGATTGATTTGATTATATTTCCTAATCAATTATTGAGGTTTGCGGGTAAACTAGTGAATTATTATTGTAGCCTTTTCATTTTCTAGAACAATCGATGATATAAAATCATCAATTAGGTCCTATAATAATGGTATTTAGGGTTTGGAGAATGGATTGGGTTGTTGGAAATTATTTACGGTCAACTAGTCGAGTTTTGTTCTTAAAAATGATTGGTTGATGTGACGTTGAGGTTCACCCTTGTTAACATTTCATTCCTAGAATAGTTGATGGTGTCAACACCATTAATTAGATTTTAAATGATTCGTTTTCTGGTGTAAACCCCGTTTTTGGAAAAAAAGACCAAAACAGACTACTTACCATGGTAATAGTATGGAAGTCAGCAAAAGAGGCTACTTACCTATGGTAATAGTCTAAAAGTTGACAACTAGAGACTACTTCCCTGGGGTAATAGTAAAGTAGTCTACAAAAGTTGAGTAGTCAAAAGGAGACCACTTACCTAGGGTAATAGTCTGGAATTAGACAAAAGAAGACTACTTACGTGGGATAATAGTCCGGAAGTAGACAAAATGAGACTACTTACATGGGTAATAGTCTCAAAGTAGACAAAAAAAAAACAGACTATAATCTGGAATAGTAATAATTAAAGGGTATATGACACAGATATAGGCTGCACGTCCATTTAGCTCGTTTATACTTGTTAATCGGTCCTATGTTTATTATAGGTAGTCGGGAATACTTGCTTTGCACGGTAACCTTAGTTATCGTCTGTGTGCGCTTCTTCGAGGTAAGATACACAAATTTGAGACGCTGAGGGTTTAACAAAGAACATAGTTTTCATATAATAAGTTCCCCAAATTATATCTTGTTTGCTTATGGGTATTCGGGATTATACGGGAGGTGATATGGGCTATGTATATGCATATTGAAGCCTGAAATGCTACCCCAAAGATATGTGATGTTATGAGCTGATATGATGATGTGAAATGATATGACATACTTTTAGACGTTATGAACTATGTTATGCAATGAAAGATGATATGTAATGTGTAACGATATGAGACATGTGATGATGTACGTGATGTAACAATGTATGATTTGTAATGATGCTTAATAGGTATATGTGCATGTGTATATGCAAGTTATGATGATTCCTTAGCTAATTCGTTAGCTAACACTTGTTTCTTGAAATGTGTTGTTCCCTCATGTATAGCAAGCTTGAGATAGTTGATGAATAAAGTGCCAGGCATGGGTTGATTGCAATGAAGATGGATTTAGTTTACCCATAGTAGCTTCTCTTATTACAATTGCTTTTTGTCTGGACATTAATGAATTGTAATTACTTTGATGTCGGCTGTTTTATGTTGGGCAACCGTAGGATTTCTATTTGAACTTATTGTGATGACATTGCTAGTAACACCATTTGATAAATGAACCAAATAAGTCCTATTGGTTTGGTCTTTAAAAGTTTGTTTTTGCTATCTTTTGACGCCGTTAGTCGGAAAGTTTTGGAAATCCTTATTTTTTTAAACGACAGATGTTACATATATATATATAATAAATGGTTTTTTTTCTTTATTAAAAGAAAAAAAAGGCAAACCTACCTATCAACCTATTCTTAAATCTAAATACATTAATTATGATCTCAAAAAGGTTCAAACCTCAATTATAATCTTAAAAGGCACGAACCTCCATCTACTTCAAGAAGATTAAACCCCTAACACTTGAGTTAATGCCAAGGACATATCCATAATGGTAACTCAATACTGTGTTTACTTTCACAGGAACTAGGGTTTAAAGAGCATGTGTTACAAATAAGGAAAGAATAAAAATTAATTGTGCGTAGTAGACTCATTTAAAATGGATTTTGTTGGATGTAAGCGAGTGGCATGACAATGATGCGTAACAGAAAGATATTGTGTTTGTGTATTGTCCAATTTCACCTCTAAACTTTATAGGAGAATCAGTTAGTTGTGTCCCACAAATGTTATCCTCAAACAGGTTGGTGTAAAACATGCATCAGGATCGAACAATTGAATTTATCCATACTTAGGTATCTGTTGCAAGAACTAAATAAGTAAGAAACACACCATATCCCTCAGTCCTCCCCCACCCATCTTATCTACGAATTCAGCCACCAATTTGCCCCATAATGTCACTCAGACCTGACGTCTCCTGTATAGAACAGCAAAACAGGATTCTATAAGCCAACATATTATATACACATACAAATCCGATTCACTACATACATACCTAAGGTTGACCTGGCTCAAAATCCAGGTCAACGTCCCTTTGTTGTTTGTAACAAAGTTCCCTATGACGGTCGACATGATATAAATGATTCAAGAATTATTGGTCATTAGTTAGATAATATAGTAGACACGGTGACAAAAACTCATGGATGGTAAATTAACAACGATAAACCTATATATGAGATTAAATGCAAATAACCTCTTCATCTCCATGTCAATGATATTATAGAGAGAAATCAACAGTTTATGAGTCAATGCGTGCAGGTGTCCCGGTTTTTACCATACCAATTTGAATTCATGTGACTAATACTATTACATAATTGATTTTCATGTACGATCTACGAAATTCATATTTTATATTAGGTTATCAGAGCTTACATTTCCACTATATGGTATATGCAACAGTTACAAAAACATTGAAAGAGAAGTTTCAGATAAAATACCTTTTTTCAGCAAATAGAAGTATATTTTTAGAGGCATAACGGACAGGGGACTTTCATTTGAAGGTCAAGTGTGACATCAATACCCATGTGACCGAACATTAGTATCCGTTTAAGTTCTTCTCCATTTGTCAATCTTCATTACATAATATGTAAAATGGAAATGGAGGCTATTATCACAATAATAAATACTACAATGAAACCCTTCCAAAAGGAATATGATAGTTTAATAATTTTAGTTTTTGTGAGGATTGCACTTTCTAATCAAATTTCCTTATATAAATTAAAGTGAATTAATTGAAATCTTTATTTGCTTAATACAATATTATGTTTTGTTTTTTATGCTATGTTCTTGAGTTTTATATTGGGTAGAAATAATAAAAATAGGAAGGATTTGAAAAAAAAATGTGTTCTTAAATATTATTTGAAGGAAGAAAAAAAAGGGAGGGGGAGAAAAGAAAGAGAAAGTTAATATGGTAGATTTTGTTTAGGAAATGTTCATCTCGTTTTTTTGAATAATTTAAAAGAAAAAAAATATACTCATTTTCTTTTATTCATTTCTTTTATCTTCTTCTTTTCTTCTCATTTATTTACAAATATAACTCAAGAACATATCGTTAAAGTTTGTATAAGAGATGCAGGTTTGACAAACATTAATATTGGACTTGCATTTTTTATTATTATTATGACTATTATTTTTTTTTTGAATTCGGTTGCTAATAAAAAAGTTGTGTTTTTTTTTTCACTAACCTTTCAATTTCCAAATCATAATTAATAATTATACTAACTTATTTGTCGTTAGATTTATGCATATATATAATTGGCTTTTGTAGGTGATTTAGTTTTTAATTTAGGAATACTACACGAGTATTATAAATAACCTTTTCAAATGTATGTAAAGCAAAATAGACCAATGATATTTGGTTCCTTCTCTTTTTCTTTCTTCTTAAATTTAATGGATAACACGTTAATCTACACAATTTAATTCTTTTTTGAAAGGTGAATTTCGCTACAAAACTCCGTGTCATGAATCGATAACGGGAGTTCTAGCATACGTTGTCTTAACCGGATTTGCGTTAGAGAGCTTACTCGAAGCAGAAATACCTATTCAAATACCCAATGGGAGGAAACCCCTAATAATCCGCCCGAATGCACGACAATCAATATGGATAAATTCGGCCCCCTTAAAATTGAGCCTAGATAAACCCAAGTCAAACTCTCATAAAAAGATTTTCTATATCTCTTCAAAGTTTAAGCACAATAACTCTTGAATGGGAATGAAATTTTAACCATTGAGCTAACTGATCTTACAGCATTGGCAACGTGTGGGTGGAAGGCGAGTGTTGGGTGGTCACCACGCGTGGAACACCGCTGACGATGGGTGTCCACGCGTAGGTGGTCGAAAATGGGTGGACATTCCACGCGAGTGATAAGGCGTGACCTTGGTGACCATTGCTAGCCAACGGCTAGTTTGAAATTTGTTTCTTTTTTTTTATCCTCATGTCTATTTAAACACTCCCACATTCACCCATTCATTCACACATACACATTCATATTCACACACACATTTACCCATTCATTCATCCATAATTTTTACTTCAAACATGGCAAACAACACTACAATGACCCTTTGGGATGCTAAAATGGCGATGCAAACCCACATGAACAACGACAACAGACACCGATCTGTAGTAAACAACGTCATTCAGAGCGTATCTAACAACAAGGTGGCTTATCAACCGAAATCGACCGAATTGAAGCTCCTAATCGGGTTCGTAACGCCGCCGAAAGTGAGTATGCTGCATATCTTCTACAGTAGATAGATTGGCTGGATCAAGTTATTTCCAGCTTACCGCCGCCTGTAAGACGTTGACAGCCACACTAGACCACTGGGTATTCTGGCAAGGCAGTGTTGGTGGTGTTCAGTATGTAGATTACCATCCTGACCTGGGGAAGGAATACGTGTCTCCTCAACCCGACAACGTTGTCGAGTTTCTTGAACCATATAGGTACATTCATCGCAACGACGATGACAGTAGTGTGGACTCAGACTATTCTGAGTGTTAGTATTATATATTTTTTTTATGTTTTATTTAGTATTATGTAAGTTTTTTATGTTTTATTTAGTATTATGTATGTTTTTTATGTTTTTTTAGTATTATGTAATGTTTCTTTATGGTTTTAGTAATTTATGTAATGTTTTTTATATTTAATGAAATTTAGTTTTAAAAAATGACAAATAATATTGTAGTGAGTGGTGGGTGAGTACTGGCAATGCTAACAAAATTTGGGTGAGGGGTAAGTGGGGTGGAGGGGGGGGGGTGGATTTGTGGTGGCATAAGGGCATTGGCATCGTATGCGGCAAACATAGGTCGTGGGTGGTCACCACGCGTGGAACACCACCGCCGATGTGTTTCCACGCGTGGGTGTCCGGGTTTGAGTGGAGATACCACTCCATTTGAAGCTGCGTGGAAAATGACCTTTACTAGTCCAACGGCTATAATTTTTTTTTTTGTTTAAATTTTTTATCTCTCTCTCAATATATCATCTTCACCAAATCTATCATCTTCATCCCTTTTTCTTTACCACCATAATAAATCTTTATCATAAAAAATCCAAATGGATACTAGATCAACCAAACGAGTCTCTAAGAACATGTGTGGAAGAAACGTAGGCGGCGTTCTAAGTCGCAGTCGTGTTCAAAACCAACCTGTTTATTGTCCACCGCGTATGGTCGATACATCATTTTACAGACCACGCATGGTCGATACATCGAAAATGTTCTACGCGTCCCAACCAGTGCATCATTCTTCTCAGATGTATGATGTGGGTGACCTTGACCCGTTTTGGACTCCCCGTCAACCTCAACCCGTTTTAGATGAAGACGAAGACTACGAGAATTTAGATGAAGTCGTCCCGAAGACACAAGTCAATGAAGAAGAAGAAGTCGAAGAAGTGGAGCCGGTGGTGCAGCCTAGGAAATTGGATAGGAAAAATTGGGACCAATCAGAGGAGGAAGCGTTGGAGGAAACTTGGATTAAAGTTTCGGTCGACAAAAGTGTCGGGAAATGTCAAAAGAAGCTGGGATTTTGAAGACGGAACGTTAAAAATTATGTAACCCTTCTGCTGAAATCCCCGCGAATGAAGGATCAATTAAACTCTAAATGGAACACTATGCATTGCCTAATGCACGTATTTAACGGATACTATATTCAAGCGGTATGTATGTATGTTGATCGAGTATATATATATATTGATTTCTATATATACGTATATATATTGATTTTTGTTTATACATATATATATATATTGATTTCTGTTTTTGTGTTTCAATCGAGTATGTATGTATGTATCTATGTATGTATGCATGTTGGTTTCTGTTTGTATATGTATGTATGTGATAGTCCACGAATGCACAACTTATGTTTAATTTAGAATACAAGAAAGAAAATAAGCAACAAGAACAATGTAAAGTTCAATTGCAATACATCAATGCAAGGATAATCATATGTATCATTGATTAAACGATGAATACATGGTTGATCTTACACTTGACTTACAAGAATACAAAAGAACAAAGATAATTGCTAAGTCTAGACAGAAAAGGAAAACTTAAGCAATTACAAGTGATACATGTTTTTAGATGGACGGCTAGCCAATTAACACAATGTGGCTGTGTTGCTTTATATAGGGGAAGACATGAGGCAACACAACCTGCTTTGATTGTGACTTGATGGTGGTTGTCGAACTCCAATTGGCTCATGGTACTTGAATCATGTGCCTGTTGTCTTCTATACCAAATCGGGTAAGAGAGAGAGAGAACCCTTGCTTTGGTCCCAACCTGTACATTTACCATTCAGGGCAAATTACAGTTAGTTAACCACCATGTGACTTTTTGTCTTTATGTAGTTTAAATATTTCCCGCCAAGACAAACTTAAGTCAGCATGCATCCCGTTGAAGACGTCTCTTCATCTGCTGACAAATTGTAAAGAGACTTGCTGACGACATGTGTCAATTTTCAAGTCTCCTTCAGCGAATCCCAGACTTAACAATCTCCCCCTATTAGCTGAGGAGACTTGCTGGATGAAAAAATTACTTTAGACAGATAAGAATTAATATGGGCTGAAGATGTCTTTTATATCATTAAAATGGATTACAAGTTGAGCATAAAGCTTTTGAAAAATAGACATTTAAAGATTTGCAGCCTCAATCTCCCAGGCATCTTCCTGCTTGGCAATTCTAAGTACTGGATCATCTCTTCTTGCTGGCTTCATTAATTCTTCATCAATCCTGCTGATTACTGAGCGAGCACTGATCATCTTTGCAAATCTTCTTCTGATGCTGATCAGGAAACCAGTAGATGCTTGTTCAAGTTCTGCCAGCCTAAAAAAGAGTTTATCATTTCTGAAGTTTTGAAAGAAAATGCCAGCAGGTTCTTCAAGAATTTTCCCTTCTTCAAAAGAGCACCTGGGAGGAAGCCTTAGGTTTAATGCTGCATCACCAGAGATAGGAGGGAGGTCAGCAGGCAAGGGTTGTGCAGCAAGCTTTCTTTTTAGGACACGCCTGCCTGCTGAGGAGGATACAGCTGCTGGAGACCCGAAGACTGCTCTCAGCATGGGAAGGTCTGCCTTGAACTTTGTTTCAAACTTCAGTGCCTTTTCAAAATAACTTTTCAGCATCCCCTGAAGTTGTTCATAGCTGGCAGCCTTTTTATCCTTAATGATTGTATAGATTTCATACCATTTTGAAGCCCCCAAGTTAGTCACTTTTACATCTTCAATCTTAGTTGGGGCACTGTGCCCTTCTCTTAGGAACTTCAGATTGGTTTTCGTTCCCATGGCAACTTTGTGAACTTCAACTGCTGTAATTCTCTCTGGCCTCTTTCTATCATTCATTATTTTCAACCACCTGGCCTTTTCTTCTTCAAATTTCTCTCTTTTTTCTTTTAGTAGCTGCTCTACATCAGCTTGCTTTTGTCTGTAGAGAGCTTCAGGCCCACCAGTGGTTAGCAGCATTCTTTGCTCTCCATCCATCTCATCCTTCTCCAAGAGGGCCAGCTGCTTGATATATTCAAGGCTTTTCTTCTCATTTTCCTTGTTAGCTTTCAGCCTATCCAGCTCCTCCAGGGCCTCCTCTTGAGTCTTTCCCTCAGCAGTGATTGATAAAACATCAATGACTTGAAATTGATTTCCTGCTGGGGATGTGATGAATGTATTCTGTGCAGTCATCGGCGAGGGATGAAAGAAACCGGTATCAGTCAGCTTCTTTCTCTGAGCTGTTGTTATTCTCTGAGCTGCCCTGACTGCACTAGGACTTTCCTCTTCTTCAACTTGGGGAGCTTCAACAACTATCAGTTGTTGCTCCCCCTCAGCAGATGCTTCTACAGCCGTCTCCCCCTCAACACTAGCAGGGAGAGCATCGGTCCTTGTCTCCCCTTCAGTAACAGCAGGGGGAGAATCCACCTTTTCTTCACTGACGGCCATGGCCGCTACAGTGTTTTCTTCGTTTACAATCTTGTCAGCTGAAGCTTCATAAATGTCATTAACAGCTTTATTTACTGCTTCACTAACAAGTGCCATTACAGCAGCATCTACTTTCTCCCCCTTGGAGGTAGTATCATTAACTACTACCTCCACCGTTGCTGCTGGAGCAGCCTGCTGCTGAAGAAGTTGGGACAGCATCTTCTTGATATCCCCAACTTCTTGCTCCAATTTTTGTTGGCACTTACGATCTTCCTCAGTAAATGAAACTTGAGGAGGAGGAAGACTGGCCACAGTGGTTTCCAAGGCATTGATAGCCTTGGTGTTTTCTTCAACCTGGGTGGAAAGACGAGAAACCAGGTTGGCCACTGTTTTTACTTCAGCAGCAGCTGAATCACTACTGCTGCATGCTTTTTGTGCTGAGAACCGTACAGCAGGTCCCATTTTGCACAGCGATCGAGAGAGCCCACGAATGACCTGCTGATCCTTTTTGATAGAGTTTGTATAGGTGCGAAGTTTTTCTTGATCAGCAGCCATAGATATAGATTTTCTTTTATTGTCTCAATGCTGGCAGTGTTTTCATTCTGCTTGCTGTACCAGTTCTCCAAGATCTTCACCAATCTGTCATCTTCATGAGTTTTGAGTTGTACAGCGATTGTGGCAGCCTTGGTGAGATCATTCAGTTGGTGTTCAACTCTAGTCAGCCTGTCAACGATTTGAGAATCGACAGACATGACTTGAGGTTGCACCTTAATTACTTCAGTATTAGCTGCTGCATTATCATCAGCAGCAGCTTCTTGTGCACTTTCGTTAGTCGCTGCTGCAATGTAGTCAACAGCAGCAACTTCTACATTATTGTTTACGGCTGCTGCTTTTTCACCATCAGCAGCAGCAGCCTCTTCATCCACCTCCATATCACTTGCTTCCATTTCATCAGCCTGGATGGAGGAATCCAGCTGGAATTCATCCGCCACAAACTCTCCCAAATCCAGATCACTCTCATCATCATCATCATCATATCTTCAATATTTTCACCTTCCTTTCACCACTTCCTTCAACTACACCACTACCTTCAACTGCCATCCCTTCTCCAGAAACATTTAGAGGGGTAGGGGAACCGGGTGCCTCAGCTTCAGTGTGTTGTATCACCAAAGCATCATCGGCCGTAGATTTTGTTGTCTCTAGCATCACCTGTGATATGGCTGCTGACAACGACTCAGAGGGTTGAGAAGAAGAGGGAATGATTAATTCGGTTGACTCAACTCTAATGGGCTGGGGTGGTCCTTGATCTTCACCAACCTCGCCTACAGAAGTTTGAGGTGGCTGCTTGCGGTTACCCTTTTTCTCGTCAGCAGCCTTTTTTGAGGCTGCTGATGGGCTGGCTGGGTCTCTATTGTCCTTGGGCAGTGAGGACTTCTTAACCTTAGTAGTTTTGCCCTTTGATACTCGCTGCTACTGTTTTGGGACAGCAGCAAGAGGTGAAGTGGAAGAAGAAGAAAGTGTTTTGGTTTTCTTGGGAGGTTTGGAGGTTGCTGGGGGATTATCAGCATACCAGCTCCAGCAGGGTTGGGTCTATACATCAGGATAGACAGAATAAAGTACCTGTTTCATTTCAGGGGTGAGTACAGCGTACTTGGAATCAAATTGTTCAGGATCACAAGCAGGAATCTTGTACACGGAGCTTGCAACCCTGGGAGAGAGAATGAATTGTGCCCCTTCAGGGAGATACTTTTCCTTCAGCTCTTTCTTGAAAATTAGTGAGAGAAAGCGAGTGAAGGGGACAGAGTTTGATCTGTTCTTGATAGTGACCTTCCCTTTTAAATCTTCAAAAATTACGCTGGCAAAGTCAATGTTGCGACCGTTTGCCAGCGCATAAATCATCTGCATTTGTGCAGCAGTGGCCTGATCAAAAGAGCCACTGTTGCCACCCAGACACTGAATTACATGGGTGAACAGCAGCCTCCAAACACCAGGCAGATATTTCTTCTGTGGGTTGCTGTGCACAGGTTGTGCAGGTTCAGTGTTGGTCCCATACCCAATGGTTAACAACCATTCCTTCCATACTCCAATGGGGACCAACTCCACATATGGATGCTCTTCCGATTGTTTGGGAAGACGAAGAGCATCTCTCAACGATTCTACCGAGATGGAGATAGTATGTTCTCCTTTCAGTACAGTTCCAGTGATGGTGCTACTGGCAACCTTGTAATCACATGTCCACCAAAACTCTCTAAGAAGGTGGACACACATTTCTTTTGGGTCAGAGTAGATGGCCTTTCTGGCTGGGCATCCCATAATGAAATCCAACATGGAGAAGTACCCTTTTATTTTTGATGGGATCTCTACAGATCCCAGATAGTTATTGGCCTTAATGACCAGTTTTGATGCTTGGAAAGATACTTGATTAGAAGGATTTATGCCTTCATTATCAAATACCTTAGAGTTGAGATAAGAAATTTTGTTGTTCTGGTGAAGAAGTCATTTTTTTTTTTATGAAAGTGATGAAAGATTAGAGTGAATGAATATTACAAGGAAATGAGAAAGATTTGAGAGAATATGAAGAGTTTAAGAGGATGTGAAAGATTATTAGAAAGAAATGAACGTAAGAGAGAGTGAAATGGAAGAGATTTGCATATATATGGCATGGATATGGGTCCCATAACTGTAAAAGTGAGTTGTAGTGGGTACTCTCTTTCATACGTGGCAAAAAAAATTATTTTGAAGTAAAAGGACACTGTACCTATATACGTATGAGAGATGTATGATGTGACCAGAGGAACCACGATTTCAACTGCACTCGAGTTCATACGGCGTATACAGTGTACAAGTAGCCCATTTGGGAGTAAATCGAGGTAACCGTTTGGGATATATATATATAATATTAACAAAAATACGTAGTGGAATACACTCGGATATCTTGAGGTATCCACTGAAGAGGTGTATAGTTTTGAAGAAATAATGGTTACCAAGTTTTTATCAGTACAAAAAATGGATGCTGATGAGATTTAAACAATTTTTGGCAAATTGTCAGCCATAAACGGATTTTAGATGTCTTTACCAGCAGCCGTTTGCTGCTGGACTAGATAGGGACTTTCAGCACCCTATTACTTTTGTTATGCTTTTTCCCAAAGCATCAGGGATCAACGGATTTTAGACGTCTTTACCAGCAGCCGTTTGCTGCTGGACTAGATAGGGACTTTCAGCACCCTATTACTTTTGTTATGCTTTTTCCCAAAGCATCAGGGATCAACGGATTTTAGACGTCTTTACCAGCAGCCGTTTGCTGCTGGACTAGATGAAAACTTTTGGCTTTCCATTGCCTTTATTTTGCTTTTTCCCAAAGCAACAGGGATCAGCGAGTAGAAGGAAGAGCTCGCTGATAACTTTGACTTAAGAAGTCGCTGCTCATTTTCATAAAAGGAATATGGGCAGCAAAACATGAGTGATCATGTTGGATTAGTAAAATCACCATTTAACATACCCAACCTGCTGACGAGATCCTTGAATCTTTTTTCATCTAGAGGTTTAGTGAAGATGTCAGCAAGTTGGTCATCAGTGGGGATAAAGTAAATTTCAACATCCCCTTTCATGACATGATCACGAATGAAGTGATACCTAATGTCAATATGTTTAGTTTTGGAATGCTGAACAGGATTATGTGTGATAGCAATAGCACTTGTGTTATCACACATAATGGGGATTTTAGAAAAATTTAGGTCATAGTCAGCAAGTTGGTTTTTCATCCAAAGGACTTGTGCACAACAACTTGCTGCAGACACATACTCTGCTTCAGCAGTGGAGATGGAAACTGTATGCTGTTTCTTACTAGACCAACTAGTCAGCCTTCCCCCCAACAGTTGACATCCACCACTGGTACTTTTCCTATCTAACATGCAACCAGCATAGTCAGAGTCAGAGTATGCAACTAAGTCAAAGGAAGAATCCTTGGGATACCAGAGACCTAAGGAGGAGGTCCCTTTGAGATACTTCAAGATACATTTGACAGCGAGAAGATGAGACTCCCTTGGGGATGCTTGATACCTTGCACAAAGGCAAGTAGCAAACATAATGTCGGGACGACTCGCTGTGAGATACATTAGAGAGCCAATCATTCCACGATAGAATGTGGGATTCACAGGCTTACCATCAGGGTCAGCATGGAGATTGTTAGGAGGAGACATGGGAGTAGACTTAGTAGTAATATTAGACATATCAAACTTGGCCAGCATGTCTCGTATATATTTTTTCTTGGTTTATAAAGATGCCATCAGTGAGCTGGCGAATTTGTAAACCAAGGAAGAAGGTTAGCTCACCCATCATGCTCATTTCAAAATGAGAGGACATTAGTGAGCTAAATTTGTTGCAAAGTTTCTTACTGGAGGATCCAAATATGATGTCATCGACATATATCTGTACATAGAGAACATGAACACCCTTTCTATAGATAAAAAGGGTGGAGTCTATAGATCCTCGCTGAAACTCATGAGAAAGAAGAAATTCAGAGAGAGTGTCATACCAAGCTCTGGGAGCTTGTTTAAGACCATACAATGCTTTGTAAAGACGATAGACGTGGTTTGGCTTGGTTAGATCTTCAAAACCAGGTGGCTGCTCCACATAAACTTCTTCTTCGAGTTTTCCATTTAGGAAGGCACTCTTGACATCCATTTGATATACTGTGAAGTTTCGATAAGCAGCATGTGCCAGGAATAAGCGTATTGCTTCGAGTCTAGCCACTGGTGCAAAGGTTTCGTCATAGTCGACTCCTTCTTCTTGAAGGTACCCTTGAGCTACTAACCTAGCCTTGTTGCGAATAACAACACCATCTTCATCCATTTTATTCCTATAAACCCACTTAGTTCCAATGGGTTCTTTGCCAGGAGGAAGAGGAACTAAGAACCAGACATGTTGTCGTTGGAATTGAGTTAGTTCTTCTTGCATGGCTGCAACCCAAGATGGGTCAACCATGGCTTCTCCAATATTCTTAGGAGATATCATTGACAAGAAATTAACATACATACATGTGTTTCTAGTTGCTGATCTAGTCACAATGCCCTGCTGAGGATCACCAATAATCTGGTGAGCAGGATGACTAGAAGTCCATTTAAGTGATGGAACACTTGATGAACCTAGAGGGGCAGCGGAAGATATTTGTATGGGATCAGCAAGAGAAGAATAAGAGGAGAAATCAATGGTAATTGAAGGATCAAGAGAAGCTTGATCAGTGGAGCAATTTGGCTGATTTAAGGTTTCAATGATGGGGTCCTCAGCAGACACCATGTCTTCAGTGTAAGCTGAAGCATCATGAAATCTTCATCAGCAGAGTCATCTACTTGCACATCATCAGCCAGTGATCTAGGTTTGGCTGATGCTGCATGGATTGACCTTAATATAGGCTCAACAGGCTCAATTGTATAGATATGAGCAGCAACTTGCTCAAGCTCAGGGTCTGCTGAACTATCCTCAGTGAGTTGCTGAGAAAGAGGAGGCGAGCAAGGAGTATCCACATATGAGTCAGCATCCTCCATAGGGGGGTCACTGAACTCATTGAAGATTTCTTCAGTAGAAGATGGCTGGATATCTTTAAGAGCAGAAGAGCTCTCATCAAAAGTGACATGAATTGATTCATCCACTTTTGAAGACGAGTATTGAATACTCTAAAAGCTTTGCTAATAGAAGAGTATCCAACAAAGTAACCATCATCAGCTTTAGGATCAAATTTCCCTAAATGATCCTTATTATTCAGAATGAAGACAGGACATCCAAATACATGAAAGTATTTGATTTGAGGTTTCTTTCTTCTTAAAACTTCATATGCAGTTTTGTCATGTCTTTTGACAATGAGGCATCTATTTTGGGTGTGACAAGCAGTGTTGACTGCTTCAGCCCAAAACCTATTTGGAAGAGAGGACTCACTGAGCATAGTGCGTGCTGCCTCTATAAGAGTTCTATTTCTCCTTTCAGCAACACCATTTTGCTCAGGAGTTCTAGTGGAAGAGAAGTTTTGTGAGATCCCTTGATCAGCACAAAAGGTTTCAAGAGTGTGGTTTCTAAACTCAGTGCCATGATCGCTTCTGAGTTCTTTGACCCTTATGCTGTTGAGATTTTCCATTTTCTTAATGAATTTGATGATTTCATCAGCAGCGTCACTCTTAGAATTTAGGAAGATTGTCCAAGTATATCGTGAATATTCATCCACAATTACTAAAGTGTATCTGCTACCCTTTAGACTTTGGACATTCACTGGACCAAAAAGGTCCATGTGAAGAAGGTGAAAGCAACTTTTAACAGAGTTGGCTTGTTTAGTTTTAAAAGTAGCTCTATGGCATTTGCCTTTTTCACAAGCACCACAAAGTCTATCTTTTTCGAAAGAGAGAGGAGGAAGACCACGAACAAGGTTCTTTTTGGCCAATGAGTTTATGGTTTTGAAATTCACATGCGACATACGCTTGTGCCATAACCAATTTAACTCAGATGCTGACTTGGCAAAGAAACAAGTCTCACTATCAGTTTTGATAGGAGTGAAGTCTACAAGATAGACATCTCTTTTTCTTGGAGCAACCAAGACGACTTCCTTGTTGATGTTTACTACAGTGCCTTGATGCTTATCAAGGATTACTTTGTAGTCAGCATCACATAGTTGACTTATGCTGATGAGATTATGCTTTAATCCATTTACATAAGCAACTTTTGAGAATTTTATGAGGCCATTAGAAAGAAGACCATACCCTTCAGTATGGCCAGTAGAGTTATCACCAAACACTACTGTAGGACCAGGTGCCTCAATATAGTCATCCAGCAGGGATTTTGAGCCTGTCATGTGTTTTGAACAGCCGTTGTCCAAATACCACACTCCTTTACCTAGCGAGCCCTGCATGGATGAAAAGAGGATAAGGATTACTTTATTCATCCAAACCTATGTAAGCAGGATTTTCTGGAGATACTTCAGGGGAGGAAGTAGGCTCTACAGAGAGAGCGTCTACCAGAGTGAGGTGATTCCCACAGTGACTGGGATAGGGTTTTCTTCACATGTGGGTAGAATGCTGGTTTCATTACTATGAAAGTAAGCAAAGCTGCTCACAAATCAGGAGCACTGAATTCAACCAGCATTGAGGGTTGCCCCCAAGCATTTGAAACAACTCTTTGAGAATGAGGAATTTCGATGCGCTGAGCAGCAATGTAGTCAGCAATACTTGAATTTGTGACAGAGGAAGAGTCACTGATAACAGGTTCAGTAGAGAGGTTCTCACTGATTCTGTTAGAGGAGGAAGATGTTTCAGCAGCTGTAGGGATTTTAGGTACACATACAACTGCTGGAGCATTTTTAGGACAGAATAGAACACATTCAGAAGCAACATGTCCTCTACTGCTACAGAGATAGCATTTATTTTCAGAGGATTGGCCTTGACTTTGAATGAGAAAATCCCTCAGTTGAGATGAAAGATCATTCACTCGCTGAGTGAGTTCATTTATTTGAGGAGATGAGGAAGAGGAAGCCTTGCTCTTTTGCTTAGACTTGGACTTATTCCTTTGTCTAAGCTTAGGAGGGGGCATTTGAGGAGCAGGACCAAGTATGGATTCCTCATGATGATTTTGAGGCGGCTGATGTCCTCTTATCAGGGTCCATGCTGAGGCAAATTCTTACGAATAGGAGTTGTGTATCTGACTTGATGTTTTGGAGAGATCAACCTCATTTGCCTATGAGGTAGATACTCCTTGTTGGAAGTAGAGGATTGACAGTGCTGGGAGGGCACATGTCTTCTTTGAGGAGTAACAGACCTTGTTTGCTGATGAGGCAAATATCCTCGCTGAGGAGTTATAGGCCTTACCTGCTGATGAGGGAAGTGTCCTCGCTGAGGAATGTCAGATCTATTCTGAGAAGGCTGTTTCCCCTTTTTGGAGTGACATGCCTTAGATTTGATTTTGATGGTAAGGAATGAGATACAACATCAGCATGTACACCCTTTGTGGAAGGTGCTTGCTGGTGTCTTTCATCAGCGAACCCGACCCTTCTATTTACTTGTTCTGACATAGAATTTGTATGAGAAGGTTCAAGTTGAGAAGATTTAGCACCAGAAGTTTGTTGACAGACATGATGGTCCTGCTGAGGGATACCATAGTCATATGGAGCAGCAATGGTGCTTCTTTTGAAAGGCTCAACACCTTTTGAAGATAGAGGCTGAGGAGCAATAGGCACACACCCATCACTCGAGATATCTCCTTTGAAGGTTCTTGGAGGAGAATTTTGAACTCTCCCTTCGTGTGGCAACATGCCAACAATAGGGAGATGGGAGAACATGTTAAAAGTACTGGTAGAAGTACTAGTACTTTTAGCATTTTGAGAAGAGGGATCACTAGAAGATGCTGAAGCTTTAGTGTCCATCTCAGCATGATAGTCATTTTGTCCTTTGACAAAATACCGCTTTTCCATTTCATCTAGTGAGATGGAAGACGAACAAGGTGGAGGAATGGATACTTCAGGCTTTACATCATCTTTAAAGGAGTCAGCAATGGAGGCAGCAGCATTAAAATTGCCACCAATTACTGCTTGTACTTGAGCAGGTACTTGTTCGCTCAAGCATTGATGATGGAATTTAGAAGCCTTTGACCAGGAGGTCACAATCTTCTTTAGATTAGAAACTTCAGCTTGAGAGATTCATTCTCAAGTTGAAGTTTTGAGTCATCAACTCATGAGATTGAAGTTCAACATGAACATTCTTCAATTTCAAAAGTTTTTCAGATTTTTCACTCAACTCTACTCCAGCAGAGTTAAGTTTGGATTGAAGTTCAGCACGTAGACTTTCTACAACTGAAGATCACAAGACAAAGACTCAATGATTTGGTCTTGTCTTGATTGAAGAAGAGAGAAGATAGTGTACCTTTTTAACAGTGACGTTCACCCACTGACTAGAGGAGACTTGATCCTTGGTCAGAGCATCACTGTCAGCAAGTGCCATAAGGCACATAGCATCAACATAATCGTCATCAGAATCATCTGAGTCAGCCCAATCATGTTCTTCAGCAATCAGTCTTTTGCTGGAACTTTATCCTCTATTTCAGCAACCTGGCCTTCAGCTGATAATTTGTTCCTATATTCATCAGCAGATTTGGGAGGATTAGTTTTGGAGACAGCAGGATTGGGTAAGGAGACTCTACACTCCTTTGATAGTGGCCTTTCCTACAACCTCCACACTCTTCTTGTGATTTGTCAACAGGAGATTTAAGGGGAGTAATCGTTTTTCGATTACTCCACCTTTTAGAGTATTTTTCTCCAGCAACCAGGGCAAAGCCCATGAAGTCATTAAACATTTCTGTTTTTCTCATCATCCAGCTCATTAATGAGAGTCTGAATTGAAGCTGGAAGATTAGAGGTACTGGCACCATCATAGAGATCGATGGGCTCAGTAGAGACAAGAGCGACAGGGTCAGAAATAGGATGAGAAGAGATGCTGACAGAAGAAGAGGAAGAGCCAGCATGCCTTTTGGCATCAGCAGAAGCTCGAATATTTTGAGCCAATGCTCTTTCTTCGAATTGAAGAGTGCCAAAAAGTTCTTCAAGATCAAAGTCTTGGATTTTCTTCGTTGTACGAAGAGTTTGTCTTAAGTTTTGCCACTTAAGAGGAAGAGAGTCAATGAATTTGTGACATACCTCAAAGTTATCATGGGTAATGCCAACATTTGTCATGTCATTGAGCAACCCTTTAAAGCGAGTGTAGGTGCTCTCAAGACTTTCATCGGGGATGGAGAAGAAATTTCATAAGCTCTTTTTAAATCAATTTTCTTGATTTTAATGAGGTCAGCAGAGCCTTCATAGGTGCTGACAAGTCTATCCATACTTCCTTTGAGAGGGATACTTGATGACCAGTTTCATGATTTCAGTAGGAAGAGTAACTATAATCATGTTTTAAGCCTGGCATCAAGATTTACCGCTTTCTTTCTTCATCTGTCCATTGGACTCTGGTTTAACCAGGTCAGTGACTATTTCAGGAGCTTCAGGTGTAGCTCCTGGAGTTCTTTGGACATACATCGGTAGTATGGACCCTCAGTAATATGGTCATTAAAT